>NC_083460.1:30508810-30868810 GCF_030014155.1 Tachysurus vachellii
AAGAGGCCCAAGATTTAAAAGCAAAAAACAAACATTCATTTTTATATTTTCTCCTGATTTATTGATACACTGAGTGATAACAATAAACTTAACAATAGTTCTTATTTAAGTCATTTGTTAAAATATGATACATGACATATAAAAACATAAAATGTAAACACGGTTTAAAGAATCGAGAAGGAAAACTCTCCCACAGGAGGTGGAGTATACCACACCACTAATATTTTGTACGCATTATTTCTGAGACAGAACAAACAAAACGTTAAAAAGGACTACAACTCTACAGAAATACATCTCCCAGCATCACTTCCGCATCCGGTAGCTTTTGGCGGGTTTTTACGTTAGCAGGCGGCCATTTTGTTTTAACAATTCTTTCAAAGCTAGCCAACCAGCTACGGGGCTCCAATACAAACAACTGTGCTAGACTTTTCATTTAGAACGTCAGCGAGTGATTTCGGAAGGTAGTGTATTTTACGTTCGGATTTACTTAATAAAATTCACCGGTTTGTGCTGCAACAGGACTGAAACAGAACATTTTGGGGGAAACAACACGCACGAACAAGTTGCTGTCTCTCGCGTGCAGATATGGCGACCGCAACCCCAAGCAGAGCTGCCGCCGAATCTGGCCGGGCGGCTGCTGCTTCAACGCCGCTCTCCCCGACCCGCATCTCCCGCCTACAGGAGAAAGAGGATCTACAACATCTGAACGACCGACTGGCCGTCTATATCGATCGCGTCCGGTCCTTGGAGCTGGAGAATGACAGGCTTTCTCTGAAGGTCTCGGAGAGGGAGGAGGTCACAACAAGAGAGGTAAATTTGAATGTTATGGTTTAGTCCAAGCATGCTAACAATTCAACGTAAGCTAGTGATTGCTAGCTAGTAGTGTGAATGTTTAGATGTAGTTCGGAATAAAGGTCACGTATCTGTTTGTTTACTAAATTGCTCAAACAGTCAAATTTCTGTTAGTTCCCATCTGGCTAGCAGTTGAGAAGTTGTGCTAGAAGCGCTACTGTTATCATTATCAGTAATTATACAGCTGGTGTCAATTCTTAGGCAATTAATATATTTATATTAATGTATGTTAGATATACAAGGTATTAAAGAGAGAGATGAGATGATTTAATTGCTACATGACCGACAAAGCGTTGCTTATTGAATGTTTACAAACAGATGTGTAAACTGTAACATGGGAGTGGCCGAGAACGCCTTTCAAACTGCTCTTGTTCCCTTTATTCCTTTTAATACCACACCGACGTCCTGCTCTCTCCAAACTCAAACATAATTTGGTGCACTAAAATTGAGCAGTTTGAATAGTGAATAACCCTTTCAGTACTTTTGCATAAGAGCAATTCCATAGAAATGTCAACAAAATTGTACTTTCTGGTCTATTTATAATTCTTGGGTTTTATTTTGTCTAGTTCTACTTTTTATGTTAATGCATTGTGTTATGTCTTGACTTTTTTATTATCAATGAGTTAATGCTAGGCAAGACTTTGCTTTCACAAAAGTGTGTGTTCAGGAATATCCAATAAGTTTAGAGCTTTCTAAGTATTCATTACAAAATTGAATTAGTCTTGAATTATAGGCAAAACATGTGATCTTGTCATAGCTGTGATTGTATAAGAAAGCGTATTGACATACTTTTTCACAGGAATTAAATTACTACAATTTCCCTCAATTATTTCATTACCAAACAACCAGACTATCAGTGAAGAGTGTGCAAGTATTGGGGTACACTGCAAGTCAAACATGATTTATTTATAATGCCTGAACAGCCACTTTAAGTTAAAGAACAGTAAGAGTGTATTTCTGTTGTTTAGCCCTTAAGTATCAAATACTGTAATTAGTTTGGATCTTGTGCGTGTTTATTTATTTAACAAGCCTAGTTTATATGATCTGGTTTTGAATGTGAATTCATTGGTTTAATGATATGTCTACAAGGGTTTTTAACTTGCATACGGGTTTCTGACTGTCTGTGTGTTTAATCTTCTGTAAGGTCACCGGGGTTAAGTCTCTGTACGAGGCTGAACTGGCGGATGCCAGACGTGTCCTTGATGAGACTGCAAGAGAAAGGGCAAAACTCCAGATCAATCTGGGCAAGGTCAGCTCTGAACTTGAGGAGGTTACTAAGAGGTAAGTGAAGATGTAATGCACTCGCATTTTAGGATTTTTTTAGCCAATAAAAAAACTGGACTGTGGGCTTTTTGCTTAAAGAAAAGGGAGATATTTAATAATAAGTAGTATTTGTGTGTGTTCTATAGAAGTACTTTTAGACCTGATTCAAGACTGATTGAATGAGTAAGGGTTAAAACGGCATATTCCAAATTCACGCTACACAATTTTAGCCTTGATCTGCTTGCTGATGTTTAATTTGCGTTAGGGCCAGCAAGCTTGACAATGCCATATGATGAAAAAACTCTCTTGTTTATTTGGATGAGAGAGCAGGATTTAGGGATCAGGCACACCTTGTCTGAGATCTTTCCATGTGAATGATGTGTGTGTAATATGCAAGCTTCATCTGCGCATACTTGTGTGCACACCACTACAGCCACAAAACATCAAAATGTTAAGTTGTGTAATATGAGTGGTACAGTGATCCTGAGATTTTGAAAGTATGGGCACAAGGCATTGTTAGATCAGTGGTCAGCACCCTGGATGTAACGTTTATATACAGCTTTCATATAATAAATTTAGTAACACAAGTGTCCTTGTCCAGCTTAATTGATTATGGGAATTGGGTTATTATGGGTTGTTTATTTTTTTAATGGGGCAGATATAATTAACAAGCAATTACCTCCTTTTAGATGAATTTTCTGATTTCAAAAGTCGTATTTTTAAAGCCTCTTTATTGATTGCTTATGCAATATGAAATGTCAAGGCATTCATTTCTTTTCATTTCTTGCTCAATTTTTGTTATATGGAACAGTGGTAGCTAATGCTGCAACCTCAACTTGTAAGTCTCAAGCGCCTACCAGTAAAAGCCAAAGAAATCACCCCCTCAACTAGGCATTTTTACTCAACAGGTTATTCCTACCCTGTTTAAGGAATGAATCCAAATTACCATGGCTGCTTACAGCATCAGAAGTACACAAAGTTGCACTTTTGTTTAAAGATTGTGTATATCCGCTGTATATTCAAGTGTTTGTTTGATTGTTAGATGTGTAACATTGAATACACACTATGCTTTGAGAAGAAAAATATGCAACACTCCCAAACTAGTTTCGCAGCTGGTAGGACGTGTTTATAAAATTAAAAACAGCTGTGTTTTTGCTTCATATTTGTTTACAATTTAAGAGCGTATATAGGACTGTGCAAAAACTTTAGACCGGTATGAAAAAATGCTGTAAAGTAAGAATGCTTTCAAAAATAGAAGTGTTAATAGGTTATTTTTATCAATTAACAAAATGAAAAGTAAATAAACAAAAATAAATATTAAAACAATTTTTTTTGCTGTGCCACTTTTTAACTTCATCTTTTTTCTTTTTCTCTTTCTTTATTTTTCAGACTTGTTCATTTAACTTGCCTTTCTACTCACATGTTTTCATTGGTTTACCTTTGTTGCTAGGTAACATGAGAACAGGAAGCCTGTGGATTTGTGTCTATGAACACTTGATTGATTCTGTGACCACAAGGGAAATGCCCTTTGTCTATTCTACACTTAAACATACTTTCTTGTTATTTTTATTATTTTGATTTTACTAGACTGCATTTTAGTCTGATTTGAGTTTTTTTTTATGGGTTTTATATGACTAGGTCACTGCTCAGAATTTCTCACTGGTCTCCTTGCTAGTTGCCTTGACTGTCTGTATTAGTTGATTTACACTAATAGGACTTTTTGTTGGGTTTTGCAGCTATAAGAAGAAGGATGGTGACCTGGCTTTGGCTCAGACCCGTATCAAGGAACTGGAGTCTCAGTTTAACCAGAGCGAAGCATCACTCTCTACAGCTCTTAGTGAGAATGCATCACTCTCTGCAGAGGTTGCTGACCTGAAGAACCAGCTTGCTAAGGTTAGCCTTTTTACTTCACTGGTATGAAAGTTGTACAAAATATTAATTTAGTTACTTGCTTTCATTAAGTAGACCTTCTTTCACGATGTTGTTGATTCCTTACAGGCTGAGGATGCCCATGCTGTTGCTAAAAAACAGCTGGAGACTGAGACACTGATGCGAGTGGATGTGGAGAACCGCTGCCAAAGCCTGAGTGAGGAACTTGAGTTTAGGAAGAGCATGTTTGAGGAGGTGGGTGTTAGCTTTTCGTCTTTGTTTTAGTAGGTAAGAGGAGCTGTATTTTAGATACTGTTTAGACAAGACTTTGAGAAGTTTCCTTCTAAACCTCTAAAGCAGGGCTTCTCAAACTGTTTGTTGTCTTTTTTTTTTTATTTTTTAAACTGTAGCTTTAATTTTAATTCTTATAGGTTGTAAAACACTGTCATTGCAAAATTTGTTGTTCTGCTTTTTTGCATCTTGTATTGATTACTTCTAAGGCCATGTAAGTGCTTCATAAATTAGCCTAAAAGATATGAGATAAGTTCAAGCATCTGCCTTGTATGTGTTTTACATAGGAAGTACGTGAAACACGGAAGCGCCAGGAAAAGCGGATGGTGGAAGTGGACACTGGAGCCAAGCATGATTATGAATACAAACTGACCCGGGCTCTGCAGGACCTTCGCAAGGAACATGAGGAACAGGTCAACCTCTACAAGACTGAGCTTGAGCAAACCTTCCTGGCTAAGGTACTGCTTTCAGTTATTTTCTTCTATGATCTCATGAATAGTACTCTCAATTTGAGCTGTTTGGTATCTTTGCAATTGTCATGCTGGACATGTTGATTCTGTTCAGTGATGCTGTAAGGCATTTAATGAGATATTGACTTCCTCTTTTATGTCCCTCTCTGTAGTTGGACAATGCCAAGGTGTCCTCTGACCTTAATGATAAGGCAGTCATCACAGCACGGGAGGAGCTGCAGGAGACTCGTGTCAGGATTGAGGGGCTGACTTATCAGCTGTCTGCACTCCAGAAACAGGCAAAGCTTCTCTCACATCTACTGCCTTTTAGCAGCTTGTAACAGCTTCAGCCTGTACTTAGCTTGCATGTGAGGTGCATAAACAAAAATCTTGTTCAAATTTCAGATCAGAGTGGGCCAGTAGACTATTGAAGCTGCGCAAATTACTTGTCTTAAATTTGAATTATTCTTGTGAATGACACAACTGTAAACCATACACATACCCTGTATTGAATAGTAGACGATGAAGGTATAATGTGTGGCTGAGAATGTCCAATGGTAGCAAGTTACATCTTACTAGCACACTACCCGTTTCCTGGCTCAGGGTAATCAAAAATAGCACATGAATTTTGCCTGATCTTAGTATCTTGAAAAAGCTGATGGAGATCACTTCACTATAAGATTACATAAGATCTCTTAACCTAGAGGCTTTAGGGAGTTGGACATCTGTTCCCTGACACAGCTGAACACTAAATGCAGTCTCTAAATTACTTGCTTTTGATGTTTGATGGGGAGTAAATTGAGACAGCACAAAAATGAGAGGCTTCTGGGTAAAGGGTGGAAGTGTATACATTTGCTCATTTAGCAGACACATTTATTTCAATCAACTTTCAATTAAGAGAATAAGATGGCAGTAGTTTTGTTTAACACTAGCACATTGGCAGTGCTCTGATTTGAACACAAACCATTCCAATCAGGAGCCCAGTACCTTAAGACCTGAGTTCTCAGTTGAAATTGTAGTTTAGTAAGGCCCTGACAAAGGAATTTCATATGAAGACCATTTTCTGAGCATGAAAACTATGGCAGGTCTTTTATCCTCTTGTTCATAAGTTAACATTATGGTAAATTGCAGGTCCCTTGCTTAAACATCAGACACCACATTTGAGATGCATGGTCTCTTGTACACACTTTATTGGCTGGTCACTCTATTTATCTGCACTTTTCCCTGTAATACTGTAAAAATGTTTGTGTGCACTGCACCTTGCAGGCAGCAGCAGCAGAGGAGCGTGTACGTGAGCTGGAGGACTTGCTGAACAGCGAGCATGATAAACACCGCAAAATAATAGATGGCAAGGAACGCGAGATGGACGAGATGAGGGACCGCATGCAGATGCAGCTCAACGAGTACCAGGAGCTGCTGGATGTAAAGCTGGCCTTGGACATGGAGATCCATGCATACAGGAAACTACTGGAGGGAGAGGAAGACAGGTGAGTGTCTTAAGTCTGTAAGCAATATGCGGTGAATATACAAAATCTACACACCTCTGTTATTATTGCATGTGTTTGTGACTTTTTAAAAAAAAAAAAAAAAAAAAAAAAAAAAGAATCATGTCACTTATTTTTTACCTTAAATGTAATATAAAACAACCCACAAAAGTAAGGTGATGAACATTTGTGTGGAAACAAGAACAAGCTTTGCTGGTTGTACAACTAACTGAGTCCGTTCAAAACTTTCAGATGAAATATTTCATATTCATCTGTCTAACTGTCCTGCAGGTTTTGTGCTAAAATAGATTGGTATTTGGAGCTATCCAAGATTATTCACTCTATTTTGACTAGAGTTTTAAGACAAGAAGCCACATATAGGTGATTGTATTACAGTTCCAAAGATGAAACATGGCATGTATTGGGCAAAGGTCCTAATTTTAGTGGTTTCCTGAGTTTTTGGTTTTGCTTCCCTTATATGCAACCATGAATTCTTTTGCATGACCTAAGCATAAACAAAACAAGATGGCAGGATGTCATAAAGGGCAGCAGACACTTCTGGGCCTGCCAGTACCAGTGGAAGGGGATTGGCCTCTCCCCCTTTCACATCAGAAGGAGAAAATTCCTTCAGAAGCAGAAGTGTTCAACTAGATTAAGTAATACTGACAAATATGGTTCCTTCACTAACACACTCAAGTGGAAGCCCCTTATGTGCTCTCTGGTTGCATATATTGGTTGCCAAGAAACCTAAATAAACAGTCAAGTCAACAGTGAACGCTGAGCTGAGCTGAGCTGAGCTGTGGTGGTGTCCCCTTGCAAAACAAATAAAATATCTGACTCTGGTTATTGTCTAATTCTCTATATCTAACCTAGATGTGTTTGTGTGTCTGATAACTTTTATTTTTTATAAATAGAAATTATTTTTGTAAATTCTATTATTCACATGCATTATTAATCCATTTAATAAATATTTTTCTGCATTTGGCCAGATCAAAATGCTTTGCATTTTAACATAACCTATGGCAAAAGATTTATCAAGAAAGAGAGCAAGTGAATGAAATCATTCCAGCCAGCTTTTTTTTTAACATTTAAAAAAAGTATTTCTTTTTTTTTTTTTTGCTGCATTTTCAGACAAAATTTAATCATGACTATCGGGTCGGTTATTTAAGCATGAACACATCTTCCAAATCGTTATATGAAATGAAACACATCTTGATTAATATTTCTAGCTCATTGCTGTCATAGGATGTCAGTTTTGCTTTCTTCATAAGCAAATATTAATTTGCAGCCATACTTAGTTAGTACTTAATTAGTTTTTGATAGCAGCATGTCAGAGCACTTGAAACTTTGTCCTTTATGCTTGAGCAGAGATCTGAAAGAATGTAGGGAGCGAGGGAATGTGGAGAAGATTTAATGCTGCTAAGTGATGATGGCGATAATCAGCTAACCTCACCTAAGCATAGGATCCAAGCCTGTATATCAGTCAGAATTGAAAATTAAGAAAGAAAATTGGACACCACTGCACAAAATTAAAACAGATTGTAATATTTGGACCTGAGTTACACCATTTATTGTATACATATAGATATGCGTTTAGACTAGAAATTAACCTTAATATGAAGCATACACAGGTTTAGGTTCTGTGGCCATGTGATATGCTTCACAAACTGTGAATAATTACATTAACCAACAACAATACTTAAGCTCAAAGCAATCAAGTGTTATGATTTTTACAACCATTTTTAAAACTTTGATTAGTTCCAGAAACTAAAGCAGAACGCACATTCCAAATGTCAGGAATGTACCTGCTTTATTCAGTTCCAGCATTACATATAATCTACATTTATAGATTATGTATAATGTCTATTATAATTATATCATCTATAATTCTAACAGACATTACAGCAATTTTTTGGAATGTGACTAATTTGATATAATTCCAGTGTATTATTCAGTGTGTGTAAAATTCAGGCACTGGGTCAAACAAGTGAAGCAAGTTTTATGGTGTCCCTAGGTGGCAGTGTTTTTCACTGCATTGCATTGAAACAGAATTGGTTCCAGGGTCCCTCATAATAGTTTTATTTGTTGTTGTAATCGCAGTCCCGGGTATGAATTTATTGTGTTCTCCTTCACAGGCTGAAGCTGTCCCCAAGTCCCCCCTCACGTGTCACTGTATCTCGAAGTGTGGCTGCAAGCAGCAGCTCTTCCCGCTCGTCCCGTTCTAAGAGAAAGCGTGTGGAGGTGGAAGACGAGACCCCCAGTGCTCCCAGCTTCCGTGTCAGCCAACATGCAGAGGCAACAGGCTCGATTAGTATTGAGGAACTTGACCTTGAGGGCAAGAGTGTCACCCTTAAAAATCTTTCCAATAAGGTACCGTACATTACACGCTCTATTTTGTAAAGTGTTCTTAAGTTTTAGAATGCTACTATATAATGTATATTTAAGAAAGACTAAATCAGGATAGAAAGAGTTTTGTATGTGTGGTGGTATTGGAAAACCTGTTGAAAGTTGCTGTGGCAGCGTTTTTCTGAATGAAGTGCAACTATTTTTCTTCATCCCTTTGTTTTTAACCATGCTTCGGCATCTGTCTGCAAAGTTCAAATTGAAGATATTTAAAACATCATAGTGACCAGATCACTCGGGCATTTCTAAGAAAAACTAACAGGCTTGAGTAACCAATAAAGACTGTTTGTTATAAACATTGAAATGTTAAATAAAGC
Source organism: Tachysurus vachellii (assembly GCF_030014155.1). Classification (NCBI taxonomy): domain Eukaryota; kingdom Metazoa; phylum Chordata; class Actinopteri; order Siluriformes; family Bagridae; genus Tachysurus; species Tachysurus vachellii. The sequence goes on from NC_083460.1 coordinate 30,517,739, forward strand.
TCCTGAGTTTGTGGTTTAGAAATGCAGGTACTGCAGACCTGGAATGTTTAAAGTATCTGTCACTTAGTGAACTATTGATTTTGGAGATGTCTCTTGTTTATACTTTAAACAAAATTTGAATCTTAATATGTCACACTTGAATGTTGAGGCTTGGGAAATAAGTTTGAGCATAATGATGGTTATATCCTGCATTGCTTGATGTTTATCTGGATATTTTATTAAGCAGCGCCTTATCTCTCTCAGGATCAGTCTCTTGGTAGCTGGCGACTAAAGAGGCGAGTTGGAGAGGGAGATGAGATTGCTTACAAATTCAGCCCTAAGTTTGTTCTTAAAGCAGGACAGACTGTTACAGTAAGAGCATTTCCTTTACATTTTCTCCATTTGCATGCCTGCCATGTTTTGCTTTGTGTTATATTACATTTAAATCACTATTAGTGCCTTTAGGTTTGGCAGTCCATCAACAGGGATATACATGTAATCCTTTTTAAATTGTGTTTATTAAACGCAGGTTCATTTGGGAGGGTAAACCAGTTGCATCTGTATATAAAACAATTGATTTGTTGATATTAAATGCAAGTGTAAATGTTGATATTGTGGTGTTGAAATTAAATGGAAGATTTGTTTGTGTTACAGGTACCTTATTAAAAGTGATTTAGATCTCAAGGTTTCTATAGTCACAAATGTTTTAGTTTAGTAATATAGACTTCCTACTGTCTATATGAGGAGATAATCTGCTTAGTTACTGACATCAGACTGGTAGCACCTAGAAAAGAGGTGAAATGTCTTTTGATAAATTCTTCAGTGATTGTTGGTTTCACCGATGGAAATGTCTGAACTGGAAACCAAGTGAACTAAAAAAAAATAAAAAATACATTACGTGCAGATGTGTGTATATGTTACTTTATTTTATTATCTTTTTTTTATTTTACAGAATTAAAACTGTTTATCTTGTGTTGGAGTTTTGATTTTGCTCTTGTGCACAGGTGTGGGCTGCAGAAGCAGGTGTGGCCCACAGTCCTCCCTCAGACCTGCTGTGGAAGAGTCAGAGCAGCTGGGGAAGTGGAGATGAAACCATCACCCTGCTGGTCAATTCAGACGGAGAGGTACACACTGCCATGTGCTTCATTCTTTAACTGGTTCTTTAAATAATTAATTGGTTTAAATGTTTGTAAATGCATGTAAAATGCATTTTGGGCTCAGGGTGCTCCTATCATTTTCAGAAAAATCTGCCAGAGTTTGTGGAAATGCCATTAAATTGTTGAATTGGGGTTTAAGTGAATTATTTGCTGCCTTATTCACAGCCTCTTGTCATTTTATCATGTGATTATAATCAAATCCCCATGTTTATCAGCAGATTTGATTATATTGTTTCATTTTAGATTTAGGTTTTTTTTTTTTATACAAAGCTAAATTCTTATTACAAAATTGAACACATTTTAATTTTCATCACTACCTTGTATATGTTTAAAAATAATCATGGCATTCACCACCTATTTACAGTAGGTTATCCTCTATGCATTTGCATGGATGCCACTGTGTTAAGTTTTGTTAGCAACAGTCTAGTCAGCTAAGATTGAATCATATTTACCTTCTCAATATAGCTACCTGCTTAATCAGTGTAATAATAATAATAATAATAAGCTTTTATGTTGGTTAATGGCACACAGATAGCAGTGATATCTGCTATATAATGATATATATACTGAAGTTCTTTTATGGTTGGAGGTTAAGAATTCCAGTTTATGACCTCACGTTCAGTATAGCATTATACTCAGGGGTCTGCAAATGATTGTGTTTCAGGTTTACTGGTTAAAGTAAAGTGCTCATGAATGCTGTTTCCTTAAAACATAATGGTTAGGTTTAATTGGTCAGCAAAGTGTGGTTTACATTTTATGCTTTTGTGTCTTAATGTAAACATGTGTATTGCTTATTCAGGGAGACTACTAGTGTGATAGCTGAACCCCCTCTGGATGAATAATGAATTGTTAATGACTACTGTAATCATGTGCTTTGACTTTATTGTGTAATCTGATGCAACCCTTGACAAGCACTCATGCCTCCTCACACAGGCTGAAAAGCCCTGTTCTACATGCTCACAGCTGCATAGTTGATTGTCCCTGTCCTGAAGTACCACCACAATAAATTGCTTACTTGGTGTTGGTTTTTAATTTCCTTTTTTTAGGTTTAACACCTGAAGTGAAGTGCTTTGGATCTAGCAAGTGCTTTAGGACTGTAGTAAAACAATAAACCTTCTCATGGAGAAATAAATAACATGGTTAGATAACTCCATCCCACTTCAAGTTTTTAAAATGAATTTATATCCAGACTGAAATACTTTTACAGTTTTATGTTATGTAAGAAATGCAACAGATTCAAATCCTGTTTGGTTCTGCAGGAAGTGGCAAAGCGAGTGGTCACCAAGAGCATGGTAGAGCTGGAGAATGGGGATGATGAGAATGGAGATTTTGGAAATGAGGATCTCTTCCACCAGCAGGTGAACTTCATTTACCCTCACTGGTCACTTTATTAGGAACAGCTGTACACCTGCTTATTTATGCAGTTATCCAGTCAGCCAATCGTGCAGATACTGGTCAAGATTTTCAGTTAATGTTTGCATCAACATAAGCATGGGGAAAAATGGGAAAATAGTTTTTCTGCTGTTAAAGCACATCCCCTGAAAGGTTTGTTACTATTGTATTGTAGAGAGTTACTATAAGCATTCCTGGCAGCTCAAATCTGGCATTTCTCAACAAGCCATTTCCACCCAGATCCCTCAATCACTGTTTTAGTTTTTCACGTGGGGTGTGTCTGTCCGTCTCGGGGGTGTGTGTGTCTGTCTGTCTGTCTTGGGGGGTGTGTGCGTGTCTGTGTCAAGATCAAGAGTTGAAATACCCAAACTGGCCCATCTGATACCAACATCCATGCCATAAAGTCTCAGATCGCATTTTATCTTTATTCAGATTTTTTGTATCTTCATGGTTTTATACGTTGTGCCTCTGTCACCATGATTGGTTGAATAGATAACACTATGTGCTGATATACAGGTGTTTCTAAAAGTGGATGATGTGCCAGATTTGGCAGTATTTGTGTATTGTTACATATACTTTATTACATAGTTTCTTTTTCAGGGCGATTCGAAGACCCGATCCAGGGAGTGTGCAGTCATGTGAGGGAGTTTCATTTACAACAGTATTGCATCTATTTCTCCCTCAGAGGCACAGTTTGTTTTTTGTTTGTTTTTGTATACTTTAATCACGAATCCTTAAAATTGCTCCATCCTTACCTGACAGAGTATCATGGGCAAACAGTTTTTACAGACCTCGTTTTTTAAACCCAGGTAACCATGAACTGTGTAACTGTGGTTTTTTTAAGTGCAGTCTAGTTTTGCTTTCTTATCAAAAAAGAAAAAGAAGCAAATGAAAGTTGGACAGCTTCTGAATACATGCATAACCTCCCCATAATAGAGGTCTTCACAATTATAAAAACAGGAATTGACTTAATGTACTTTTAGACATGAAAAGTACAGAATAATTAAAATTATCTGCATGATGATGCAGTAAAGTGTGTTGCAAAAAGGCTGGGTTGATAAGAGATGTTTTGCTTTGACTTGTAGTTTACTGTGTGTCAACTGACAGCTGCCGCTTAGCTTGTGTATTTTTGTTTTCCGCATTGTCATAAAGATAAACAGGGTGGAAAAGTCATGACAAAGTAAATAATTGAAACTTTAGGCATTTTAGGAATCTGTAGTCTAAAATATACTCCTACTCTCTATCATGCAACTGATCTGCTTTAGTACTGTCAGAAATCAGGAATCTCACGAGGCCCTGGTTTCAGGCCCTCTACTGATGAGAACAGATAAAAGATGTATTTTGACACTTCGGCACATCACAACTGAAGCTGAACTGATAGCGATGTTCAGAAAATTGTGAATTGATAATGATATTAAGCTGAATGTTGCTGATAACATCCAGACCACACATTTTAAGCATAATACATTCTCAGTGATTTTTAAGCAAATGTTTACATATGGAATAAAGCACAAGATGTGCTGTTTTGAGAAAATGATCATCAAAGTGCTGACACTGGAAACTCCTTCCACTGATGTTAAATGAAACATCCTACCGAAAACCTCATGCCAATGATTATATACATATTTTAAATTGTAATCTGTTTACATGGCATATCCACCATACATTTCCTTGCGTGTTCGTTACCATAGAAAAGTATATTCTAATGAATTAGAATGAACGTATTAATAAAACGTTTGAATTACGGCTGGTACTACTGTCCGAGCTGGTGCTAGAGAAAATAAGTTGACAATGTCTAACCGATCACATTTGATTAGACAAAACCCAGGTGGTATAGTGCAATTATAGTGTTAGTTTCTTCTTTCCCTAAAACAATCTGACACACAGTTTGGAAGTGATGGTTTGATTTTTAAATGTCACAATTTAAGGTATAATGCATTAAGCCACTACCATATCTGAAATGTTGGTTTTTCCACCCTGTTCATTCAAATGCAGCTGTTCCACATTATAATTTGTAAACGCTCATCATTATAAAGATCTTTGTTCATTGTAAATGTTAAAATGAAGTTTTTCAGACAATAAGTATACAGTTAATATTTTTCTACAGTTTTAATCTTATGGTGTTGGGCTGCAAATACACCCACTCTCAGCACCAGCTTTAGATTGCTGTTGTGCACTGGCAATGGTGAGGGAGGCTGAAACTAGCCAAATGTCCACCAGCACATTTTAAACAATTGCATCTGATTTTAGAAAAATTTTGCATAGCTGATTTCTCAGGACATTTCTAACCATCACAATAACTCCCCTGTGCACAGGAGGAAATCCCAGCGGTGCTGAGGTGGACTTCATATGCATTTAAATGCGAGATGAATTATTAAACATGGTGAAAATTATTACCTGCAGGTGATATCAGGTGCAACCTTTTATCATTCTAATATTGGCCTGGGGAGCTGTTTTTTATTGTTATCGTTATTAGGTTGCTCAGTAGAGTGCTTTGCATATTGAATAATTTTAATGGGATTTTGGAAATCAGGTTTACATTTTTATTTTACACTGTTTTCCTTTTTAAGTGAATCTGTGATCATGTGCTAAGGTCAATTTTAGGTGTCACTGTACAGAGTAAATTAGGAGAAGTGATTGTTACAGGTCCTCTGATGTAATAAAATCACTTTTTTTGTTGTTTTTAAACACTCCATCTGTGAATAGAAATCTGAGCTTATTTTTTAGATAACACTGTTGGCCAGAGGTTTTTTTTTCTTCTTCTTCCAGGTTTTAATAGACATGACTGATGTGTAACAGATGATGAGCACTTCCTGTGTTTTCTGTGCAGCACTGCAGGATATGGATATTAGATACAGTAATACTCTACTGTAAAGCTGATCTAAACAGCACTGATGAGCTACAGACTCATGTGCTGTTTGAGCCATTTAAAGTGTGAAAGAACTGAAATTTTAATTGACTGGGGGGGATCTTGATAACCTGAGGAATGAACGCAGAGAAAACAAGCCCAATTTCTCACAATTTTTTACTTGTGTGATTTGAATTGTTTTGTATGCATACTACAATAAATGTTTTGCATAGTATTATCAGATTTTGTTTGTGTTTTTTTTATAAATCTTTCAACCACTTCTAGTATTCTAGTCGGTGCCATTGAGGATTCTGAGCTTTTCACAGGAACTCTGCATGAAATAAAAATGAACCTTCAACTGGATGCTAGTGCTCCGTGGGTGCCATGCAAGCTCAGACATACACATTCACATCTAAGAACATCTAAGTTATCTTGGCCATTCCACTCACTTCTGTCTTTAATAATTTTGAGGAAACTTGAAATACAAGAAAACCCACATGGACACAGGGAGAACATGGTAACTCCAGAAGAATCATTGTGATTACATGGTGGCAATCAAGAGTAACTCATTTTGTTTGGAAGTTTATAGTGATAGGAGTGTAACAATGCACCAGTAACTTTTAAGTTTCTGAAACATAAAGATTCATAAAGAAAGATTCATAAAGAAACAAAAAAGAATTTTTAAGGTTCTCTAATGAGCACATGTAATTATTTGCTTACATTTTGATTTAAGATGATAAGACTGACATCAAGAAGCAAACACTTTTTATTTATACGTGATTTGTTCCTCAAAAAAAATGGTATGCAGTAGGCGTTGAAGATATATATTTTTTTTAATTCCTAGCATGTTTACGGCAGCATTATCAGGGTGAAGTTGGAGATTTATGATGTTTAGATGTTTCTTCTATCAGGTATTTATAAAGGTTAATTTACACTTCTCAGGATAAACATGTCATAGGCGGTTCTTGTATTGATGTGTATGGCGTGTTTGTTTATATGATGGGAATTGCCTGTTTGAGTCAAATATCCTCTCATCAGTTTAGAAAAGCTCATAACTAGTTATTAATTCTTTTGGTAATCACATTAGACCCTAATCTGTTATCATGGGGAACTGAAACTTGCTTAGCTTTAAAAAAATGTGTCTCTCTCTTTTAAAATACATATCAATTTCCTGACAGGAGAGCCATCCTTCTCTCTTATCCATCCTTTCATCTACCTGCCAAATGAGACTCATTACAGCTCCATCACTCTCCTCTCACACTTGTGTCTTGCACACGCTCATTGTTTCCTCTGGTGAAACCATGCATTTTACATGTGCTGTTCTTCGCAGCCATTTGAATTCAGTTCATTCGCTCTGGCCAGCCGATGCTCACCGTCTGGCTTTACCTTTAGAATACCTTTGCAGGTACAGCTCTCTGTCTCTGAGTTTCAGTGGAACTGATCATTGTCAGTTGCATCATGCATATTACAGCCTCTATTTCCCATCATTATAATAAGTTTGCAGTGTTTGCCTTTCCAAGTCATTCAATATCCGAAGAGAATGTGATTGGAATATCAGCTTCTGGTTTTAATATGCACAGCTTTGTTTTCTAGCTTGTCCCTCCATTCTTGTTCAAAGCAACTTCGAAATGCTTTTGAAGAAGCCAGAAAAGTGGCTATGGTGACAGCAGCATTCAGTGCAGTGGGGCTCATTTATTGTCTTGCTTTTGTCACATCATTGCAAATGTGCAACATACACCCACTGACCAACTGCCAGTGCTGTACACTCCCACTGCCGCTTTCATCTAGTGTATGTGCAGACAAAACTCTGTAGCACCAAGACATCATTTTTCCAACATGCTAGTGCTAATTATTGTTTGGACCATTTCTGCATTTAGTTCTGAAAAAGTGTTCAAAGCTTCTATTGGATGTTTTGTTTACCAACAGTGAAAGCGTAAAATGACGTGAACCGGTTTTTAATAGGGATGCATCAATCGGAAAAAAGATGCTCCAGTGCTAGATGACACTGTGTGAAGTAAGCATGGTATTGTTTTTATTGCTTACAAACAGTCAGCAAATGTATCTTTAATAGCGAGCAGGAGATACCATATATAATGGCCACACTCGCTGATGCTGCTCTTTGTTGTTCAGGTCCACTGTCTTCTTGCTCTTTAGTATAGATACTGTTTAAGCACCATAAGATCTCATGAAAACATGAAAGGATTTCATAGCCGCAATCAACACAGAGCTAAATAAAATGTTTCATGACGCTCCCTTGATTAGTAATAAATCACTGCATGCCCAATTTTAATTTGTGTGTTAATAAAAGCTTACTATCAATACACACCATCTCAGAAGAGGTCTAAGGATTGATTGGGAATTGAATTAATCTCATATGCAAGTTCCTTGTAAGCTACAAGCCAGCGATTGATAAGTGCATTATCAGCAGCTGTGTGGGCCGTGATGTGTGTACCACTGTTCATTAAGCTCTCAGTGTAGGAGAGCTGCAGCGTGGGTGAGATAACACTCTTAAATGAGTTTGTGTCTGCCTTCCTCATCGGCTTTGCCCCGGGGCCCGATCGTACTGCCACATTTTAAATTGCAGCAGAGCCTAAAGTGGAAGAGTGTTGACACTGCACCCTACTTCCAGTTCTTTAATGAGTCTCTGTTTCATCTTCACCCAGAGACTAACAGGAGGATACTAATGGTGGCTGTAAAGATGATCAACTGACTCCTAGCTACACTATGAGGATGCCATTGGTAGTAGACCTACAATCATCATAAAGGTCAAACATGAAAAGTGCATTTGGGGAAAAAAGAAATTATAGCACTGCTCTTAACATTAAAGTGCTGTGGCTGTGATCATCAGCTTGTTGAAGGATTTTTGACCTGCTTTCCTTTTTTTATCAAGACTCCTCACACCAGATCTGGCCTAGTTAATATTCTCCTTGTATAATTGATATTTCTAATATCTCTCTGCTTCAGAGTTTTATCACATGTTGACAGAGGAATTAATGACAGATGCACAGATTTTTGCTCAATTTTCGAACTGCTTAAGCTGTATAACAGACAACCCTGTTAAAGCTTCTTATGGGATTTCTTTTCACTACATGATTAATGCTCGTTTCATTTGAGGAAACCTCATTAGAGTGAAGCTCAGGAGCTTACTTCAACTACTGATGTGCATAATAGCCTACAGTTTTCGTCTATGTGTATATAACTGAAACTTTTTTTTTCAGAAAAAGAAATAATATTCCACAGAGCTTTTTACAAATCATAATGAAATCCATGAAAATGTTGCATATACACACCTTTACTATCTGCATTTTTACCTCATTCATCTTAAAGTGCTGCTTTATTTAACAGGTTTGAGGAGAATGCCTCTGATTAATATTGAATTCACTAGAAATTGAGCAGTTGAGTGCTCGAACTGATGTGGAAAAAAGCTTTTCTAACTAAAGGGTGCAGTTCACTGTATCACTCTGTGCTAAATATATATTGATAGGTATAATATGCAGTTTGAGCTGCACTGGACAAGTAAATCTGATTACTGTGCAACACAGAGGGCTGAATCGCATGACATGTATAAGACATTCTCAGAAAATGGTGCGATTTTGCCGTCAGATTAAGGTCTTGTTTCAGAGAGTACATAACTAGACATCAGGGCTACTTGATTATAACTAACACACCTATAGTGTGTTTGTTACTGTGGCATTTTAAAGAGTTCACAAATGTCAAGTTTATTTTTATGGAAACAACAAATCATTTGAGAAGCAGTGAAAATTGAACTGTGTACAGTACAAGGATCATTTAAAAAAACACCCTTTAAATGATTGTTTCTAAAAATGTCACTTTTTTTTTTTTAACTAAGTCACAATTCATTATTTAAGTGTCAACAATACAGTCACACACCATGTGGGTGCAGACATCCACACACACTAGAATTGAGAATCCATTTGTCATTATTTGTTAAACTGGCAGATTAAAACAACAGAACATTTGCTCAAATTCAGCTGTCCTTCCAAATTGTAAATCAAACCTGTGAAAACACAAGTCACATTCCTTTATAAATTATAAAACCAACACCAGTTTGTCTCACATTCAAAAACAACACCAGACTATGTTCAGAGTGCAGCAAAGGGACAGAGAAAGTCTCTAAGATTAGTTTTTCTCTGCCTTCCTTTGCATTATTACACTCTAAGCTCTGTCTAGCTGAATGCACATCCTCGTTATGGAGGATAAGCGAGAGGATGATGGAATGGATTGTACATGCTCATGCATTACTTTTAACACTATTTCTTGCCAACGGTCAGAAAGTTTGAGAAGTTTAACAGAGATGTGAATTTCTGAAAAACAAAATTGTGCAGTCAAAAATTAAGATGTTTTCTCTCCAGACAATTAAGCTGCCTATGATCTTATTGATTTTCTCAGACATGAGCATCTTACAGGCTGCTGCCTCAATATTCACACATTATCCCTTCTGGCAATTGCAGATTGTGTGAAATCTTGTCTGCTATCACTGGCAGGATGGGTTATCCTCATGTGGCCTGACAGATTGTCGTTTGGGGCAAAGGATCTTGGCGAAGGCCCTGCGAAAGCTGCTGTGGCACAACGGATACAGGAAAGGGTTGATGGCTGAATTGAGCCAAAGAAGCCAGAATGTGACTTCGTACCAGTGATGTTCTATACACATGCCACTACAGGCTGCTCGAATGATCATGAGCAAGGTGTACGGAGCCCAACACACACCGAAAACGCACACTATTATCGCCAAAGATTTGGCGATCTTCTTGTCCCGCGAGAGACGCGAATGCTCCCCATTCCTTGAGGGTGCCTGTGACTGAACCATACGTGTCTTTAACCAGCAGCTCAATGCTCCTTTCTTCTTACTGACTGTCTTCAGAGAGAGAGACACTGAATGGCTGCAGCTGGGGTCTCCACTGGAGGATGGAGAAATCTCCATGTCTTCCTCGATCACCGCTGAAACGGGTGCTGGTTCACTGGAGGAGACTTTGCGTGTCCTGACAAAGAAGACTGCAGACGAAGGTGACGCACCGCCATCCACCACCCTCCAGCCATCCTCTTTCTCTGCACCTCGGTGAACTGCACGGCTCTTGTTCCGCCGCTGGATGTTGAGGTAGATGCTGAGATTGAAGAAGGTCACTGAGATAAATGGTGAGAAGAACTCAAAGGTAGATGCACTAAGCAGGAAGTACCATGTGCAATAGAACTCGGCAAAGCACTCATCAGCTGGAACAATGCTCTGGCCAGCTACATCCTCCCAGAAGATAATGGCTGGGCCATAGAGGAGAAAAGCCAGCAGCCACACTGCCAGCATCTTTCCCACAGCGAGCTGAGTCATTCCCTGCTGTGCTCTGTACCTCACCTAGCAAATGGAGTACACAAGAAATACAAGAGATAAGTAACAATACAGAAAATGAATCTGAGATTATAGAGACTCTACATTTTCCATACAGCGAACAAATGCACAGGAATATCAGCCATAACAATAATTTAATTATTTCACAATATTTAAAACCTAATAACAATGTGTTTGCGAGATCCTTTAGACTCTTAACAGCATGTATCAGAACAAAAAAATTAGATTAATTTAAAATAAAAAAAAAAAAAATATATATATATATATATATATATATATATATATATATATATATATAATAAAAAAATAGCTGTAAATTAGATTGAAACAAAGCTTTCATTGGTGTGCAGGGATGTCTAAAGGTAACTGACATCTAGTCAGTTCAGGCATACACAATTTTGTCTCAGTCTTTTTCCTCACCTTAAAATCTTCTTTTTCACCCACAGCATAGTTCCTAAACATTCTCAGTTTAGTTTAAAAAGTGTGACACTGGCAGCCCTGCTGTTGTAACTCGCTCCCTGTAGCTCATACAGGATTTTCAATAAAGTGTTCTTCACTCTACTGAATAGTGTCTCTGTAACTAGGACTGAATCAGCCAGGAAAAGCAGAGAGGTACAGACTGTGTCTGTGATTTCCTCTTCAGGATGTTAGAACAGATGTAAAGATATTATTACACTTCAAGTACTAGAAGTGGAAATTTTAATGAAAAACTTTATTATGTAGTCGGTCAGGTGTATATTAATTAAATTATAATCAAAATGTTAATTACTTAGACATCATTTAAAAATTTTTATTTAAAAAAAGTAAAAATAATGATTTAATAATCTATATATGACTATTATTTATATTATTTATAGTTTGTTTAAAAAATATTTTTTAAATTTACTGTAAGCAGGTAATAGGTTTATATTATAACAAAAGCTCAGTGTAAAAATAAGTAGAATGTGCAGTGGGATAGATAATGGTCTGTGAGCCACACTGTTGCATGTTTCTGTGCTTTTCTATCAAATATTCCTTTTCCCTGCTGTGTTTTGTCCTTATTTCAAGAAGGGTAAGTCATCTCAGTAAAAGTAATGGACAATATTTTCATGTAACCGGTTTAGCATTGTATGCAATTAAGACACTTCAAACCCAAGAAATGGCTATAAATGCAACCTGAGTTCTATAATTTTGTTTTGTCCCAATACTCCTGATTTTGTAGATCCTAGAGTGGTATAGACATGTTTCCTTAATGATGTATGACACTGATGTTATTATGCAAGTTCACAGCATTTATTGCTCCCGAGTTCAGCCAGAGAGAATGTATAATGGCTTCTTCCTTTTTAAAAAATGACAAATGAGACTGTGGCAATGAAACGCAATCATCTGCTTCTGTTTGGCATTGGACAAGTACAAGTCCTTAAGGTGCACTATCGTGATATAATTTTTTTCAGTACAATTGGAAATAAAAGTTGCCTCGGGGGGAAAGTGGGATGAGCACATTGGCCCACATCTATTCCTAACTTTCATTATAGCATTTCATGCCTCATAGTGCTACAGCTGTATATTCAGAGATTACATAAAACCTTAGTGTGTTTGCACATTTACACATTCTGCTTTTATTTTCCATTCCAGTTCTGGCAGGATGCTTTTTGTGTATGTCTCTTTTATGTGAGTTCACTTTCTGAAATTTTCAAATGCTATTTTGTACAAAAGGTAGCATGATGAAACCCTGTGTCAATTTAAGTTCAAGCCTTCAGTTGTTCAGTATTTCCCTAGAAATGTCACAGAAACACTCAACATACAATAAAGACTTCTTTTGAGGCTCTCCTCAAATGCGAAAGGTTTATACTAATGGCTCATTAATGACTGATGGAACACACTCGCTCTTAAAAGCAATTAATAGAAGAAATAACTATTGATGGCATAAATTGGATGCGGTGACATTCTAAAGAAAACTGGATTACATATCTATTGAGAAATGGCAGAATATGCTTTTGATACTGTAATGGCTGCCAGTGTGGAGTTGCTTTTAGAAAAACAGGATGCGACTCTGCTCCTTGTTTTATTAAAAGCAAAGAGGTTCAGCGATCAGGGTTTCTTGCTCCATGGAGAATTAAAAGGAGGTCAAAATGGTATTCTGCCTCATGGGGTTCTAAGGGCAAAATGTTTTTTGAGCTTTCTTATTACAAATCTATTAAACTCACTAGAAGAGCTCCATGTCAATTTGTAAATTTGACTTCAATACTGGCACGGCTCTGATGTGGTGCTATATTGTAATCAGCACAACACATCCGGAAAGAGGCTCCTGAAATCTTATCACACAGATTAACAAATCATTAGTCAAATATTTAAGATCTGGTGTATGCAAATACTATACTTATGTGTTTACTTATGTTCTTATAATGTCCACTCAGACTAAAATAGAGTACAAACATAAATAATAATAAAATAAATATATATTCAATATAACAGTATATTATATTTTGTATATAATGATATTGGTATATTAAGTTAAGTAGTCTATTACTACTTAATACTTGTATATGTGTGACAACTCACTATGTTGAAGAAATGCATTAATTAATTCTTTGCTATGAGTAATTTGGTCATGATTAATTAAGGCTCTGCATCTCATTAAATGAAGCTTAATCTAACAATAGATATTAGCAGCAGAACTGCATAGTGGAGCTGGGGAATTATGTTTAACACTTGATGAACAAGTAAAAAAGTAAAAATATGATAATAGGAATAGAGATATAACCATCTCAAAATAGGCAGTGAAACCACAGAAGGTCTTAGAGCCACAAATCCCTTTCTTCCATTCTGTGAGCAGTATGCGAAGCTGACTAAAGTCATTATGAGCAATTACATGAGCGTCTTTTCTCACAGACATTTTATGCATCTGCTAGTGCAGTACTGCACTCAGAAAATTGGGTTTTTTTTCCCATATAGGTAGTCATTTATGCAGTATGGTTACAGTTACAGTTACAAGGTTGCAACAGCTCACAAGTTCTATCTTGTAGCATGATAAGGAACAAAATGCTAGTTGTAATCTATTTAAAGCAGTATGGGCTACTTTTTCCAGACAGCTATTTAAACATAGTTCTGTAAGGAAAGTCTTTTAAAGATATTTTTTAGACAGGTTTGTTATGTTAGTTTGCTACCTAAAGCTGTTTTCACAAACTTTCATTAGGAACCTGAAACAATAAGTACAAGGCACAGATATATGTGATGATCACCTCCTGAAAAGTTGCACTGGAACACAGATTACAGCTGACTAATGTGTGTCAGGGGGAAGGGGGTAAGGCATCATGGTTTCAGTTGATTTTGCAAGTAAATAAATATATTTTTGGGTGGTAACTTGTAGCAGTGAACTTTGATGTTAAAATGCACAGCTTCACAGGTCATGGCATTTATGTTGTTCTTTGTAGGTAACCTCTTTCAAAACTAAAATTGTAGTTTACCTGTAGCGTTTATCTGGCCATAATTCTTCAACATTCTTCAAAATATGCAGATTGCAGCTCAGGCAAACCCACACACAAAACCCAACAATGAGAAACTATAACCAAGTAAATTAACCAGTGGCAATCATAAAGAACAAGCAAAATATTAACACTGTTTAACAGCAGTTGTTAAACCTGTTCACACAGCAGAGTTCAAATCATACCCAAGCTTACCCAAACACATCTCACTTTAATATTCATTTGCTCATTAATTACATTAGTTACTTTCTGTAACTAAATTCAGAATTAGGTTATGAGGCTCTGAATAAATGACTCCATTAGTGAAAAACTGTTCATCACTGTCATAAGAAAACCTGGCACTAAAAACCTGCAGGACTTTGCTCTAAATAGGAACTATACTAACATTACCTACATATATGAGACATTACACATTTGTAAGTTATATATCAATATAAAAACAAACAAAACTCAACATACATCATTTCTCAATAAGCAGCAATTGTCAATAAGCAAAGGCATGTTTAATGCTTGAAGTGTACCTCATACTGCACTGGAAATACAATGGTAATACTGATACTAATTAATATTAATACTAATTAATACTAAGCCCCCGAAATAGTATTGTAAAGGAGCAAAAAATGTTCCGATAATGTTTTGAAATGTACACAAAAATATAAAAAAATCAAACATCTAATTTAGGTAAACTTTTATTGTTAAAAAAAGAACCAGGTGATTAGTTATTTGAAACTGATTTAGGAAGGTCAGCATACTTTTGTCATTGCATTTGTGTAATCTCAAATCTTGATGAATGAGACTAAGTGAGTTTGGTCAGTAACTCGGGGATAAATGCATTTATCCATCTTTAAAGATGCCATTAATTCTGGAACTGACTGTTGCTAAAATCATTCTGCTCAAGACTCAAAGTCAAAATTGTAATTGCAAATAGTTCCGATATTTTCAATTTTATGAAGCTAATTATTTACAAATGTTATTATTGAGCCAAGCAGTGCAGAATGTTTGGTCATGCACTACATATTGGTTAATCTATTCTATTGAGTGTAAAAAGGTATTTGCATCTTAAATAGAATTAATGATATTGATATTATACTCATTGAGTGAACTGAAATACAATGTAGAGGAATGTTTTTTAGCACCAAGGACTTTTCAGGTAATTTGCTTGCTCCTTTTGCAGCTACTGATGGCTTGGTTAAAATTGGCTGAATTATTTGAAACCTTTTTGATGCCAAGGAATCATTTAGGCTTTTCAAATCTGAATGCTGTTTAAAAGATTGCATTGCTTTACTTTACTGGCTCACAGCTGGGCTTCACTTCCTCTTAAGCAGGATAGATTTCAGTTTAACAGGAAATTATTAGCTATGCATCCCATGCCTCAGATGACTTCCACAACACTCTAGAGAGATATTCAGGGTAAACCCGTTCACTTGGGTTCTATGGACTTTGCAATAATGGCGAATAAAAGAAACTCCTAAATCAATTCATCCAGCTCACATCTGTATTGTTAAACGCTTCCAGAACACTTTTTACTCATTTGCCTTTTGTGCCTGAAAGTGCATTCAACAAGTTTTCAAGCTTCCCTGGTGTATTACTTACGATGCCCTTCAGATCATTTTTAAAACTCATCCATATTTATACAGAAATGACACTGCGTTATCAATAGAGGTTTTGACTGATATTAAACTTTTTTAACTCTCTACTAACTACTAACTCTCCAAAGAGTGCTCTGTATCCTCATGCATAAATGGTCTCATGTAAGAATTTACTGCAGAATAAATTATTCTGTTATCTTGCTCCCATTGCTGGCTTATAAGCAGACAGTTCTGTCCTTACCAGCAGTAAGCAGTCCTTATCAAGCAGTTTTACCTAGATAATTAATAGCTATCATTCATATCTAAGATGTCTATACTGTTAATTTACTTTGAGCAATAATTTTCAGACAAATTTCACTCTGTCCTTTCTGAAGTATGTAAATTTCATTGATAAACTTAATGATAGATATTCATCGCCCTTGTGTTCACTACTTACTGTACTGTTCACTATTAATAATGGATAACTCATTAATTAACAACTGATAAAACTTTATTCTAGTCACCATCCTAGGAACACTTAGATATGAGGCAGGTATGCATAATTACGGAGATATCTTACAAATAATATGTGTGTATGAGTGTGGAGAAATTGATTTTGACATTGCCTACATTGCCTACATTAATAAATACAACTGCACAGAGAATGATATTCCTCTGAACCTCAGCGTTCAGATTTGACTGAGATAGTAAATCATTTTGTTATATTCAAATATAAATTTCAGTGTCCATTTTTTTATTCCGGTACCCTGTTACATTTTTGCTAATTTCTAACAATTTCTTTTAGTCATTCCTGTGTTAGACAATGCCACAAATTCAATTCAAACACGAGTGAAAAGTAGCTTTAACATGCTATTTTTTGTTTTTATCATTAATGTTTCCCTCACCAATAATCTCTTGTCACAGCGTATCATTGCTCCCATGTTGTTTGCTGTGGTTATTTTTGGGATGATCCTTTTTCATGCTGGTGAAGAATGTTACATAAGGGCTCACTTACATCCAGACTCATTTTACTGAATATTTGGGAGGTCAAAATGCTCACTGAAGATACATCATTTTGTTTTTCTCATTTAGCTATGACTTTTAACTTTATGGTTAGTATCAGAACCTTTCCTCAGACAACAAACACAAGCAGAATGGAAAGGTCAGTGAGAGGGGACAGGTTTGTTACCGTGATGTGTCAGCTATCAAAATGATCTGAAGGACTATTTTTATCTTTGTGCAATGTGGATTCACTCAACAGTTTCAGACAAACACCTTAAACCAAATAAACACTTTTAGCTACACAGAATAAAAGCTGCTGCTTTGTTTTGTGCTGCATCAGAGCATAAACTTTAGCGGATCTTATACTGAACAAACAATTTACTAATTTATCTCATGGTTGTTGTTTTATTTGTCTTATGATTGTGTTGTTATTTTGTGTTCAATCACATGAAGAACTGCAAAATATCTGTAACCGTTATTTGGTAGATGAAAGAATAAAGTGAAAATTGATGGAAATAATTCGAAACTTTTTAAAATAAAAATGGTAGGAAATGCTCAGGTATGAATTTCAGTGTTTTATGGATGACACAGAAAAACAATATATGTCATCTAAAACACGCTATGATCTGTATGTGTGTAAACAATTGTGTTTTTAGTATGAATGTAATCAATTGCTAGCAATACAACATGTCACTATAGGGATGGACAAATCTGAGGTCCTGTCCACATCTATCTAGATATTTTATTTCTCTCTGTGTTTTGGACACTTTTCAGGAACTAAGAAGCCCAAACATCTAACAGACATAAAGACATGGTTTGGCATTCTGACTGGGCCTATCATCAAGGCCAGACCTGCTCCTGAATCTGGGCCTGACCTGCTCCTCAAGTTGGGCCTGACGTGCTCCTCAAGGTGTGTCTGATATGCTCCTCAAGCTGGGTCTGATATGCTCCTGAAGCTGGCCCTGATATGCTCCTGAAGCTGGGTCTGATATGCTCCTGAAGCTGGGTCTGATATGCTCCTGAGGATAGGCCTGACTTGCTCCTCAAGCTGAATTGGGAAATCTAAAGTCATGTACAAAAATCTTCCCCAAAACTGTGGAGGCTGTTATTCTGGAGGAAGATGGAGGATAACTTTAGAATGTCATATTCAATGAACACATATTGGAATGGTGGCCAGATATTCATAAAGTGTATATTAAAGGTTATAAAGATCTCATATGCAACATTAATAAACAACACTCACATTAATCATAAAAGCTACAGGATAGATCAGCCTGACTTGCTTTCAGAATACTGAAAAGAAAAACGATTGAAGCCAGCAGTCACACAAAAAAAGAGTTTTAGGACATGAAAAGAAGCACCAACAAGTTACTCAGAGAACAATAAGCAATGAACTGTATCAGAATCATCTCTGTTCCTACACCCCACACAAAGCTCCTCTACTAAAAATGTACAGTGATGCTAAAGTGATCTAAAGGCATTTAGAGAAATTATAACTCATTGGAACAATATATTACGTTCAAACAAAGCAAAAATAGAATTCTTGACAGTAATTCAACTCATTATATTTGAGGAAATGTGAGTTCCATAAACAACATACCCACAGAGTACAGAGGTGGGAGTGTCATAATATGGGGCTGCTTCTCTGCAACAAGTACTTGGGCATTACAATGTCAAAGGATAGTAGAATTCAATCCCATTGGCCAAGAAACTGAATCTGAGGAGAGGACTGATATTTCAACAAGTCAATAACCTCAAAAATACAGCCAAAGCAACACAAGAAGACTTTGCAATCTTATGACGTCTGAATCTCATTGACATTTTATGGAGAATCTTAAAATTTGTAAGTGGATCATAGGAACTCTCATAACCTTGGAGAAGTTTTAAATAGTGTATCAGAAATAGTGTATCAGAGTTGTAAATTCAAATAAAATCTTTGCAACAAAGCACTAATTTTGGTCATTTCTGTTGTCCGAATACTTTTTCTATATCAAATTTGTTTTTAAACATAGGTGTGTTTATGCTTATAATATTTTGCCACATGTCAGGTCAGTATAAATGTGTGTGCTGGTGGTGTTGAAATTAGTACGTACAGCTCTGGTGACAGACAGGAAGCGGTCATAGCTGATTAAGACTATGTTGAAGACGGAGGCAGTACAGAGCAGATAGTCCATCACGAGCCACAGCTTGCAGAGGCCCCGGCCCAGCATCCATCGACCTGTCAAGATGTAGGGCATGTACACGGGGATACAGAATGCCCCTGTACAAACAATAATGACAGTACATAACACAGTCACTTAATATAATGAAGAGTCTAAATGAGTCTTCAGGATTTTGTTCTCATATACATATCAGTCAAATAATGAAAGCTATTCAGCTGTTTTCTAGAGATGATCTGAAGCATGGCTTTCAATTCAGAGCCGAAGCGATTATAAAGCACAAAGCATCTCTCATCTCTGCAGTGAAATACATCATGTTGAAAAGAAAGGAAAGTGATACTTCCCACAACTGCTTCCACTGCAGAAGAAAATGAGTTGCACAGCTCATTTATTTGAGAGTGGTCTTTCACAACTGAATACAAAAAACCTCATTAAGTCCTCATCCCTGGAGGATGCACTGGCATTCACCTCTAGGTAGGCTTAGTGAGAGGGTGAGTGTGAGGGAGCAATTTTAGGACAAAGGAAACCTGATGATTCTCTGTCATTTTCTATTCCAAGAATTCTTTAGTTGACATAAACCAGTCAGAGCTTGAACTATCTCGGTCCAAATTCTCTATACTGTGTGAATCGGCCATTTTTCCATGATGCCAACACGTATTAAGCGGAACATGATGTTTCAAATCTCCATATCGGCACTTCAGTAAGAGACCAAGAGAGTGCCAGCAAGACTTCAGATAAATCAATGATTGGCTTTCATTTTTGCTCAAGATAACTGATTAGAGTTGACAGTACCAAAACACATTGGGGAGAATATATATATATATATATATATATATATATATATATATATATATATATATATATATATATATATATATATATGTGTGTGTGTGTGTGTGTGTGTGTGTGTGTGTGTGTGTGTGTGTGTGTGTGTGTGCATATCTATATATACATATATATATATATATATATATATATATATATATATATATGTATAAGTATGTATATATGTGTCAGATAGAGAGAAAGAGAGACAATGAATCCTCATGGATGATGAGTGTCAGTGTCAGAGTCAGTTATTAAGAATTGAGAGCATTCAATCCAATATTGATGAGCCTGTTGGTGTGTGTGAGAAAGAGATACAATGATAGGATTGGCTATTCTGGAGTGTGTTTAACAGAACAAGACCAATTTTGGTTGTTTGTTCTATTACTTTCGGTGTTCTGCTAGCAAGAATAAGGAGAAATGAAGTGTTGGGATTGACAAGAACATTTAATTTGAGAGATAGACATAACTTGTGTGGGAGGCAGTGATACACAAGTGACAATACAACAATGACCACGTAATTGTGGGCAAACCAGTCTTTGATTTGCTGTGAAGATCACAGTGGAGAGGTGGAGAAGAAATGTCCTCAGTTCAGTTGAACGTTCCTTGTAATATAAACTGCACTGGTGAACCTGGCTATCTAGTTGGATGGCAGAGAATCACAGAAAAAAAAAACTGACAGGCTATTTATTATCCTCTATATGGACACTGACATAAATAAATGTGTTCGTTAAAAACAGTTAATACTGTAACTCACAAGGTGACATGACATGGATTTATGGCAATAGTGTTGGCAAACATTTTACAACCTTAAATGATTCACTAGTTCACTTGTTCTCCTTCTTGCAATATAGTAAAAATAATAAATATATAAAATAATAAATAAATAAATATTATAATAAATAAATCAATAAAAAAAAATAATTAAAAAAACAACAATATAATAATAATAATAATAATAATAATAATAATAATAATAATAATAATAATAAAGTTTAGTGAAGTCGCATAGCATGACTGTACCCAAAATAAAATGTACTAAAATGTACTACCTACCGACCAGAAAATCTGATATAGCCAAATTAAGGAAGAAGTAGTTGCTCTGATTTCGGAGGCTCTTGTCCACGACAAATGCAAAGATAACCAGCGCGTTTCCCACGACCACGACGACCACCAGGATCATCATTAATGCTGCCAGGATGACGGTGGCGCCGGGGATGCCGGCATGTTCAGCGCTGGAGTTACTGTGTCCAGAGAAGCAGGTTAACATGGTCAACTCCGTGCTGCCTTTAACTCAGACAGAGGAGGCGACTTTACACACATTGTTCGGCTTTTAAACTCGTCGGAGTGTCCTTTCTTCTTTTGACTGAAGAAGATAAAATCATCCAAATTTATTTTTAATTCCTGTCGTCAAAAAAGTTCAGTATATGCGAATATATTTTAATTATGGCACAAATATTCACAAAGAATATTCATTTTCTGAGTGGTAAAGTATCGAGAACCGTTCCTCCCTGCAAAGAACTTCATTTATAAATATATTAATATAAATAGTATACATCAAATTGTAATATATAAGAAAGACCACCGTTTTCTGGAGAGCTGAGGCGATGCACCAACAGCTCCCTGAGCGCGCGCTTAGACAGCGCGTGAGTAAATTCTTCGCACCAACCCACCCTTACTATGGAACTAAAGGCTGCGTCCCAAACGTGCGTATTACCCCTTTACATAGGACGCCTCCATACTGGTAACTATGGCAACCTTTTTGTCGAGGATGGCTTATAGTAACATTCTATTAAGGACACTAGAACGTGATTTGAGACGCAGTCTCTAGTCGCCGAGAAAGAGAGAGAAAGCACAATCCTGAAGTGTGAAGACTACCTATTTGGGAGAAAACCCACACTTGTTAGTTAGTTAATATGTTATTAAAAGGGATGAATGAATGAATAAATAAATTAATAAATACCCAATATGTTAAACTTGGGTCACCCATGCCAAGCCACCCATTTCATGAGTACATAAAAACATTAATCGTGAACATGTAATATTCATTCATTCATTCATTCATTCATATTATTATTATTATTATTATTATTATTATTATTATTATTATTATTATTATTATTATTATTATTTATTTATTTGTTTGTTTGTTTGTTTGTTTTTATTAATTGTTATTTATTTATTTGGTGGTAATTACATGCTACAAATCCAGATTGTTATTAAAAAGATTTAGATCACTAATGAGCAAACCAGAGGCAACAGTGACAAGGTAAAACCTCAGCGAGATAACATGAGAAAGAAAGCTTGAGAAGAATCTCTGGCTAACAACAAATAGTGTGATTGTAATGACCAAAGTATGTGGATCCCTGAGCATCACACCCATAATGTTGGATGTACATGATTAAATAGAATGTCTTTCTGTGCTGTAGATTTAAAATTTCTCTTATCTGGAGCTAAGAGCCCCAAACATGTTTTTGCTTGACAATACCCTCCACTCAAATCAAGGTACCAAGTTTAAAGTTAGAACACATTTAGAATGAACTGGTGTGTTGACTGCACCCTACTGTAGGTTTACCCAGCTGACATCAGTGCATGGCCTTACTAAAATATCTTGTGGCTGAATGTGCATATCAACAGATAAATTTGAGCCACACAACCACAGAGGATATCAAGTAATGCAATTAATGGAACAATATGCTCATGATCCAATACTTGCAAATTGTAATCTTTCTCAAATTAAATCCCCTTTGGTTATATGTCACAACCTTGAGAGACTATCTGTAGGTAAGAATTACATTGTTCTCATACTAGGCCACATTTAAGCCGTATAGCACAAGCAACAGTGCTGTTGCGCTGAACGTCAACACTGTAATTACCCATGGCTGAATCACAAGCATGCTGATTTTCATTACAACAGCACGATTGAGTGTGACATTGTTTTTATAGAACAGTTCTAAAAACAAGAAATCTATATGCATATATGTTTATTTTTGGCTCTGTCAATGAATATAGTTCACAAAGAAGCCACAGCTGGATTGAACACTTACATTATATTAGCAAAAGAAAAATGTACCAGTGTATCAACCAAGAAAAAAGTGTTCAATTAAATCTGTTGTGTCTAACCTGTGTAAATGCATAGACTCAGTTCCACTTGTTTAAATACCTGCATTAGTAATTTGCAAAAAAAGGTACTGAATTAGTCTAGGATTTTTTATTTATATGTGGTCACTCACTGAATCTGCAGGGGATGTTGTATTGATGAATTGACTTATTTAGGATCAGTGTGAAAGAAAGAAAGAAAGAAAGAAAGAAAGAAAGAAAGAAAGAAAGAAAGAAAGAAAGAAAGAAAGAAGTTACAAAATGTAATTTTTCCTATATGACTAATATTTTGGGATTAGTCCCAAGAAAAAGCAGGCCACATTATAAAGAAAGAGATACAAAACATGATTCCTTCTGTATGATTGTAATCTATATACACCACAGTAGAGGTTCATGCACTCACACTATGGCAGAAATTACTAGACAGACTTCCATTTGGCACTCAGCCAAATCCCACGGTATTAAAAGATCACTATCTCTACATTTTCTTGCTCTGAGATATGAAAGTACAATTGACTGCCACAGTGTAGGAAATTAATGCATGCGCAATGTACAAGGTCTCTGTACTATCTTGATAAGAATGAACGCGTGTAATTATACACTGTCAGTGGGTGAGACTCACTTCCCCAATAAAAAAAAAAACAAAAACAATTTAGTCCAGTGAGTTTGCACTTAGATTTGCTTGAAGGTAGAATAGAAATTACACACCATTACAAATGGCTTAGGCTGTAGGCACACTACACAATCTATGCCTATTATAAGTATGAACAAACCTATTGAAAAACTCCTGTAACTGCATTTTTCTTAATATATTTGCATCTTCAGTTTTTGTTCATCAGTTGCAACTGTTTTCCAGGCATGTGTTTTGAGGCATTTTAGAATCTCATTTTCAACTAATTGGGAAGTGTTAATTACCCAGGCACTTAAGCTTTCAGCCTCAGGGCCAATATCCACATTGGTGGTAAAAAAAGAAAAAAGATTAAAAGCATTGTTACAATGAACTATTAAACTATCCCTAGCCAACAAGACGATGATATGTCTCCAGTAATCTGTCTGTGCAATAAGGGAGGCTGTAAACTGTGCATTTACTCTTAAAAAATAATGGTTTAATCTATCTCAAGGTGCTGTTTGATGAAACTTTTAACAGTGTAGAAACAGATGGTTTTCCTGAAACAGATGGTTTTCCTTTTTTGGAGGTTTTAAATTGAATTATTTTAGACCTGTCATTTACCTACTCCTAAGGAACTAATAAGAATATTTATCCTGGATATTTGCACTAAACACTGATGTCAGTGGGTGGCAATTTCACTTTACACTAGGAATATTGTAATGAATAATATCACTGCGCCTAACACAAACTTCTCTGTCTTGAAGACTTCCCCACTGACCATTATAAAACACTGACACTTGAGACTACTTCCATAAAAGTTTCAGTAACTTTTGTTTTGTTGTTTTGTCTTATTAGCCTTTGACCATGTACCTCACCTGTCATAGGAGTCCCAGCGAATCATTTAGCTGAAAATTAACCAATACCATCTAACCAATCAGATTTGAGAATTTAACAGTGCTTTGGTATAAATTCTCCGATATAAAACTACATTTCACTGTTCTGTTTTAGGAAAGAATCATGTGCACATCTTGATAAAAATTAGCTTGTGTAATTATAGTTTTAGATATAGAGTGGAACACATCTCATATTTTAATCCAAGGAAGTGCCCCAAAATGTCTCCTCTATCAAGTATAGAGCTTTAACCCTATGTTCTTATATGTAGAATATATCATTTCTGCTCCACCCTTTAACAGGCTATCTAACAAATCACTCTTATATTCCTAATAACTGCTTGCATGAGTTTTGAAATGCACACATATAAATAGCAATTGTTTGACCAGTGTCACATAGATATGAGTTTGTGGAGTTAAATAGGTTCTGGAGTAATGGGACAAATGCTGCCAATTAAATGTCAAAAATGTAAGGTACCAGACTATACTTTTGTACTTGTCACTGCGGTGAAACCAACAAATGCACATCATCTGTAAATTTACTACCTAGTTACGGTTAACAGGTGAGGGTTTCAGGTTTCACAGTGACACTAGTCAATCACGGTTGCCTATGAGGACTATGAATGTGTTATGGCACATTGCAATGCATCCTGAGCAACAACTTCACTAACACTGGCATGTTTATTTCAAAGCAAGTCTGAGAGATTATGTCATGTTAACCCCTTGCCAAATGTTTACCTCCCCAAGCAAAGATATTGCTTTTTTGCATCCTTAAGTGTATTTATTAGGTAGATGTGAAGTGGATGGATGTTCATTAAAAACTGTCATTCTTTCTGAATACTAAACCCTTTTCTCTCCAGATTTCTTCCTCTTCCCCTCCCTTTCTAGTTAAACTGAGGGTTCACACAGAAAATGGCCAGAAGACGACAGGGGAAAGCATGTGATGAAGCTAAGGGCCATGTTCCATGTGCCAGCTTCCCATTATTTATAAACACGAGACAAAGCACCTTGCTATTGTTTCACAGTTGGTTCCAAATTTCTCCCATTCTAAGCAACAGTGCAGGGACCAAGCTGGCACATTTATTGTTTTTGTTAACAATTGCATTGCCAGCCAGTGTTTTATCAAATGTTCTATATATTCATTGAGGTTTAAGTGTGATGAGACAGAGCACACTCTGTAATTAATGGCAGACGTTTTTGTTGTTGTTTTTTGAAAATATGTCTTTGCTGAGTTAAAGAACAATCTATTTAAATTTCAATACAATTTATTTGTATGGAAATAGAATAAAATTTAAAAAAGTTTAAAATTAAGTTACTATTTATCTTTAGCATCTATTCCTACCCCTAATGAGCAAGCCGGATGCGGCGGCAAGAAAAAACTCCCTGAGATGATATGAGGAAGAAACCTTGAGAAGAACCAGGCTCAGAAGGAAACCCATCATAATTTGGATGACACTGGACAGCAAATAATGTAAATGTAAATAATATCTTTCTACAACAGTTTATAATTGTGCAAACGGGAACTAATATATATAACATGAGGAACTAATGGGTCAGCGCAAAATTCTAAGTTCACCATAGACCCAACACTAATTCCTTCCTGCCAGGAAGTCTTCAAATGATTGCTGATAAAGACCTGACCATACAGCTGATTGACGCAACATTGGTTCAAAGAAGGTATGACAATACCATGAGTCACTGGCTGACAATGCACATCCATCCCTGGCACACCGGGCGACGAGACTAAACCAAGGAAAGAACGTAGGATTGATGAAGTAGGTCTGGAAGAAGAGGCGATCAGACTAGGAACTCAGAAAACTGGGAGCTTGTGGGTGGAATGTATAGCTTGACAGAGAGAGAGTGAGTGAGAGAGAGAGAGAGAGAGAGAGAGAGAGAGAGAGAGAGAGAGAGAGAGAGAGAGAGAGAGAGAGAGAAAGAGTGTAATCATGTGATGGACAATGTACATTATTTGTAAAGTGCAGACAGGGACTCTGGCGAGACTAGCTATGACAGCATAACTAAAAGGGAGAGCCAGAAGGGGACACAGACATGAGGGCTTGAGGGCCACTCCACAGTCAGCAAACCTGAGCGACTTGCAATGGTGGTAAGACGACAGCATCTCTTACCCATGAACCCTCCAGATCTGCTCCTTTAACTAAGAAAGGCTATTCATAAAATGCTAGACCAAACAAAAGTGTTTTCTGCTTGAACTTCAACACTGAGACTGTGTCTGAGTCCCAAACACTAATTGAAAGGCTGTTTCATAACTGTGGGGCTCTGCAAGAAAAAGCTATGCCCCCTGTTGTAGCCTTTTGTACTTGAGGTACAAATGGTCTGCACCTTTTGCTCAAAGTAGGCATGACGGATCATAAAAAAACAAAAGATCCCACAGGTACTGTGGCACAAGACCATTAAATATGCTTTAAGGCCATTAATAGTATTTTATAATCAATGTGAAGTTTGACTGGAAGCCAATGCACTGAGGATAAGATACGGTTGATGTGTTCATATCATGTGGTTTTAACTCTAGCTGCTGCATTCTGGACTAAAAGAGGTAAAAAATGCATGAACTGGTGTTTCTGCATCGTGTAGTAACATCATCGTTCTTAGCAATATTTCTGAGATAAAAGAAGGCAACCCTTGTAATATTATTTATGTGAGCTTCAAATGAGAGACAGTGTCGATCACACCAAGGTCTTTTACTGCTTCACATGATAAAATAGAATGACCATCAAGGGTTACTCTGTAATCAGAAAGCTTACTTCTGGCTGCCTGTGTTCCTAGTAAAAGCACTTCTGTCTTGTCAGAGTTAAGCAGAAGGAAGTTAGTAAGCATCCACTGTCTGATGTCCTTCACACAATCTTCAATCTTATTAAGCTGGTGACTCACATCTGACTTAGTTGAAACATATAGCGACACTAAGATCAAGCAACCCTAGAGAAACAACCCTGATCAGAGGCCAGGAACAGGTAATATTCATTACATGAATATTATTCCTATGTAGGTACTGTATAAACATAAGTGTGGTGCTACAACCTTTTCTAGGATCTTGGAGATAAAAGGGAGGTTTGATAGTGGCCCATAGTTGGACAGCTGTCTTCGATCGAAATAACCGCTAAAATGATTTCGGCACATAGCCAGTACTAAAGGAAGAATTTATGATTTTTAGAATGGGATTGGTAGCTACTGGTAATATCTGTTTAAAAATGAATGTGAGTAAGGGATCCAGTATGCAGGTTGATAACTTTGAAGAAAAAATTGTGAAATTAAGCCAGTCTCTTGGTCTGAATTAAGCCAGTCTCTTGGTCTGAATTAACCTGCCTGATGTTATCAATTTTTCCAATTAAATAATTCATTAAGTCATTACTGTTACAAATAGATGGTGTGCATTTTCAACAGTGTTTTTATTCCTAGATCATTTTGCTACAGTATTTAATAAAAATCTAGGATTTATTTTGTTATCTTCAGTTAGGCTGGAGAAATACACTGATCTAGCAGCACTAAGAGTGATCAAGTTCTGTGGGGTCAAATGTCAATCCAATCAGGGATGAAAATTCTGGGAAACTGTTGGTAAATCTTTTTGCAGCAGCAGACATAAATGTTCGTTTAACATTATGACGTGGCAAATTGCAAATATCGTGTCTGAGGAGCTGAGGAGATACCTTCCCATTATGGCAGTGAGACTATGTTTTCTATATTTAATCTGAATATTAGAATAAGATCAAGAGTGTGACCTCCATTATGAGTGGGACTTATTACATTCTGGTTAACCTCTACTGAATCTAAGATGGAAACAACTGCTGTTCTCAGAGAATCTTCTAACTTATTAAAATGAATATTAAAGTCTCCAACAATTACTGCTTTGTCTAAAGAAACAATTAGGTTTGAAATGAAATCTGCAAATTCACAGAGGAATTCAGAATATGGTCCAGGAGGTCTGTAAATAACAAACTGACTCAGTAAACTTATTTTTTGTGACTATGTATGTATGTATGTATATAGTGGCTTTTTAGTAGCTATGTATATAGTATGAATACATTTTTATGAGTTGAACATATGTCTAGATTCTTGCTTGACACCTAGCTTATTATCATGAATAACTGTGACACCTCCTCCCCTGTCTGTTAGGCGTGGCTGATACAACTATAACCGGCCGGACAAGCTTTGTTTAATGCGACAAACTTGTTTGGTTTAACCCATGTTTCTTTAAACACTAAACTTCTGATCAGTAATCATTTCATTAACCATAAGAGCTTTTGATACAGGATACAGTACCTTATATTTAACAGTCCTAGCTTCAGATCAAAGGTGCTGGCTGTGCATTCACTATGATCTAATTTTAAGCTAATAAGGTTACTAAAACAAGTCTAATGATAAAAATATTTCTACCACACACTGGTAATAACAATTACCAGTATCATATTTATCATGTTTGAAACAACAGCAGATATTGGATGATGGTTGGTTCTGGTTTACAGCCGTACCTGGGAGGTCTATTGGCCACATCTGCTGTTACTCTCTTTTGTGTCATGGTCCTTTTTGCCTCACCACATGTGACTCCATCTTTTGCCAAATGTTCATCCTTTTTGAAGAGATAATGAGATTCAAAGATGGTTCAGAGTTGGTGCTAACCTAGCATAGCCAAAAGCCAGTTTGCAAAGGATCAAATCCAGAACTGTACACTGCCTGTGCCTTTCACATTACATGATTTTACCTGGGAAAGTAGGAAATATTCGTTTAGGCTTGAAGAGTGACAAGGAAACAGTACTTTGGGTCAATAAAAAAAGCAACCTGAAATATTTGAATAAACATTCACTGAAATATTAAAACAATCACACAGAGTAGATTAAAATACAATAATGATGCATATGGAAATAATTAAACTAAAGGATCCCTTTTTCTAGAAAGTTGTTAGGCTTTTTCAAAATGGTGGAAACGGCAATAAATGTTGTCAATTAATAAATGAATAATATATGCCCTTGTTATTCTTGAGAATATGACCAAAAGGTGACCATCTTGTAAATAGAATTATCACATGGCTCACTTGTTAATGAAAATACAAACAAAATGTTGGCAATCATTTATTGTATGTTTTCCTTTCAGACTTCCTTTCTATCTGTGTGTGAGGGGTAAAACATTTCCCATTAGTCTGATTCTATTCACATTAACATTGTTTTCACATCACCATTCTGACTGACCTTCCAAATGTCCAGAAAAAAACAGCAAGGGAAAGCTGTTATATTCCCAAATCATTTCAATACACCTGTTGTGACTGCAGCAGCTGGGGGTGAATAAGAAATGGCCTAGCATGACAGACTGAATCCTTTTGTCTAGTCCACCTCCTTCAAAAAAGAATGAGTGAGAGAGAGTTGCTTTCTGCAGCATCCCTGTGATGTTTGATCTCCTGAGATGAAGGGTCTGGACCCTTGTTTGAGTAAACAACAGTAGCCATCTAAGAGATCCACTTCAGATAGAAAAAAACAGCATGCATTACCTTTTCTCCCTGTTTTCCTTTTACCCCAAGACCCCACCAGGCCAGATGTAATTAGCTGATTTGATTTCTCCAATTAATTTTATTCAGTTAATATCATCATCAGCCACAATGCAAATGAATTGCCTTCATGCAATGCTAATGGCTGTAATTTGTTCATAAACAGATGAAAAGACCTGTGTTTATTGTGTTTTCCAGGGAACTATACTTTTCTCTCAAGCTGTTGGATCAACTTATTTATGCAAGTTAAATCCGTTAAAATTACAAGCCATAAAAGTGTGATACCCTCACGATTTATACACGTTTCTGGCTATAAGCTTCAGGATCCTGAATCTTCCAATCTGCTCTGTGCACTTATGTCTGCTGGTTTCTATCAGGAACACATATGTTTTGTTAACATGACAGATCATGACCAGAGCATAATATAGTTTCTTGACTGAAAATAAATCACAAAAATCTGTACTTTAAATGACTTTAAATTAAGTTTTTTGTTTAAAGCAAACAGTGGTGAGTAAAAGCAAGAATATAACACATTTACTCACAGGCTGATAAAGAAGGTCTGTTGGTGGTTGTCGAAGATATCGTTCAATATCGTTCTTTTATGAGAAATCAGGCTATTCTTGGCTACATTACTAATAAAAGGTGGCTTGTGAGACTACCTAGAAGTATCTCCTTCAAAGTAGAATTTACAAAATGGTGGAAATGAATCAGCTCAGTGTATTTGTCAGTCTTTTTTTTCCACACTAAATTAATTTGCAATTATGCATTACATTATACATTTACAGCATTTGATAGACACCCATATCCAAAACAGACATTTTCATATCTCATATATTCCTTTGACCATTTAAGGTTAAGAGCCTTGTTCAAGGGCTCAACAGTGGCAACTTGGCAGTGACTCAGGATTGAACTCATGATCATGTCCAACATCTTAACCACTGAGCTGCCATTGCCCTCCTGTACAGGGATACTGAATGTCTGTCACTCTCTATTAAATATGCTGTATAACACCATTGGTTAGTTTCTACTAACAATCTATCTAGAGATTCCTTTTGGGGACAATATGGTGGCTAAGTTTTACAATGTAAACTGATGTGCTATAGAGTTTCCTATATAATCATGATATCTAACACAAAATATTAATTACATTTACATTCATGGTATTCTGTGGAAACCTTTATCCAGAGTGATGTATAAAAGTGTCTTGAAGTCTCCATCAATGGATACAGCAACACAAGTTTACTAACTTACACACTAAGGATACCATCAATCTATAAAGTGAAGACAGCCAGTGACTTAGCTGCTCGGACATCTAAGGAAAGTTCGTTCCACCAAGTCGTTTCCAGAACAGAAATGATTTATGCTGTATACCTATCTCTTACCATGAGAGATGGTGGGACCATTAAAAAAACATTGCTAGTAGATCTGATGCAGCAAGGTGTAGTGTGAGGAGTGCATGCATCAGTGTTTTGAATCTGATGTGTGCAGCTACCAGACGCCAGTGGAAGGAGTGTAGCAGTGGGGTGGCGTGTGAGAACTTAAACAGGTTTAAAACAAGTCGTGCAGCTGAATTTTGGATCGTTTCCAGAGGACAAATTCCATTCACATGTAGACCTGCCAGCAGTGAGTTACAGTAGTCTAGTCTCGAAATGACAAGATATTGACCAAGCTCCTGAGCAGCCTATGTGGATAAACATGGCCGGTCAGTTCATTTGTTTATGGTTACACGCAAGGTTACGAGCAGCGGCCAAAGTGGAGATCAGAGAGTTGTGCAGGATTAAATAAATACTATTAGTATTTCTATTCTGTTACCATCAGAGCTATTACAACATTAATTCTTATGAGGATTGCTCATTCTTGGCCAAAGAATGCATGCTTTACAGATATTATAGTATATTTAATGCTCACAACAAATCTGGCATGCTACAAATCTGGTTATGCCATACAGTATATATCAGACCAGTAAACAATCATATCTCTAACAGCAAGTCATTCATTCATTCATTCATTCATCTTCTACCGCTTATCCGAACTACCTCGGGTCACGGGGAGCCTGTGCCTATCTCAGGCGTCATCGGGCATCAAGGCAGGATACACCC
This sequence comes from Tachysurus vachellii, assembly GCF_030014155.1. Taxonomy (NCBI): domain Eukaryota; kingdom Metazoa; phylum Chordata; class Actinopteri; order Siluriformes; family Bagridae; genus Tachysurus; species Tachysurus vachellii. The sequence goes on from NC_083460.1 coordinate 30,549,681, forward strand.
TGGACGGAGTGCCAACCCATCGCAGGGCTAACAGCAAGTCATTTTTACTCAATTTCTCTTCCAAGGTTACCCACTGTCAATTTCCACCCTAAAAATAGGTCTTTTTATCGATGACAGATACAGCTAACCATACAAGACAAAGGGTGACACGTGCTTACTGCTACTCATGCAATGTTATAGAGATAATTGTGTTTTTAGTAGAGATTCAATTCTTACTGCTCACGAATGGCTACCATTTCTCACATTGACAAAGGAATAAGAGAGGACCAATTATGCTCTCTTCAACTCATTGCTACTGACAGCTATGACATGATCAGTTTTTGAAGTCACAATCTCCCTGTGATGGGGCAAAGGCTTTATTGTTGTGCCACTAAGAAACCCTGGCATGTCATTTTAAAAAAGCTTTCGCCTTTCTCTCAAATCAACATTAAACTGAATGACCGCTGAGACTTATGATACAATATTAGTTTGAGTCTTCCATTTTGTTGATCAAATGCAGACCATTCTCTCTGAACCTAGCACAAAAACAAGCAAAAAAGTGAAGATATATTTTCACTATATATAAAGTAAATAAGATGTTTTGCATGAATTGTGCACTGGGCCACATGATGGGTTGATAATTGGCTGTATAATTGCACAATTGAGCAGGAGAAAAGGTGTTCCTATAAAAGTGGAAGGTATCTAAAGTATATTTGGATTTCTGAGGCACATTGGCAACCATAAAAATGTATATCCAACAAACAAAGAGAAAGCTTTTGAAAATTAATGAACACAACATCTTTTTTTAGTGTTAAATCAACTTCAAGTACATTGTTTGCACTTGTGTGTCCTTTGTTTTGACACACTGTCCTTGAACAAGTAAGGCTTAGTGTTTTGCTATGCAGATCATGTTTGCATTTTCACATGAGGAAGCACATGACATAAAGGTCTATGATAATATTCAGCATATGCCCCTCGAAAGGAAGACAACTAGAACTGAATCAGAAAGGGCCGTGGCAACAGTCAAAAGGTGCATTAATATTCACCGGACAGAGAGACAGAATGAGAGGGATTGAGAACTGGGACGCATTAAAAGAATGAAGTTATAATTGTGAAGCTCAAGAAATGTAATCAATTAAGAATAAAGAAATACTCAGCAGAAAAAAAACAACAATTGAGAGGTGAATCAAAATGGGGGAATCAGTACAACTGTATTTGCTCTTATTAATTTTAACTTCTGTGGTAAGATTCTGAGATTCTCAAATCTGAGAAATACCAACGTGCTGCTGAATAATTTTCAGTGGTGACTGGAAGGTGTTGACATTTCTTTTTAATTAAAGCAGCAGTTTTTATATTATGTGGAACTAGTATGGTTTTCTGGTAGCTCCTAAGAACAGAATATAATTGTTTATTTGAAAAAGAGAAAGTTTTCCGGATGGTTTTCCAGTTTATTAATTTATAGAATGAGGAAATAAAAGGTTAGAACTGCTATAATGTTAGTGAGTAATTGTGTTGGAAATTAATTAAGGAATTTATTTTACAGGCATTCTGCACTATTAATTGTACCTAAAAATTGATAGAAAAGCATAGAATAAAAAATGCCATTATAATCATTGGCATGTCACTACAGTGTGAGGAGGCACAAAACACTGCAGGATTGGCTATTATTAAAAAAATAATTAATTTCAGGGTGGTAACAGATGCTTTGCATTGGGCTGCCTCACATCAACCTTATGATAGCATGCCCCAAGTTTTTTTATTCCTTATTAATCTCTCTGTGTTTTGTATGTGATGGACTGTCTGTAAATGCATGAATATTCACACAGAGTTCCTGCATGTTTTAAATCTAAGCGATGGCACTCTGGTATCTTTGTTTTTTAATTAAGGCCACTTAGAAGTCACATCAAACCAAGCAAACATAATAGGACAGTGGAATCAGTCTATTTCTGTGTAATGCCTGTATGTAAGTCTCTGTTTGATATCTTATGTTATCTCCTTTGTTATTACTAACAGAAGCATGCCTGTGCTCAGTGAAGGTCAAACCACCTGTTCAATTCCGATTAACACCACCTCTAGTTACATAGGAGATAAGAAGTGTCTATGATTAAGGATTTGCTTAAATATTAGTATAGTTGAGAAATTAAACAATGGAACTTTAGGGACTCAATGTGTTAAAAGACTGTGAGAAAAAGAGGCTTTGGCACACTGCCTTCCTGCAGCACTCCCCCTGACAATGTTTCATGCTAACAGACACATACAACAAACATTTTTGCAAATCAGTATGCAAAGCTCAAATCAGAGACTCATGAAGCTTGCATGAATGTCCTTGGCTTGTTTTAATTTTTAAAAATATATGCACAATCCCTTTTCGGTTATATATATTTTGAGTATGACAAAATGAATGTTGTGTAGAAATGATGTCTTTATTTATACTTCAATCAAAGCTTCTTTTCTTCTGCTGCGTTTGGCCTCTTATCCTCTCGTACCTGCCTGGTGACACACACATCCCTGAGAGACTATATAAACACTGAGGCACACACACGCACACAAACATGCACACAGGCGACTTCACTTCATCTTCTTGCTTTTGGGCTTTTTGCTCTTTCCCCCTGGTTTAGATGCTTCATCCTGAAGAAGAAAAAAGGTAAGAGAAAGAAAACATTGGAAAAAGGTGGGAGAATACAAGGTGAGCTGAAAGAAAAGCTGAAATCCACTTACTTCAAACATAAAGCCTGAGTAGCAAAACAACTTGACAGGAACATTTGAAATAACAGGCAGTAATAAAACCATATCTCTTTCAGGGCTGATCTTTTGTAAACTGAAACTAACCAAGCCTCCAGTGACGGTACTGGCAGAATGAAACCTGACATCAGATGTGCAAACCGGTTCCCAAAATAAAAAGCAATACATGGAATATTACTAAGAGATAACGTATATATTTATATTTCTCTGGGACATATATGGGACTGTGCTTTAGGATGTCACCAGAGGAATGTTCAAAAACAGTTCATGAACATCTTCACCCACATTTTCCTTTTACAGACTAATAAAAGTCATCTTTGCATGAAAGCAGTATGGTGAGTTGCCTGCAGTAGCCATTTTATTTCAACTTAAGAAATCTAAATAACCAGCAATCATAGCAAGGCAGGGATCTCAATGTGTTTAGAGCCAGGGATCACTTCAGGTGTAAAAATAAATCTCCAAAGACCCACTGAACATAGCAACACAGATTCATTTTTTGAACATAAATATCAGGTACACTAAAAAGAAATCAGAAATGCAGGGATGTTATTTCTGAATTTGCCATCCAGGGAACAAAATCCTTTCAGATAGTGTTAAAACCTTGATATATTCTGTATCGTATTAAGGCCTTTTGTTTCTATTCTTTTATTACCCAATTTCTTCCCGGGGATTAATAAAGTATTTCTGATTAAAATGATAAAATTGTAATTCACTTCAGCAATAAAAGCTTTACCAGTAGTACTAACAGCACAGAAAGTGTTTAGCATCATAGTGTAATTACAATAGATATCAGTAATATTATTTGTTGTAGTAATATTTTTTCAGGTTTAAGCATGATCATAAACATATTCAACCTTCCATCCATTTAATCACACCAAAATATTTATGTCTTAAAATAACTATATGATAATAATAATAAATAATAATAAAAAATATTATTTACTGAAGTATAACTACTATCATCCTGTACTTTCTTTTAGCTAGCAAGTGTTATTAGCTACTTGCTATGTACTTAGCACCAAAAAATTTTTTTTGAGTACCTTGTTAGTTAGCTAGCTATATTTGTACAATCATAGTAGTTACAGAAGATTATAATATAAATGTATAAAATATGAAATTAAAATGTTATAATGAATTTGTATTATTTTTTTATTTAAAATGTACAGCTTATAAAATATCCAGTAAAATCAACGCAAACTTTTTCCTCCTCCTAGCTACTGACAGTGCTGTAACACAGTTTTGATTGTTCTTTTTCACTTTAATAAGTGCATCCATTAAACTAGCAACTCAGACCATACTGTATGTGTCAAGGCAGTTTGTGAGCATTAATTACTTCACAATGACAGTAACTGTCACCTTGTTACAGTCACTAAAAATACTGTGGCCAGGAGGGAAAAGATGGTTAATAGAAGCATGACAACCACAAAATTCTCTTCTTAAGCTTGCCTTTTAACACATTTCCCCTTTTTACACTAATGAAGTCCCAGTGAATTTAATCAGCAGCCTGTTTTCAAAGAAGGTCTGACTTGTTTGTTAAGCAGACTTCTGTCATGTTTGGGGAAATGAGTCACTCATTTAATTTGCACAACGGGGAACTAATGATATTCAGCATCTGTGCATTTCATAGGAAGAACACTTCCTGCATGCATATGGACCAAAACATGCATGCTCTCAGACTGCTGTCATCATCACCGTCATCATCCTCATCAGTCATTATTAGTCATTGTCAGTTATCACCAGTCATCATTATCATCATCCAGTGTATTAATAGTCCTACCACTATAATTCAGATATGACAAGAACATTATTATTATTATTATTATTATTATTATTAATAAGAATCACAGTAACAACAACAACAACAACAACAACAACAATAATAATAATAATAATAATAATAACAACAACAACAACGACAAGCCAATTCATCATCCATTTATGTGGGTAAGAGAGGGCAAGATGTAAGCCCATAAAAATGCTGAAAGGATTTCTGGAACAATGTAAATAAAAACATACTCTTTATGATCAGTGGCAATGCACAGTATAAAAATGTCTGTGTTTCTTTCCTAATACATTCACATCTCTTTGCACAACAGACAATCCTTGCTGGGCTTCTAGCCATGTATCCCCAACCAATGCTTTGTCCATAATTTCTCTTTTTTCTTGTTTTGGTACTAAAGAGCTCCCTTAAGCCCCAAAGTGTCAAGTGGGAAATAATCATGTTAGACCTGACTTTTCTTGAAACAAACCCCAAATAAGATGTACAGTAGGGGTCTGTTACATGGATTAGTATCGAATTGCAAAAAATGCTTAAAAAATAAAAAAAACCAAAATGCTTAGATTATAACGTGTTATAGATATTTGTACTGATACAGTCCCATCTGAAAGCATAAAAACAGCATGGCTAATTTCTTTTGTTTTTTTCTATACACCAAAGACATTTGTGTTTGAGATCAAAAGATGAATCTCTTTCAATATTTCAAGAGATGAAATATCAGGATTTCAACAGATTTTCCGATATTTAAATGTAAATATGTTAAACAACCTAGATCATGACACCTTCATGTGAAAAAATATTGTAACATGTGTTTCCTGTTGCCAGGATGTGCCCTGTTTAAACAATCAATAGCTCTGAATTTCTGCTCTTAGTTTGAGCCCTGGGTTTCACTTGTGAGGACAGCATTTGTTGATAAAAGGATAAACCATGAAGACCAGAAAGCCTGTCATTTTGAAGCTGCGAAAGAAGAAAAATTGCACAAGCATTAGACATATCCAATACAGCAATTTGGAATGCCCTTAAAAGAAAGAAACCACTGGTGTACTAACAAGCAGACATCGAAAAGGCCAGCATAGGAAAACAACAGCAGTTGATGGCCAAAACACTGTGAGAGCTGTGAAGAAAATCCGAATTACAACAGTCAGAACCTTCATCAACAAAAAAAATAAAAAATATCTGAAAGAACCTGCAGTACAAACATGAGATCATAAAAGATGAAGAATGCAAAGGTTACCTGATGTTGCGGAGTTGTCAACTTAATGCAATTATTTATAGGTGAATTGGATGGTCTGCCCCCAAAGGTGTGAAGTTGTTTTAACTTATTATGAAGATACATACAATTTAATGCTTTAATTATGATCTATCATCTTAAATTTACCTTCTGCTCTCAAACCTAAATGTCTTCAGGTTATAGCAAAAACAAAATAATAAGCTTTACTATTTCTAAACTTAGATTAAAAGGCCTTCCTCAGATCTGTGCCTTGCAACAATCCTGTCTGAGCTATGCAGGCAGTTCCTCAGTGACCTGGTGACATGGTTTTTGCTCTGATATGCATTGTCAGCTGTGAGGCCTTCTATTGAGAGGTGTGTTCCTTTCCAAATCCAATCAATTTCATTTACAACATGTGGACTCCAATCAAAATGTCGAAACATCTCAGAAACAATCAAGAGAAATGGGAGGCATCTGAGCTACATTTTAAAGGGTGTTTTTTTCAAAGGGTCACAATATGGATACACGTGATATTTCAGTTTTGTCTCTTTAAAAAATTTACAGACATTTCAAGAATTCTGTTTTCACTTTGTCATTAGATTAAAGAGAAAAAAGTATTTTGAACAATAGTAGTATCAGGGTACAACATAAAATATGTGGTATATATATGGGATGTGGTAGCTCAGTGGTTAAGGTGTTGGGCTACTGGTCGGAAAGTCATGGGCCACTGTCGGGCCCCTGAGCAAGGCCCTTAACCCTCAGTTGCTCAGTTGTAAGTCACTCTGGATAAGGGTGTCTGCTAAATGCCGTAAATGAAAATATAAAATATATATAACATGAGTAGTTGCAACTTGGCACTATATAGCTGTGATTTAAAAAAACATTACAGTAAATTTTCATGCTTCAATTTGAATTTTAATGAGGTTTAGTAGGGCTCTTCAAAGCATTTTCTGATGAATGTCAAAATATCTGTAAAATCAACCTCCTCTCTGTGCATTTTGCACTTTATGTAGGCATTTTTTTGCACCATATGTAAGCGTTATATTTTCGTTTTTAAGTGTATGGCAGGAATAACAATAAAAATCTCACTCAGTTGTACTGAATAGTTTCCTTTTACAAAAATGGAGAATTGCCATACGAATTCAATGTGACTCATCATATTGAATGGTCTGAAGATGTTATGATTTTACTTAAAGCTCTCTGTTCACTTTGCTATGCTTTTTCAACAATTGCACTCCATTCAATTTCTGTTCACTATCCAAGTTACACATATTTTACTTTTCCCCTCCTCTAGCTCTGTACTCCTTTATGAAAAGGTAAAGTAAGTGAATAAAGTAAAAATAAAGGTAATGCCAAGGTGAAGTCCACACGCAAGGAGATCGATAGCACTTAGGGCTTAGGGTACAAATCTCAGGGAACCTCAGTGAAAGCCCAGAAGGTCCCTGCCTCCTGTAACCATGGCAATGGTGCAGCTGCTCACATGTCCTTATTTGCACAGAAATGAAAGGAAAGAAAGCGACAAACGAATCTCCGAGGTTGGCCTCTCTTTGTAAGCCTCTTCAAAATCTTTGAATTTCGTGACATGTGTAACCTTGAAAATTGGTACGCTGGTTTAATGTCAGTGATACACACTCCAAAGGTGAGCAGCTATATAAATAAACCTAGCGCAGAAGTGGGAAAGAACACTCTGTTGTCAATAAAAAAAATATGATAAATAAAAATAAATGCATAAATAAATTAAAACTTGAAGATTATAATATTATCTATTTCTTAAAATATTATTTAAACTTTTGGGTCTCCGTTAAAAGTATTAGATTAAAGGCATTTGGTTTTAAAGTCAAAATATGTACATGAGATGAATGTCATATTTTATCATACAGTATGACTTAATATCGTATTTACATTTACATGTGTTCACACACACACACAAAATCACTGGAACCCAGAACTGGAACTGGAATCCTTAAAAAGGTGAATTTATCATTTGATCTTCCTCTCTAGTAAACCATGCCAATGTGGCTCACCAAAGGAAAAAAAAATCATCTTTGTGCCTTGGAAAACCATTTATTAATTTTGACACTAAAAATTGATCCAGTCCAGAGATTTTGACATTCACAACACTGATACAGCTAGGAACCTATATAGGAACTATAGCTTCTCTATTATAAAACCAACCAGCAGATACAGACAGAATGATAATACTTCATGGAGGAATAATTAATAATGCCCAGGAATTACTGCTCATCCTTCATACATCAAAGTCACCGATTTATTTTGGGTTGATGCTGAATTGCATTCTGAATGAAAGTCATCAGCCCATAAACTATTTACAATATACCAATAAATGTGGATGAAATTCAGAGTAGGACTCCAAATCTACCTAGCAGCACTTCTCTCATATCATGTCATCACTGCATTCAGTGACTTGTCTCTGTAAATTATCTTCAATTAAACAGATAGAAGGAAATCGAGATACTCTGATCTTCTTGTTCATGTCAAGACCATTTGATCTTCTTATCTGAAATACTTCTGTGACACATTAAAGCAGGGATATTACACTAAAACCTGTGAAGGACAAGCTAGAGAAAAGCAATTATTATGACTAAACAACAAAATGAACAAAAAGTTAGCTATTAATGCTAAACCATTAGTGCAGATGCAAAGTGGACTGAAATAAGTACTAAAAATGTATGTAAAGGGCTGTACATGGCTGTAGTTCAGAGACTCTAACTATCAAAGCAAGAACCTATGTATGTTTTATAGGAGATGCGCCATGTTAGCCGATTGTATGCATTCATGCAAATTATGTAGCTAAAGGCAGCTCACTAAACCTGAGACTATCTATCGGGCTAGAGACAGTAGCTCAGAAAGGGGAGAGTTTTTACAAACATTCCATTTTATTTATCCCACATGGACTGATTCTTTCCTTTATTCTTCCAGTCTAGACTCTCACATTGATGATAAGCTGATGATAAAAGCCAGAATGGACAGAGGAATATACATTTATTTTACCTGCATCAAATATAAAAAAGTCTCATTTGTCTATGGTACCATGAAGCATCACCATGAAACCAAACATATCTACTTTAAATTCTTTCATTTCTAACCAAGAAATAATAACTAATTGTTAAATATTATTATATGGATCCTTACATTTACAATTAAATTACTTAAACAATATGTGATTATTGGACAGAAATTAGTGGTTATGTTTTACTACTTGAGACTGTTAAACATTTTGTTTTCATTATTGACAGCCTAGTAATCAGGCCAGAAAAGGTAAATAAAATAAAAATCTACCTGTAAATGTATGCCTGTAAAACACTTTCCTTTATTGATGATCTGCCTTCATTCATTTCATTTGATAAGCCACAACCGAGGACCTGCTACAGAAGCCTCAATGCTGCATGTATAAAACACTGGAGTTACTGAACTATGGTCTGTTTTTTTAGTGCAATCATAAGCAGAATAAACCTTCAGAAGCCAGGGATAAAAGAATTCTTTTCTAAAGAAAATCACCTCAGTAAGTGCTTTATCTTAGCCAGGGTCACGGTGGATCCTGAGTTCATCTCATGACACCATACGCACGCTCATTCACACCTTAGGGCAATTGAGAATTTCTGTGTCACCTGCCAGCATGTTTTTTTTGAGGTCGGAGGAAATCTTTAATAAACTTACACAGACATGGGGGAACAAGTGAAACTCCACGCAGACATGAACTCAAGCTGAGGTTTGAACCATGGACACAGGAACTGTGAGACAGCAGCACTACACTGTAGTATAGACAAATGTTTGTATAGACAAACATAAACCAGCAGGACAGTGAATAGCTCCACACACACCATCCTCTTTTGTCTAGTTTAAGGCTGCGCTCACATATGTTCAGTGTTAGTCCATTTAACTGAACCCCGGTGTGTTTTCCACATCAGTGTGGTTCTTCATACAGGTGAGAACACAGCAATCACACTCGCTTGTGTGTGAGGTGGTCTCCGTTTGGTTCCAATCAAATTCTAGTGCAATTCGATTGCTGTGAGAAAGTGATGTAACATTAAATCAACAAAACTGCAGGAAGTGAAATAAATCATGTCATGTATTTTGGTTTGTAGGTAGAACATTTTTTCTGTAGATGTGTGCTGATACAGAGCTGCAAAAACATACCTTTTCAGACTCTGCTATCAAACTAATATATGTGAAAACACTCTTAGTCCGTGGGTCCTAGTTAGGTAGTAAATTCTGATCACTTATATTTATTCATTCATTCTCTGTTTGGGCTTGACTGGGATTGGGTGCTCAGTAATAATTATCAGTAGTCTGTAGGGGTTTCTTGTTCCCATTCAGATATTGTTTGTATCTGAGATCTTAACATTTTATATTTTAAAAATGTCTGACAGTTTATTTAATGAGCTGTGCAGCAGAGCTCCTATACAATGATACCCACATGAATATAGGCAGTAACATCTACAGCACCTACAGAGAGCTTTGTGTTAGTTTGTAATTACACAAATCTAATTACAGTATCTTCTGTATCTTACATTTATCATGAGTGCATAATTATCCTCAGTTTGACCTTGAGTCAGGTTAGTGTTTATGTTTCCCTCCAAGTATCAATAACTCTCCTCTGAAGAAATCTTTTTTAAACCACAGAGCAATAGGATCCAGATCCACCTCAGCCGTGACCAGGATAAAACACTTAGAGAAGACAGTCAATTAGTATAGTTTTTTATAATTACAATACCATACCATGGTTTCAGCGTAGCCCTCTTGAACAAGGATGTTCCTTGCGCAGTTGTTGATGTGTTTGAAGCGGTCAGGGCCGAGCAGGATTCCACCGTACCATCGTGACACCACCACTAGCACATTCCTTACATCCAGAATCTACAAAAACAAATGAAACATCATACATATAAACTGTGTTACTTCTCAATTCTTTGTCAAATCAGGTCAGTTAGAAAAGTGCATCTTGCCAGAAAACTGCTTTCTGAAATTCATGCTTGTTTATTTTTGGTTATTGCCTTAACCTCTGTCTTACTAGTGTTTGCATTTATTTAGCTCATTTGTATTTCATTAGTAAATGATTTTTTGCATGTTTATGATTTGTTTGTTTTAAACACACTCCTGTAAAAGTCACCAGAATGTGACAACCAAAGGGATTCATTTCAAAGAGGAAAGACAATTGCTCAAAACACATTTTGCAGGCAATCAAACAGCCACACAGAACCTGTAATGTCTATGCAATGCATCATGTTGCAGTAAACAAGTTCAGTAATTTATTCTCCTCCTAAGGATGTGAGATGGGTGTTAAATCTATGTGAATGTGTTTTTTTTTATATCAGGAAAAGCATAAATGATCCCATAAGATTTAACAGATCTAATGTTTCTTTGTGTCAAATGCTGTCAAATGTTACCTGCCTGTTCGAGCTGTCAGTCACGTTTAAATGCTTCCTCAGGGGCACGCTTGGCAAACTGCCTGATGTGAAGGGGTCTAAGCCACCTGCATAGTGTAATCCTTGTCTATATATCTGGATTCACATCCTTTCCCATAAATAGTGAGTGTGTGATTATAAAAGAGAGAGCATATAAGAGGAAGTTCAGGGTGGAATAGCTGCACTTGAAGCACTCAATACAGAAGGAGCACAGGTGTGATGTATACTGTGCTAATGCGCTGACAGATTTGCTGTGAAGTTCATTACAGGTACCGATGTACTAAACAGTGACAGGAATGTGCTACGGATAATGAACTGATTTTCATTTACATACATGACTGATGCACCCCTGGAAAATGTCCCAGCCTGCCCACAGGTTTTAGTGGTTGAGCTCCCACAAGTCAACTTGATTGAAAGTGAAATTGGGTTTTGATTAAAATGGTACATCGATTTCACACGCTCTCTTGCAGGTTTTGGATGAGTACACTGAGAGCGAATGAGATAAGACAGGAGTTTGTGGATGAGGGATGCACCCATGTGCAAAGTGTGTGGAGAGGGTTCACAGAGAGAGGGCAGGATAGTCATTGAGGCCGTCTCTGAGGTGTCTCTGAGGTCAAGACACTTTATTCTGCAAACTTGATTGGAAATAGAGCTTGACATGGCTCATTGCTATTTCATTTGAGCTTGGAGTCAGGTTTAGAAGATTCAACACTATAGCCCACAAGGAATTACTAAATGATTTACTGTTAATTCCTATTAACTGCCATGGAATGTATGGCTATATACACCAGACACTACACCTAAATGCTGTCAAATATTTTACTAGGTTTAGCAAAAAGACTTTGTAGGATTTAATACTCTTTAGGAGCAAAAATACACAGTTATGGATGTTGATGCACAATTTTGATGTTTTTCAGAATAATGGAACATTATGGAACATAGCATTAGCCATTAAAATGTCAAGGGTAATTGCAGTGTGTTTACTGGTTTACTTGCCATTTTTGAAAAACATATCCTTGATAACACGTTGCTTGCATCTACGGTCCATTTTATAGATCATTATCCTGAATTTGTCCTTGTCAGCACTTCAGATTGGCAAAATGTCCTTGTCTAAGAACACTGTCACCACTTCAGTCAGTTTATTCCAGCATTTATGCCATCAATTCATTCCAACTTTTTATTATCTTAGGGATTGTAACTGACAAATGCACTGACCATGCCCTTCAAAATTAAAGGAGATGGATTTAGGTCACTTGTTAATATTTTCTCCTTGCACAGCTTCTGGCTTTCCTCAAATTTTTGTTTAAGCTTATTTGATGCGTTTGACTTTGTTACAGGTTTTGGACACATTTTACAAATCACAGATTTATGTTTAACATCTTATCTTCTTTATCTGAAGCATTTCCAAGTTACTGAGGAAGTTCCTTTTTGAGATTAATTCTTTTTCCTCATTTAGGGATGGAAATCTCATTTAGGGATGTTCTCATTCGGCATGTGAGATGCCCATGTTGTAGTATGTTAACACGTCATCACCATGACAGACAATTTGACTGTTTTATAAACAGATCTGAAGAAATTGCTGATATCCGGAACACGTCTTGTTTTCATGGTCATTCTGCTTTTACTTTGTTTTACAATCATGTTTCAGCTATATAAATTGTTAGTCTTAGTAATCAACTAGTTTATACTTCCCGGTTGCCTAATATCAGTTTTCTAGCAATTACAGCAAGTGTACACCTGTGTTCTCCTTCCTGTGTCGAAACTCAAAAGCAGGATTTTACCAAATTCTATTTGAACACACCAAGATAGCATATAGAGAGAATCAACAAGTGATATCACACTGGCTGTGTTAGGTTTGAGAGAAGGCTATATAAGAAGCAGTATTTTAGGCAGTGGTTGTACTCTTGATATAAATTATATTCTCATTTAAAGGCAGTATGAGAAAAACTAGTCTCTACGATTCAAAATTTTAGGCAATTTGAAAGTAGCATCATGTCATTAAGGCAAGAAAAAAAACTTTCCATGAAAGGTGTGGAAAAATATATTGGACAAACCTTTCACTCCTACTGAAAGCCTTTCAATCCTACATTATGTGATGAGTCTCGGCACAACAGAAGATGACAGACATTTACAGATGTTTAAGTAATATTCACAATATGAAAATTCAAATCAGCCGATGTATAAATAAACTCAACCATTTATAATGAACGACACACTATGAATAATTCATCACCAGATTTTATGGTATTTATGATCTGAACTACTAAGAGATCAATTAAAAAAAGTCTAGGCTTTCTAGATTAGTAACAAAACAATATGCTTAAATAAGTAATTAATTAAAGCAAATTCTGTTTTTGGCACCATTAGTCTACCCATATTGTCTTGCCCTTAAAGATCTTTTACCACTTTATAACAACCATAATTTAAAAGATCTCTCTCTATCCTCTGACCCGGCTGAAAATACTGGAAGTATGTTATATTGGACTTGCAATAGAACCTTCCAGGACTGAGTGCTGCCCCTGGTCCAATAAATCCATGTGCACACAGATAGGATGGTAATTTGGCTGTCCCAAAATTTTCACCCATGAATAGCATTCACTCCCACCACATAGCATAGAGAGACAGACAAACATAAAACACACACACACACACACACACACACACACACACCTGCAGTAGATGAAGCAGTCTCCCACCAGCAGCCGTTTCTCCATCATCCTCACAATCCTGTAGGAATGTGTTTTTATCTTCACAGTAAATCCTGTTGGAGTGCAGAGTGGACAGTGGAGAAAAAAGCAATCAGGAAGCTGTCAGAGTACTTCTGCTTTTGTTACATTTGCTGTCATACACTGCTTTAATGGATCAGCCAGTGTTGATCATTGTTGTTCACTACAATATTAAACTGTACTGGCGTTTAAGGTTGAGTCATGATCTCACATTTACCGACCCTTAAATCTAAGATATCCAACTGGGAGACTGGCAAAAGTGTTGAATTGTTGAGTAAACGCCTCTGTGATTCTAGTTTCACAGAGATTTTCTATATTTTTTTATACATTATTTACTGCAGTATGTAAGAGAGAAAAAAAAACACTTGGAGCTGTGCTGTTATAGAAAAATCATTAACAATCGGTTGATGTGATAAAGTGGAGTTACTGTTATCATCTTGAACATGATTATTTTCAAATAAACAGCAAAGCCCTGAACGTTTCATTAGTCTTACACCCCAGCAATTTACCAAGGGAAAATAGAGGCTCTGTTATGTTGTGAAAGCATTTATTTTGGGTTTGGTTCCACTTTGAGTAAAGACTCACTGCAAAGCTAACTGATCACCTTTATCCTATTTTGTACCATATCTAAGCTGATACGTTGGACAACTGTTCAGTTTTTCATAGAAATTACATAAAATATAAAATCACTCTGGATAAGGGCATCTGCCAAATGCCATAAATGTAATGCATGGTCTCTTTTAGGATGACGCTACCCACATCCACAGGGCATGAGAGCTGAATGTGTAGCAAAATACTTAGATATGGGCGATATAGACTTAAAACTGTATCAAGATATTTCACAGTATTTTTCTGACCACACGGCACATCAGTATACAATCTTCCTACAATAGCTAGCAGAGCCATTTTTGAAAAATATTTCCTTAATAGCATGTCCGTATGGTCCATTTCCCGAATTTGTCCTTGTCAACACTTCAGATTGGCAACATGTCTTTATCTAAGCAAACTGCCACCACTTCAGCCAGTACATGTGGATTGCAAATGGCAAATGCGCTGACAATAGCTTTCTGATTTACTTGTATTTTCTCGTATTTTGGTTGTTGTTTTCGTTTCAGGTAGTGGAACAAATTTAATGCATTTCTACACTGTGTTGATACAGATTTGACACTCTTTACAAATCTCATATATTTTAGTTAGATCTGATTCTCTGTATTTGAAACACTTCCATATTACAGAGGAAGCTACTTTTTATAAAAATTCTTCTTCCTTATCCGAGGTTGGAGCTCATCTTTGGGCATCATTCTGTGAAAGATGCCCAAATTGCAGTACGTTTACCCATCAACTATAGTGTCAAAATCACATGATGACAAATTCTCATCACTGGTAGGAACTGGACCAGTACTGTATATCATGGATGATATGATATGGCATAACCCTAATACCAACTAAGAGAACATTTCAGGAAGAACAGTATTTTCAAGGCCATGCATCATGCATTTGTATATATACACTATAGCAGATTTTAAACATTTAACTTTCTGGTAAAATTATAATGCTACTTTAAAGCAGTGACAGTTTTCATCTTGAATGGTTTATGCATTACAAACACATGCTCAAAACCTTTTGTGTGGTACTCTACAGGTATTTACTGTCTGAATGACATTTACATTTTAATTAAATAAAATTTGAATCCAATGTTGATATCCCCGGTCTGAACTACTGCATTACTAGGATTTTAATTTCCCAATTAAACAAAATGTAATTAAAACTTTTCTGTGCAGTAATTATTATAAAAATAATCATCACAGAGTGAGAATACTTCAGAATGAAAAAATATTTAAAAAAAAGTCATAATTCTTTATAGTGACTGTAGAATATACTGTTTCTAGTTCCACAGCACTTTATTTGTTACTGCATAACATGGCATGACCCTTTTTTAAGAAAACTGTCACTGTAGCTGACACACTCTAGTTCTACATATACATGAATTTGAATAAATTAACTTAGAACATTATTAAATGTCCAGCCTCACTAATGAATTTTGCCAATTAACCAGCATGAATTATGCATTTAGTTTATACTTGTCATTGTGGATCTACTATTACAGAAAGATGGAATGAAACAAAATAATGCAGGTGTTAAAGACACCTGATTAGTGCTTTGTTAACATTTTGTAGTTAATTCATCAGTGTTAATAAAGTCAGTGTTAACTAATGCTAGCATCAACTGTAATTGACTCTGCAAGTACAAGAAGTGGTTTTTCCTTGAGTTTTCAGAGATGTATCTGTGCTTTCCGAACGAAATGGGTCAAGGACAGCAGTCTGTCTCCATCAGCTTTTCAGCACAATATAATATGAGCATTACAAACACTCACAATGTCAATATCACCTGTAGGTTAATCTCTTCCAGATGACAAGCCTCTTCTCATCTATAGTATGTCATTAGGTTTATGCTCACAGACTGCCCTAGGAAAATTCTCTCTTATTCTCACCCTTTCTCACACACACACACACACACACACACACACACACACACACACACACACACACACACGCAGCCCCCCCCAACACACAATATACTAGCTTTTGATATTACAGAAAGTATGTCACTATATAAAATGCACATTAACATACATTGTTATTCTAATAAATAAACAGCACAAAATGCTCTACTAATATCTTTAATAGAAAGTGGAAGGAGAGTTTCTTTAAATAGACAAACTAAAACTATGGAACTTTAAACAGTCACAGTAAATGCTGTTTGTAAAATCTAGAAGAGTTTTTTTGTTTTAAGAAATGTGATAAAACACACACTTTGCACACCTACACAATCTCGCCACCATGATTTATCCAAGCAGATACATACCTGTATGCGTATATGTTGTGGGTGGCACTTGCAATTTTCTTGTTTTCATACAGTTTGTCTAGCACCCTCTGGACCTGCAACAAATCCATCAGAAAAACATGCCCAATAAATCAGAGTTATTTCTCAAATGTGTCACCTTTATTCATATAAACCAAAAGAAGGTTTAAAGGTCATGTTCTATGTGGTTGTGAATTAAACACTTTTTTTAATGATCTGTAACAGCACCTTTTTTGGCAATGTCTCTATGCAAGCACAAACATGTTCATCTTACTTTCCTTACTATTCTTGTGTGTTAAACTTGATAATTATTAATGCACTTAATTAATACCAATCTACACCTAAAACAAAAATTTAACCTTTAAGTTCTTCTAGTTTAAAAAAAGAAAAAAACAAATAAAAAAGTGATTTTCTTCCTGGACACCAGTCAAAAGCCTTCAAAAGGCCAACACCCAAAAATAACCTTGTATTTTTCCACAAGTGCACTCTGCAAATTGTTAATTAGGACAGGGACATCCAGCCCTGCACCTCAATTTGCATCACCCTCACGAGTTTAATTCAAGGCTCCAAGCCAGTTGCAGTGTATGAGGTGGAGTGTATCATAGCATCAAGGAGAAAGACAGTGATTGTGGAAAAACATTTCAGTTTTCAGTCCCCTAACTTCCAACTCGCCACAGCTACCCATCAGACAGACATCTTGTCAGAAGACCAATAAATGTAAAAAAGAGATTATAATAGTTGAATATAAGAGTCTCAGTTTCACAACTAGGACAGCTCTCCTTACATGGACCAGTATGGTTTTCTGTAAAAACACATGATTAAACACATTAGAGAATTTTGGCTATATATTTGGACAATATATAGTTCTTAAAACTTTTCTAAACTATGTTGCACAAACAAGAGTGAAAAGGGGCGATTACATTTAAAGATTTAATTCTGACTGTGGCACAGGAATATCAGACATTTTGACAGCTGAAATCTGATTACAATTTAATATCTGTGTCACTAATGCTCATAGCTTTTCAACAACTTCATAAAATATCATTAACTCTATGTGAAAATCAAACTTAATTAGCAATGGTTTCGACTTCTTTAATCGGACTGGCTCTTTTACATGACATGGTCTTTGAAGAAAGACAACAAATGCATGCATATAAAAGAATGTTAATAAAAGGCTGTTGAAACATATTTATGGTTTCATTAAGTCGAGGTGTCAAAGTAGACTACATTTTTTTGGGACCAATAGTGACCAGTGATTGGTCACTGGGACCAGAGGTGGTTATTGATTGGGAACAATGGTGATTACTAGTGGATTGAACCATGGTGGTCAGTAATTGGTGGTTGGGAACAATCATCCATGAATGGTCACTTCCTTTAGTGGTAATTAATAATTGGTCACTAGGATAAAAAAAGAGACCAGTGGTGTCACTAAAGGCATCTAAATGTTATCCAAAAGGTTAATTCTAATGACAAAGTCACTAAGTTGGCACGACTGTGTACAAAACTTATTGTATAATTTTTTTTCCCAATTAAAAATAAAACTTTTCTTGGCAATGATCAACACAACATTTAATCATTTTACATTCTGTGGATGTGAAAAGTTGGAGTGAAAAGAATGAGAGGTCAGAGAGTGATGGAGACGCTGCGATGTGACAGTTCAGACAGTGTGACATGCAGTCAGTGACTGTTTTCCTGAGAGACTGTGTGGTGAGGCATGACCAGATGGTGTGGAAGTAGGTATCTGGCATAGTCTTTGTGCAGTGCATGCAGATGATTGTGTCTGATAAGTCTGTTTGTTGTTCTTCATGTTTGGTATTGCTAAGAGCTGTGATTTATCTTATGCTGAATCAGGTGTAAACTGGTGTTCCTTGTCATTGAAAGTTGTTTACATTTGTTTCTAGAAGAATTTGTTGTGAAGGATTTCCAAATCTTTTCCCAATTTCTCAAATGAAATGGATATCATCATGTATTATGGCATTAATTACAGATATTACTATATACAGAATAGTGATTTCCCCTCATTTTCCACCCAAAAGACTTGCTTCTCTTCTAATTTTTGAAAAGCTATGATCTTGTTGTCTTTAGATGTGTGTGAATAGGTGTTTAACTATTAATACTCAGTCAGAACTGTGAAATAACATGCAATATTTTTGTGAGTAATATTGTCCTTGATAGCTTTGTGGAAATGTTCAAGCAAAGGTACTTAACACTGCAGGTGGAAAAAGCAGTCGTTGATAAATAGGCTGCAGGCTTCCAATGATTTCCAGTAAGTGCTAAGATTGTGTTCCATGCGGGCCAGTGCTTCATTTGCCTTGTCACCCTCAGGTTGGTATATTTTTGTATAAACTAAACTTACTTTTAATACCTTCCTTTCATAAGTACTTCATACAGTCTGTATTCTGTGCTGTATATTCTGCAATGATATTCTGCTATACCATATGAGGTAGGCAAATGTAGTGAGAGGTGGGAGACTGAGTACTTGTTTGTTTTTAATGGGGATAATCCGGTGTTATTTTGCTGTAACAAAAGAGGCAGTGAATTAAAGAATACATAATAATGTTATATAGCACAATGAGTTGAATACACTTATACTGTATAGTTTGTTTAAATTATGGGAAACACAAGCAACTAAATGTTATTAGAAAGTATTGTGGGCAGGTATAAATGAAAATAAATATGTCTTGAGTATATTTTAAGTCAAACTGCTGGCTGAGGATCTGTCAGAACCAGAATTCATACGACATAATGACACTGCTGTCATTTCTACATCTTTTCAGTATTTTTGATGGCATAGTAGTAGGGTTCATAGAGAGGTAAAAAGAGCAACAAATAAAAATCACTTAAAAAATTATAACATAAATTCTGATATTTGGTGCACTAAACAAATACCGTCATTACGTCGGACTTGATTACGTCATTACGTTTGACCCCAACCATAATACCTACAAAGTGACCTATATTATAAAATGAGTGTAGCTGACAAAATCTTTCCTCTGGATCACTTCAATATGAACCAAACTTGATGTCCATATGGTAAAAGCTTGGATGGATACTCAGATGTGAGGTGGATACCAGCTGGAAGGTCCAGCTCCAGAAGTCTCTGAACTTCAAGAGACGCATGTGTGCATAGCGAGACAGGGCTCATTAGGCGTGTTGTGGCGTTGTTCGCCTACACTGTGGCAAAGGCACAGCTCAAAGCGATGCCCAGAGACAGCCTGGCAAGAAACGCACTAATAACTGTCTGCATCTCTAACATTCACATCCCTCGAGTCTTGTCTGTACAATGAACCAGCGTGTGCCGTGAATACCAATTATGCATCTATTCCTCACCAATAGAACATGGAGCCAGAGACACCAAAGCAGCTCATTCACAAGAAGCAGCTATGGTACATACATTAACCTATAGAATCTGGAATTTTTAATGAATATATAAATCCTTAGAGAGCCTCATTTTTACTGTGTGTGGCAAATTTGTATGTTGGGATGACAGAATATCAAGTAATGGCTACTGGTAAGCATTTAAAGACTATTAGCTATAATTCATCTCAGGATTCAGCTCCATGTGCCATTTGTGGCTAAATTAAACCTGTAACAATATCCTCAATTCTTGGTTTAAAAAATATGCAACAAGATTAATGCAATTAACATGGCCAATTTTCAGCCAAAATTTATGCTCATTCTGATGAAAAATTACCATTTTAGTTATACAGGAAGAAACTATGTGAAAAAAAGCACATTATAACTGTCAGACTAATCATAATTCTGCAAACACTGCTATAATTTAACTACATAGGCAGCTAGGCAGAATTAACTAGTGATTAGTCTTAGTAAGTCCAAATCTCTCCAACACAATGGGTAAAGTCCATTAGGTACAAGTGGCAAGTCAGTAGCCTTCTACTTGTACTAATTGGCAAACATTTATGTTGTACACATTCTTATTTTCCGTTTTCCAGAAACAAAAAAGAAAAAAAAGATGAAGAAAAATAAGAAGGGGCACAAGGGTATAGATTCCAGAAATAAAAACAAAACAAAAAAATACACCAAAAAAAAGACTCAACAAGCAATAAAATTTCCTTTTACATGTTGGTGTCTAGTGATTCTCTAGCAGCTCTTTCCGTTTTTTCAATAATTCATGTGTTATTGTAAAAAGCAGAGACTCTCTGAATAAGAGTACACATTTGAGGGCTTTTCTTTTACTAGATGTAAATACAGTATGTATTTAAGTTAGTGTTTCTGTCACACTTTCTCTCTCAGCAAGCTGTCAAATGACAACAAGCTGTCAACCCAAGACAGAATTACTGCTATTTCTCAAGAGTAAAGAAATGCATCTCCTTCTTTGCCTGGATGAACAGAAACCTAAGCACAGACCCATATCGGTGCAATAACAGTGATCCACAGGGCAGGTGTGAATAAGTTATCTGCTGCTGGACCAGGAAAATCCAGGAAAATCTTGCAAGAAGCTTTTTTTTGCCCCAAACATAAATTGTAAAAATGTACACTGAGAGCAAATCAATAGGAATATTTGAGCTGTGTTGCACCTAACATAAATCCATAAGGAATAAGCATGAAACTCTTTTGTTTCTGAGAGCAAGGTGTGTGAAATACTCCTTAAAACACTAGAGGCTGATTTTCCACAAAACATTCAACAGTCACGAGGGATTGGCCACTGGTAAGTCTTTTAGGTCTAAGAATACTGTTACTCTCAATCCCAGTGGAGAGACTACACATTGCCATTCCTTTTCTTCATTTATTCATTCGGCACTTTTTTCCAAAGCAACTCATAATTGAAGCAGATTTCAATCCACAGAGAGAATGTTGAGGGAGAAACAGCAGCTCAGTTGATGAGAAATATCACAAGAGAATGGCCATACTGGTTTGAGGGGACAGAAGCGTATAGCAACTCAAATAACCACTATTTACAGCTGCCTAGTGAGCAGAAAAGCATCTCAGACAACTCAACATGTCGAAACCTTGGTGCACGTTTACATTTATGCCATTTGGCAGACACCCTTATCCAGAGCAACTTACATTTATCTCATTTATACAGCTGAGCATACGAGGGTTAGGGGCCCTGCTCAGGGTCCAGGAGTAGCACCTTGGTGGCCCAGCGATTTGAACTCAAGACCTTCCGATCAGTAGTCCAACACAATAACCACTGAGCTACCACTTCCCAGGTGGATGGGCCACAACAGCAGAAAACCACATTCAGTTCTACTCCTGTCAGTCAATCAATGGCTCCTAGGCTTGAGCACAGACACAGCAAAAGATTTGAAAAAGGCGTTTAAAAGTTTAAAAAATTTCTCCAAATCTTGATAATTGTTGGATTTATGAACAATTATATGCTGAAAATCCCTTTTGAACAATTATATGCTTCATCAGCTTGGGTCTTTAATACGTATAAGAGTACAAGACAGTTCTGTGCATCTTTAACTAGGATATAGTGTGAATAAAAATGTGGATATAGCGCACCTTTTAAATGATTTCATACGAATAATTTTAACTTTGAAAATAAAGCTTAATGCGTATAATGTATGCACCTTTTCACATTAAACATGTGCCTATCATGGTCTAGTTAGTTATTCTTTTTTTAATGTTGGTATATCTGAACAATAATTAATTGAGAAAATCCTGAGATATGGCATAAGAAAATTATCAACTAACTTTTCGTAATTAGGAAAATGTGAATGTTCCGTACCTGTTTAGGTGTCACTACAAGAGCTAAATGAGGTTGAAATGTGCTGCGTCTGTCTGTGATTGCCTCGCCATGTTTAATCACTGGGAGCTCCTCATCTGAATCTACCACACACACATAAACACACATACACACATACACACACAAACACGATAATATCATTTAAATCCTTTGGAACTACATCAAACTGGTATGAAGCTAATATTAATCTGATTGCATTAGACATCACAAGGCTGGAAAAGAAAAACCTGCAATTGTAAATGCTGGTTTGAGGACATGACGTGCCTGCGGAGGAGACAGAGAAAAGATGCGTCTGCTCAGTGCTGAGCCTCAGGACGCTGTAATCTGGAAATTCACCCTCATCCAAGTCGTCATCCTGTTCCTCTGTCATTTTTGCATACTGTGGCTCCAGTCCATCTGCTAACAAACAGAAAGGGTGTAAATGACACACTATGCACCAGAACAATGCTCTCATTATCATTAGTTAACACCCAACTCAACATAGAATTATCTTCCAAGTTTTCGCTAAGCATGTAATTGATGCACTTCAATCAATGCTTGCAATCGAGACAGAATGGAAAGAGGCAGAAAAGGTCAAAAACCCGGGTCCTGTTGAGACTGAGGGACTGATTTGAATGTTCTTCCACCAGAACCATGCTAATCAGCCCCAATACACCTCTCTTGACCCTGTGCAGGAAACAGAGATTCACTTTAACCCTTAGTTAAAACAGAATGGCAATTAAGAACTGGAAGAACGGACAGACAAAATTTGAAATTGTGATGTAAAATTAGTGGCACATAATATAGATAAAAATAAAAATACAGTGATTAAATTCCTATATTCACGAATCTACATTCTCTAAAAATCATCAGGTCATAATTAGACTGCTATTTACACTGTAATTAGATTTTTATATAGGATTAATGTCAGTATATGTTCTTAGAACTGCTTCTGAGAACAAAGCAAAGCAAACTTTGAAAAACTTTGAGCTTTTATATTCTTTCCGAACAACAAGAGAACATCAGCTGTCAATCAAACAAAACGGGGTGGATAGTAAACAGAAAGGAGATATGATAAACCAAACGTTTAATCATTTTCTATCCACATGAAATGCCAGCACTCTGACTGAAATGAATATGCTGCCATTTCTGCTGCTCTTTCAAATTGAGCAAAATTATACATTCACACTTTATTTGAACACAAGATTCAAGGCTTTTGATCTTTTCAGAGCTCGATCAAAGCACAACACTTGTGTGACTCTCCTCCTTGTACTCTATTGCGATTCACACTTGAATGAGTGACTTAATTTTAAAATGCAGTTGAGATTAAGTTACAAGTCCCTAAACACTGATTCCTTATAAACATCTTCACTGAGATGAGATGAAACAGAAAAACAGCTTCAAGTGACTAACTTGAACATAAACTATTTTGATGACTGAGTAGCGGAGATAATCACACAGTCAAGAATTTACGGTCTCTTGATTTAAAAAGAAATGATGCTTTCAAATCATTATTTACAAAAAAAAAAAAAAAAAACAAAAAAAAAAAACTTACAGACTTGCCATGTCCATTTTCTTCTGTGATAAGCATGTTTAAAGGAAGGGCGTGAGACATGCTGTCAGAGCTCGGACTGGCAGCAGGGTGCTTCAGATGCAAAGAGCACCATTCTGAAGTGCTACACTTTCATGCACCTTTGTGCCTGAACTAGAAAATGTCAACAGTAACAAACAAAAATAACCACTATAGTCTATAGTTCTCACATTTTGTAATATTTAAATAGCCTTTGAGCACAAAAACAAAAGCAAAATAAAATCTGGGGAAAGCAAAAACATTCTTTCATCATAAACTGTATTGTTTCTCATCATTTTTTACTAATTTGTCCACAATAATGTCTTCCAATCACTGATTTTAGCTAGACTTTAAGCTAGGCTTCTTATGGAAAGCAGAATTGCTTTATACTCACTTAACTCATTTTAATGTATTTCACAAAGCTATAATTTTACACACATTACAAAAAAGGTTCACCGCATGTTCTCACTGCACACACACACACATATATATTAGACCAATGCCACAAAAAAACTCACAGTCACAGAAAAATTAATGGTCATTTATATATTGTAGGACTGTTAGATATCCACATTGCATATCCAAAATAGAGATAATAATTTCTGACCTTAATATTATCTGTCGTTAACATTGAGGGTAAGACAAAACCATACACTTCTGAGGCCATGAATTAACATTATCATTAGCATTAATTAAATAGTAATTTAATATGAGATGACACAAAACATCGCCATTCATGCATTGAGCCACCATGCACTGAGAGGACATTTCAGTATGACCCCTAAAATCACATAAATGTAGAAATAATCAAAACAATTAATGCAGTTAATCATAGTTAATGATGGGTTGTCAAATTCATGCTTCAGCAGCCTATGACCGTCTCCCATTCCCCTGCCCAAACTCACCCACTCCTAACAGTGCCTTATTAGAATATTCATTAACTTACAAGTCCATCCTTTTGATCTCTTGGGAAGAGCTACATACAGCAGCCCAGTGATAGCAGGACCTAATTAGTATAATGTTTGCTTTATGGAAAGTGAGGTGCCACTTTTCATGACATTGACATAATTACACCATTCATTTTTCAGTTATAAGAGGAAAATATCAAGTACTGCCACACTGACTCCTCAGCAAATCTGATCTTCCTGTTACACACAGATATATAAGGGTAATATTATAGTTAGATATACAAATTTAGCATATATTGTCAATTGAGATATACCTTTATGAATGTATCTTAATAATAATATTTGTTTCTTTTATATTCCTTGTTTTATATTTTATACATTTTCCCTATTTTTTTGTATTTACACTGTATAAAGGTCTATCCATCTTCAACAATCAATACATATTACATGTGACATACTTTCTGAGTATCGGGATATCAGCAGACTTCTTTTCTTTTACAGCTTCATTGGAGTAAACTGATTACGTTGCCTTGCATAAGTATTCATTCCGTCTTGACCTTCCACGTTTTTACACCTGGAACTGAAATGGACTTAACTGGTATTAAAATAATTTAATCACAACATAATAAATAATATTGAAGCATGAAAGCGTTGTGATTCCATAAGAAACCTGTCAACACCAGTCCCATAATTTGGTTGAATGATGTTTACATGGTTGCAATTAATTCTCAGATGGCACAGGGTTCCACAAAGCTGGGCTTTATCAAAGAATGGCAATTGTCACATGGTGTGTTTGAGAAAAGGTTTTTCTGGTATGATGAAAGCCATGGCTGTATTATGATATCTTTACTAAAACAGTGTGAAAATATACGGCTATGAAAGCACGGTTATATCATAATAACCAAAGCAAACCCATGATTAAACCATATTGTCCAGTAAAATCATGTAAAATGTAGACATGTATGTAAATATGTATATATACTGTAAAACCATGTTAAAAAAATGGCTAAAATTGAGGTGTATGAACCTATATGTAGGGCCCCCTTTTTAGGGACCAACAGTAACTGGACAAACTTACACACACACACAAAATATTTTTAAAATCATATAAATATTTTTTAGTTAAGAATCTTTTAAGAATATATTTTTTAGTTGAATTAACAAAATGTTTTCCATTGCTTAGTAGTTTCCATTTATGTTTAATTGTCCCATCTTACTGATAACCTGATGCCCTTTTATTGTTATCCATGACTGAATATCATTTTGTTAATGAATTTGAAAATGCAGAGAGGAAAGGAAAGGAAGGCCCTTGCTATTTAGCTGTGTTAACACAGTTTGCGTCCACCATCATCTTTTGGACACAAATCTGCAGCTTGTTGGTCAGTGAACATTTCTATACAGAAGCTGTGGGACAGTCAATATCTGCCGATGGGCCACATTAGACCCTGGGGACTTTGGACCAAACCTTAGTAATCAGGGTAAAACAAGAGCAAAACCATTTACATTTCCACACCTTTAAAAACAATGGTAACCATGGTTTCACTACCATGGGTAATTTTCCTAAAAGCAGCAAGCAACTATGATGTACAGGGTATATAAAGGGACCTAGTTGACATCATAATGCCACTGCATTCATGTTTATTTTCATACAAAAAATGACTTCCTTCTTCAGATTTCTTCAGGTCATATACAGTCAGCTGAAAATCAAAGTCATCTGTGACACTGTGTGTGGATATTATACCTTAGGTCTTATTGAGTGCACCAAAGCAGAGAACCAATTTATCTGAAATAGTGTTAAATATCAGCCGCATTTTTATGGGCCATGTAGTGCTTCTTTCTACTTGATTATTTGTCGTCACAATATAGTGGTAGCCAGCCAGCAAAAAAAAAAAAAAAAAAAAAAAATCCAGGCATGAGCCGGACATAAACACTGAATTTCCTGCAACATTCTCACACCTCTCTTCCTTCTCACACCTCCTTCCCAGGAACATCATTTTCATATTAATTTGATTTTAATATAGGCTGCTGGTGATGCTTTACTCTCACACCTTGGTCACAAGAGATAATCTCAGGTTGTGATATATGGCAACCGAAACTGCAAGTTGTGAGGTATAAAACGATTAATGGGATTAATTTGTCTCATGAACAGAGCAGCCTGATGCTCTTTCTTCCTTTCAGTCCAACTGTTATTTTGTACTTGCACTGTAACACAAATGAAATCTGCATATTAAAAGTCCATCACATACCCAAATGGTCGTAAGTGAAACAAATAAATTGAAAAACGATCATGGACAACTACATGGCTGCTCTAGCAAATGCTAAAACCAACACAAATAGCAAAGCAAAAACATGCAAAAGTGGGTAGGCTTGAGCTGTGTAATGGAGTCATTACAAATAAAGTTCAGATTCCTTAGGTAATAGAAAACTTCTGAACTCGAAACAAAAAAACTGTCGTACTGCAAAAGAGCTAGAAAAATGACTTCATATCAAGCCAAAAGAAACATCACCTTGGCTATGTCTTTGCTCCCTTTGCTAGCACCTTAGCTTTTATTAGATTAACTAGCTCTGATAGTAACAAGGTCTTCATCATTACTGACTGTTTGATCACAACAGCAATTGTATACTCAACTCACTCTGTTAGCATCTTCACCAATGCAGCTTCATTTAATACTATATCCTTTGTTTGGTGCCAACTCATTCACTAAGATTTGCATGATAATATAAGTACCATAATCTAAATCTAATAAACTGAATCAAACGACTGAATGCTGTTCTCTAACAAAGAAAAACACATTGAAACAAGAAGGGGATGTTTGTTTAACTTTTTTTTGAAAGTGTCTCCAGTTTCATGACAGATCGATCTGGTTTCTGAGTAACATGACACACGTTTCATTTAACTTCAAAGAAGAAAAATAAATAGCTGAATGAATATAACTAATATAATATGTTATTATAACTGAAATGTGTAAGTGATAACAGCAACTAACTTGTAGACATACATTACATTATACATGTGTGACATTTGGCAGATGGCCTTATCCAAAGCAACTTACATTTTAATACAACTGAGCAATTGAGGGTTAAGGGCCTTGCACAGGGGCCCAGCAGTGACAGTTTGGTATACCTGGGATTCAAACTTACAACCTTCCAATCAGTAGTCCAACACCTTAACCACTAGGCTACCACATCTCACAGTCGACAACATCAACAGCATTATCACAGTATTTGTTGGGATCAGCCTGCCCAGTCAGCATCAGTCTCAGTTAGTTTAGCTCAGTTTAGTTAGCTGTCATAGACTTTTGATAAGTGATTTGCAAACAAACTGTATAAAAAACAAAACAAAAACAAACCCAAACAAAAGCCCTAACAATATATTTTGGTTGTTTAAAAAAAGGGGCTGAACTCTAACGTGTACTGTTCATTTGTGCAAGTATGTTTTTATTTTAACCTTTGCTACTATACTCACTGTCTAATGAATTATTAAAACAAATCTGTGTTGGTCCTGAGCTAACCCAAAACTGTTTGACCAAACCCTAAAACATAATCTGGTGTAAAAAGACCTGGAGGATTTTGCCTGGTGTGGGAGGAAATCAGAGCAGTTAAGGGATACACATTGATCTTGAACTTGCCATCCGTATCACAGAACCTTTGTGAAAAAAAGATTAACCAGGCTTGACAAGGCCTTTCTTTCATCGATCACGATTAGATCTGTGTTAGTCAGTAGAAAAGGGCAGCCTAAAGCATGTCAGGCCTTTTCAGCTTTGCCTCTGTTCACATTGACTGCTGTTTTGTCCATTAAAAATGGATTTGCATATTAAAATATTGATTATGTTCACACCTACTACACTAACTGCAAAAATTGCTGTTGCAGCACCACCCACATTCACCACACACACCTTGTTCATCAATTTATTCAGACTGCAAAATCTGACAAAAAAACAGCATAAAACACAACATACAATGAATGAAAGAACACCAATTAAAAAAAAGGAAATCTAGGGTTTCCAAAGACAAAAGTTCAAGCGACTACACTAAAAATAGATTCCTAGGATTTTATCACTAGGTATATATATATATATATATATATATATATATATAGCTATATATATATAGCTAAAATATTATTTTTGTGAGTTGCTGTGACTCACCCTGACAATCCTGTAATAGTAATTGAGAGAGACTTCAGTGTCATGTTAGATTTTGCATACTTTATATTTTATTGTGATATATATACTTTATACTTTATTGTGATACTTTATATCAAAAGAATTCAAACCATAATTTCATGGAGAGAAAAAAAAACTGCAGTTGAGTATCGGTAAATTGTTTAAATGAATTCTTACTTAATTCTATGCATGGAGGCAAATATCTGCTGGAGTGAAAGTCGGCAAATATGAAGAAAGTAATTAAATCTTAAATAAGCAAAACACCAACATCTAAGAAAATATATGCAAACACAAATCAAAAAGAGCATACTTTAAAGTGTGTTGTTCTTGAGTAGATTTATCAATGCACACTTTCTTCATTTAGGTTTTTACACACTGCTCTTATATACAAACACATACTAATAAAATATTATAATAACATCTGAGATATAAAAACACAAAATAATGACTCCAGGTCAGCAAGGTTCCACTCAAATATGTAGCTTAGTCTTTAATCCTGGCTTAGAGACTTGCAAACCCAGATCAATTACACAAAATCCCCAACACAAACTCACTTGTGTCAGAGGTTCACCTTTATCCAATCACTGTTTGGTTAATGTAAGGAGGTTTTTTTTGCTGTTACTTTGTACATTGCAAAGGAGATTTCTTTAGAGAATCTTTAACCTTTTAGCCCTTTTTTGCAGTGTCCAATAAGTTTAAGACTGTTTTTAAAATAAATATTGTACAGCAATCACCTCTGAATCACCTTAGACCGGAACTGTAAATTCAACTAAAATCATTATCCTAATTTCTGCTGCTTTCTAGGTAATTTGTCATTCTCAGTACATAATAGTCCTGGTATATCTTTACAAACTTGACAAAAAAATAAATAAATAAATAAATTGTTAGTTCAATTAAAAATACACATTTTGATTAGACCAATGAGCATCTTAATTTAATAAAACAACAATATCAACAACACTTCTGAAATCAGCTGCAAACAGTTCTAAACTAAATAAGAATACTGTTATATTTGATTATTATTTTCCCAAAAAACTTATTTTAGTCACCATTTTAGTCATGATATTCCTAGGCATGTCCTATTCCTTTCCACTTACTTTAAAATTTAAGTGATGTATAGCAGAAGTCAACATTTACACGCCAAACAATTTAAAGTAATAAACCATCTAAAAATATGTTTTTTAAATATGTTTTTAAATAATTTACGCTTTATTTATAGGGTAATAAATATAGTTGGTATGTAAAAAAAAAAAACCTGAACGTTTTATTTTAAGGGGGAAACCCTACAAAAGGCATCAAAACAGAACAATTCCAAAATAGCAAAAGAGAAATAAAGGAAAAAAGGCTTTGAGTGTTTATGACTGTATTTTATAACCTGTGGCCAGACTGATTCATAGCAACAGTTGTCAGAGTCTTAGATGAACTAATGAAGGATCAAATGAGCGGAATTTATGGCAGGCCATATGGAAGAATAGCACAAAACAACTGGACTAGAATCAAAGGAAAAGCAGCAAGCATCAGGCCAGTGTCAACCCTGGAGACAACATTTACATTCCAGGTTCAAAGATGTCTGCTCTGTAACAACCTGAAAACTTAATTAAACCAACCTGAAACATTATTTCCATGTTAATCATTATTCCCACGTCAAACATTATGGCATCTGTGCCTGTAAATAAAGCTAAAGAAGGTGTCGCTTCAGTGACTGTCAGTCACAGAGAAGGAGGTGTGGCCTGTGTACCTGTTAAACAAAGCTAAAGAAGGCGTGGCCTCCATGTCTGTAAGTCATTATGTCAGTCATTAATGTCAGATTATCTTGTCTAATCTGTCTGATACATAACATACTGCATGATTTAGCTTCAAAATAATCTTAGAGTTTGTGTAAAAATTGTCTTTCTGGGAATAATAATATGTTATAGATTGACTGAACTTGTCTTAATAAGAATGTTTCTGTCCTTTCCATCTGTATTGTGTTGAACTGTTTAAGAATTTGTTTACATTTTTAGTTTTTCCTAATATTTTGTTCCTAATTCTGATTTTGCTGCAATGAATACATATTATTTCATTTGAATTAACACCTGTTTTTAAATATACTAAGAATAAAGTTTAATCAAATTCAAATTAAAGCTGTGACCTTTTTAGGGGATGAGTTTACAGGCCTGTCATTGCAATAAACGATGACAGGTTTTCTGAATAATTTGATTAAAATGCAGCAGTCATTAATAATTTAATAAAGGGACAGAAATAAAATGACTCACTTGTGAAATTTCACTATCACATTCCCATTTTTCTCACAGAGGACAGAGTTTGACTGTCGACTCAGTCATGACTTTCGGAATCTGACCCAGAGGAGTTTATTTGAAACTCCACTAATTAGTTACAGTGAACCCACTGTTGACGTTCTGCACAATTTATCTGATGCTGCCAGGAACCCTGAGATGCTTTTATGTTCCAAGATGTTTTCTTAAACTCAAGAGTGCATTTTGTTAAATAAATAAATCCACTTAAACTCACCAGGGTCATGCTTTCGTAATTAATGTTGTTTATTTATTTAGTTTATTCAATTTATAGTTTAGGGTTGCATCTGTATTAGTTTCTGAGATATAAATGTTTTAAAAAGGGGGTGTGCTCTTGTACAGTACGAAGTTCCATAAATCATTAAGTTTGAACTGTTCATGCTAGGAGAATGAAATTGTTGTCTAAAAGATGTAATTTTAAAGTCTCTAGATCACAGAAACTAGTGTGGAAACAATAGTGAGTTTCCTATTCTAACTTATGGATGTAAACGTCTACTTTATTAGGAACAGCTGTACACCTGCATATTCATGCAGTTATCTCATCATCATGGCAGTAGCGCAATAAAATCATGCAGATACAGATCAAGAGGAGCCTGTATATGACCTTTCATCATGGCATGACATTTTGCTAACAGAAGAACTGCTTTGACTATCTCAGAAATTGCTCAACTGGACATTTTACACACAACAGCCTGAAACATCTTGTTGTTCATTTACGTTTACATTTTCAGCATTTAGCAGACACCCATAACATTTTATATCATTTTATACAACTGAGCAATTGAGGGTTAAGGGCCTTGCTCAGGGGCCCAGCAGTGGACCTGGGAATCAAACTCAAAACCTTCCAATTGGTAGCCCAACACCTTAAACATTAGGTTACCACATCCCTGATCATAGGTGAATGAAGACACTGGTAAGTGACAAAACATTTCAGAAAGCACAACACATCAAACCTTGAGGTGGATGAGCTCCAACAACAGAAGACCACATTGGGTTTGACTTATGTCAGCCAAGAATAGGAACCTGAGCAAGTCTCACCAAAACTGGACAGGAGAAGCCTGGATTAGACTGAGGTTCCTATTCTTGGCTGAAAGGAGTGGAAATATGGTTTTCTGTTCTTGGAGCCCATGGAGTCCAAAGTTAGATGTGTTTTGTCTGTCAAGATGCTTTTCTGTTTGCCACAGAAAATATTAGTATTTACTATTAATAAAATAAAATCCGAAAATCTCAGCAAGAAGGTGTTTCTACCCATTTAACTGTTGCCCACGCAATTTTTTGTTGTTGGGGTTTTTTTTTTACACCATTCTCTGAAAACTCCAGAGTCTGGTGTGTGTGTGTGAAATTCCCAGATCTGCAGTTTCTGAAACTCTCAAAGCAGCCCATCCGGCACCAACAACCTTGTCATGGTTAAATTCACATAAATCACATTTTCCCCCTTCTAATGTTTGATTTGAACATTAACTGACCTTTATCTGCGTGATTTTATGCATTCTGCTCCTAGCAGATTTTTGGTTAATGAGATAACTGCACAAAAGTCTAAATGTTCCTAATAAAGTAGAGAAGGATTGTACAGCACGGTTGATTATATACATCATATAACATTGTTCTGTATTGTATAATGCGCCATAACGATGCCATGTACTTTGATATTAAAGGTCATCAGTGCAATTTCTTCATATTATACCATCACAATGTCAAATGAAAGTGCACTTTAATTTGTGTAATCAGCTGCAGAGGTGAGAAACGCATCAGAATCATGCATTTTTGTTTGAAAGCTAACATGAGCTCATGGATATTGAGGTAACATTCAATTAAGTATTGTGGGAAAAGAAAAATGTGGAAAAATGCAGATCTAGTTTTATTAGATTAAAATTTGTTTCCAACAATTACCAGAATTCTCTTTTAATCCGTTTTCAGAGGAACTGTCATAAAGGTTTTTTATAAGAGTACTTGATGGTAGATCACATCATAAATTAAATAATAAATTTGTACCGTCACCACTCATACAGCTGTCTGAATCTGCAACCACCCAAAATGCATGAGCACATCCAACTGCTAAATTTAATTACATATGATGCATGCATATCATATCACAAGTGATTTTATTTCCTCATCTTACCCAGAATATTATTCATAGCTACATCACGCAATACATAACGGGCAAGTGTGGGTTTCCAATATACATATATATTCTGGATATGGGGAGAAGTGTAGATTTGTTCTGTATATTTGTTAAATTTTGTACAGCTTTGAGAAACACACAAAAAACTTTTTATTTGAAGCTTAATAAAACCAATTTGTGTAACATTTCTTATTCATAAAATGGTTAATCAAACATAAGCATTTCAATACATTTCATTTCAATATTTAAAATAGAACTGCTATATATAAAAATACTAATTGGTATTTAACCTTTTCTACACTTTGAACATAAAGTAAAGTTCTTTTTAATAGAATGTGCATACCTTGTCACAAATCTGGATACATGTTTAGATATAATGAGAAAGCCAGAGGCCACAGAGGCAAGGAAAAGCATCCTGAGACAACATGAAGAAGAAACCTTAAGAGGAACCAGAAGGAAAACAGAGTCCATCTTCTTGTGGGTGACACCAGCCGAATACAAGCTTGCATTCTAGCGTAAATATTTGAGGGCTTGGGCTCTAACAACGGGGCCTGAGCTCTAAAAGCGTGAAAGCCTGCTCTGTAATTTTCACCTCTCATTAGGATCAGTGTCACCTGTGATCACCTGGGTGTTTACAGATAACAGGAGTGATATACAGAAAGCACAGTGCTTCTGTAAGATCAGAGATATTGCCTCTCCCAATGGCTCCACCGCAGATGCATTTTGGCAATCAGTGTTCCTGAGTTTAGTGATGAAAATGAAGCTTTTTGTGCACCACTGCGCCGTTTAGCCGTATTCAGAAATAAGATGGCACAGCCGCAACCCGCTGCCTTTGATATTGGATGCGGTCCAACCATGCAGAAGCATGCATTCATATTACAAGCATCATTTCTTAAGAAAAAAAACTGTTCACAATCCATTCATCATCATAATCACAAACTGCAGTGTGACTTGGCCAGCAATAAAAAAGTTAATTTGTTGCTCCCCATAGGGGCTAATACTGTAGATAAAAAGTTATTTCTTCCAGCTGCAAAAAAAAGTGCTTAACAAGCATCAAAGATCTCACTGATTATAATGTGTGGAATCATGCATTCAGGAGTCTCCATGGGTGACCAGAACAAAGATAAAGGAAATATTAAGACTTCAAGCATCATGAAAATATTATGGATGCAACTGAACTGAAGATGTGCAGGAAATCAATAAGAGCTGCACTGGAATAACTGTCCAAATATATTACTGTAATATTTTTGTTGCATGGGCTTAAAATGTAACATTAATTCATTTTACTTACTTCTAAAGCAACTCTTTAATAATAATATATATTTTTTTATAGTATGGGGAAGTTACCTTCTCGAATCTCATTGGTGTCACACCATGTCACAAACCACATGACATCAAATGTACCTAAATCATGCTATAGTAAACCAAGCACTAGCATTTAAGTCATGTTTTGTGTTGCACTCTTTGACAAGCTTTGGCCATTGTTGTTCTGTGTGCCATGCTGTCGCTTCTATTTCATATGGATCTTGCTTTGAGTCTATAGTTCAGGTTTATGGTTCTAGTACTTTAATAAAAACCTGAATTGAATCTGCCTCAACTATCAGATTTTTTTTTTGTTCCTGGATGGGGACTGGTTACACTTCCCGATGTGGGAACAGATTATAAATGATGTGTGTAAAGGTTGATATGATTTTCTGTTAGGTTTTTGTGAGGAGATTTTTATTTACCATTTACGGAAGGAGTCTGCAGTGATATCATCAGGACAAAGAAAAAACAATTTGCAATTTGTCTGGAAAATGAGCTGCACACTTTTTTGTTTTATTAACTCCAAGGGAAAGAAAAGTGAGGCTGGTATGGGAAAGACTTTATAACTGCTATAAGACAAGTGCTAACTGAACCTAACTTGCTGAGTCTATGAACTAGTGAACTAGAATCAGGATGTATTTATTGATAAGGACTTTATGCACCATAGTCAGTCTCTCTGGATAAAAGTGTCCAAATGCCATAAATATAAATGTAAATATGTAAATGCTTCATAGGCGTTCTATGACATTAACTTTAACTATCAATAGATAAAGTATGGCATGTCATTGTTTAATAATTATCAAATTTTTGCTTGTGGCACAAGGGAACTGTATTTGGAATAGATCAAGGGATTGTGAGTTTGAATCCAGAAAAATGCCAAAAGCAAAGAGAACAAAATTGGCAGCGTTCTCAGTGTAGGAGTAATGCCATACAATATCTCCCCTGTTACCCACAGTGATGCCAGCCAATCACAGCATCTATGTTACGCTGCTCTGTGACCCAGTATGAGCAGCAGGAGAAAATTTTGAAACGCTTTAGAGGCTAGAATCATGAAAATAAATGAAATCACATTTTTAATATACATATTTTTTATTCAATACCAAAAATCTCAGTTCCTTGATAAACTGCATTAGTAAAAATTCACCTTCATTTTCACTGCTTTTAAAAGGATATTACAGAAAAAGTTAGTTATTTTTGGATTTGTCTGATTTTGCGCTATTTGCACTAGATTTTTCTAGCCCATATTTAATTCGATAAAACATTTCCATCAATGAAACTATATTTACGCAATATTAAGATTTAACATGAAATCTATTGCTTTGAAAATAACCCCTAACCCTAACCCTAGATTATTTACCTGTAGCTTCGATTTTCTTTAAACTACATGTGACATCTGCTGGCAGAAAATCCATAGCGATAGACACAATAGCTGCCCTTAAGGCCAGTTCCTACCGAACCATTTTTTGTTATATTACCCTTTCATCGGTTTCAAACCACATCAACCCCATGCGGCTCATGACTCATCCATTCTGCTGCATTTTTTTCTACCTGTGCTGTGACTTTCCTTTTCCATCGCACTTTACAGAAATCCATTCACGATCTCCTACTCATGAAATATACTTTAAACCATGCATCACTATGCTTATTGTGCTGCCTTTGATCAAACCTTATTTCAAATCATTAAAAATATTCTTATTCAAAATATTATTAAAATTGTGTTTTAGTCCAACATAACATTGTAATATACAGAGTATTTTTCCAATCACTCTGCAGAACACTGCATCTTTTCAAACTGCTGTTCATGATGCGTCACAGGTCAGCACAACACACTCAGAGGAAAGCATTATCTGCCCAATTGCACATGCATACCCACATACAGATGGCTACAATTGGATCACTGTGTGATTGACAGGAGTATGCAACCCCTTCCACCCAGAGACCATGGACACTTTTGCTCTCCTGGCCACCATTGAAGGTAGCATCATCTGGACTTGCTGAATTTCCCTAGTCAAAAAACTGAAATCTTAAAACATCACATCCAAATATAAAAAACATATAAAAAGGTCTTTAATCTTATTCACATGATCACAGTGAGAGAATTGCTGAGCTGAATACAGCTGCTGTAACAAAAACTTTGTCACAAAGCAACTACACAAAAATCTGGGTGCAGATTTATGTAGAAGTCTAAAGCGAGCCTAATGTGACTGGTGCGGTCTTTTGGGTAACATTGAATATAAATCGCTACCCTTTCATAATTACCTAATATATCGTCAAAAAGTATCATGAAAGGATGTTTTGTTAAAGCAAATTGTCCAAGATAAGCACAGGTCAGCTGTGATTATTACAACGGAAGGTCTTGGGTGCAAATCTATACTATCCAGGTAAGATTATTCACAAACAAACATTTGGACATAAATGGTCAGTTCCAGTCTAGCATCAATCCACAGCTCAGAATACCAAACGTCCAATTTAATGGTCCAGCAGGCGAAACTAGTTGTGCCAAGTCAGCTAACCAAAGCCAACATTAGTGAGAGAGGTGAAGTCACACTGACTGTGTGTGCTGTCAGTGTTTAAAACACTGGCTGACTCCATTACACACTTTAAAATGAGAATGAGACAACTCAGTAAAGCAAGTAATGTTCTTCAAATAGTTGAGCCACAGCAAGTGAAATCCAATTTATAACAAAACACTGACACCTAGTGTAAAACTCAAAAGAAACTGAGCATCTCATTCGATCGATACACATCACAGACTGATGGAGGATGAGAGCAGAAACACAGGTTGAGTGGTATTACTCCTAACTGACCGCTCACATGGACCACTGCAGGTGTCAGATCCATTAAGATAGGCCACTCATTCATCAGTGATCCATCACCATCACCGAGCCCTCACACCTTTAACTCATAGGTGACACATGAACCATCAAAACAAAGACATTAGAAATACAC
Source organism: Tachysurus vachellii (assembly GCF_030014155.1). Lineage (NCBI taxonomy): Eukaryota > Metazoa > Chordata > Actinopteri > Siluriformes > Bagridae > Tachysurus > Tachysurus vachellii. The sequence continues at coordinate 30,587,406 of NC_083460.1, forward strand.
GATAATTCTCTGTATGTTTTCTACTGAGGAACTGCTTTTTTCCATCCAAATTGCTGCTAAATCAGGATTAAGAAGTACAACAATAAAGTCAGGAAGGGTCAGCAATATGGACTGTTTGAAATTCTATCATTTTTTTGGACTATGATTAGACTCTTTAGAGCAAATCTTGCATCCACTGATCACAACTTTTTTCTGAGGATGAAGATTTTAGATAAGCAAATATTTACAGAGAAATTGTACACATCAGTATTCAGGCCTTAGACAGCTGAGTGAGAATTGCACACAGAGTGGAGCTGCACAAATGTGTGTCTCAGTTTAACTTGATTCTGACATAACCCCATGTTTCTTGCAACAAATGTGGAGCAGTTTACATTTTCAGAACCATAGTCTAAAAATGACTTGTAACCACAATATTTCACCTAGGGCAATATCTGTTTTATAAATAAAGATTGGCTGTTTTTATGGGAGAAAGGATTTAATGATGATGCTAATATAGTTGTGCATTCATTTATCTGCTCATCACTAAACAGACATATATCCACAATCTTGATTGTGCTTAACTGCACACATCTGTTTAAGATAAGACTTTTTCTCTGTGTTCTCTGAGTTACAGAAAAATACAAATGACAGCTGAAATGTAATCGCAAAGCTCCTGCGTCAGCTCTGTAATTCTCAGTTAAAAGAGTTGCTGCTCATAGCTTTACAATCTATATCAGGAAAGTCCAGTGACTCACACATGGCACATTATGTTCTCTCAGACATACAAACACAATAAGTGCATTTCAGTTTATTGTGTACACTTTTACAATATAGCAATAGCATGAGAGAAGACATTAATAGCTTTCTTTTCCTGCCACAACTGTGAGTATGCAAAAGATTTTGCATTAGACTAATGACTGATTACAGTTTACTGAATCTTACTGGTTTATACTGATTATAATCATGGGATATTTTTCTGAACCCAGTGACACACATGTGCTCTGGCTTTACCTGCGTTTGCGTCTTGTGACCTGTCTACCAGGAATTCTCGAATTTTCTCCACCCACAGGTACAGGATGCTCTCTCCAGGATTTTCCCTGTCATGATATAACACATCCAAGTTATAACTGAGTCATAATAAATAATATTATAATTAAAATGCTTTAGTAAGAGATGTTCATTTCACATTTTTGTAATGAGTCTCTAGAGTCAGTAATTTGTAAAATGACATTACTGTGTTTTTTTTTATAATCTTATTTGCTAAGAAAAAGAGAGATTGGTGGGAAAACAATTGTTTGTATCTGCTATAACATATTTTGTTCATATTCTACAGCATTAAATAATGATAACTGAATTACAAACCAAGTTATGGTCAGACTTACAGATAGAGTTCCTCGAGGCTGTTTGACAGTGTAATTCTGTCTAGACCTCTTAACCATGCAGCACTGGAAACACAACAAAACAAGCACGATGCAATGAAACCTAATCTCACAAATGACAAATCACTTGTTTTCAGTTAAATTAGTGGTGAATACATTTTGATTAATGATTATCCAAGGACTAGACAAATTATTTGTTGAGGTCGTAAGCTCTTTCATCAAGCTCACCTAAATAAAAATCCACTGCCAATCAGCAGCAGTACTATAGAAGCAAATCACTGAAATGCCCCAGTAAGTCAGATTGTAATTAACAGACAGCGAATTAGTATACAATGCAAATAACTAAATCCATTACGTCTGCACGTTTTCGGGAAGAAGATAACAGCTACATATCTCACACACAAACACGTGTATGGATATAATTTATATGAAATGTTTCTAAAATGAAGTTAAATATATTTTAAGACACTTACTTTATTTGGTATATTGGAGGTGAGGAGCTCGGGTAGTCTTCAGGTAGTATGACCTTTTAGTAAAGATTTAAAGAGTCATACATGAGGCAGTGTAATACACTCTATGTCTCGTGTAACGTGTTGTACAGTGTTTCTAAGTGTATTAATTCAATTCAAATTGATTTGTATAGAGCTTTTTACACTTGACATAGTCTCAAAGCAGCTTTTACAGAACATAAACATAGAACAAAAGGTTATTATAAAGAATAATATAAAGATTAATAGAATACAAAAATTCAAGATTAATATTAGATATATTTAAATGTGTTTGTATTTATCCTCAATGAGGAAGTCTGAGGTGATTCAGGTGACTGTGGTGAGGAAAAACTCCCTTGAATGGAAGGAAGAAACCTTGAGAGGAACCAGACTCAAAGGGGAACCTCATCCTCATCCTCATATGGGTGACACTGGAGGGTGTGATTATAAATATACAGTCTGATAAATGTGCATTAATGAGGTGGCTGTTGTCCTTAAAGACCACATGGAGTTGTTATCTCCTCTTTAGTGTAGCAGATATTATATACAATTAATAACATTACATCACGATACAGACTGACAGACTGAAAAAGATGGTTTTAATGGACCTGTAAACAAACTGAACATTTCTGTTCAGAAATGTCATCTGATATTCTGATACAAAACACCCTCGATGCCTCGTCGATCACACACCACTCGTCCCCATAAATAGAGGAAAGTGCTTCGATTTCTTCAACCTAATAAAGTGAAATAAAAGTCATCAAAGATGAACAACTTTCCATAGCAAATGTATATATTTCATTTTAGAGTTGACCAGAGTGACCTGACCTGTCGCTGCAGATCGCAGGGATCTTCTGTAGTCGCTTCCATTTATTTTAAACACATTAAATGTAAAGAGAACATTCAGGTTTGATATCAAATTACAGGCAGCCTGCTTAAATCCCAAACAACTCTATACGCCCTGCATACGTGCACTACATGTGCTAATAAAGTGAAACCCTAATGCGGTGCTATACACATCACAGTGACACGTGGAAGTGAGTCAAACACGTTCTCGTGGAAAATTAAGTGTACATTTTGTCTATAGATTCTTATTTCCACCTCGTGTTTATGTCTACAGTCTTTACTGAAAATTTGTATTTTATTTTATCTCTCGTTTGTTTTATGCTCGCGAGCGCGTTTAAGCCAACACTTCCGGGGTCAGGCTAGAGCTCCATCACGTGGGTTGTAACGTGTACTTGCATATTCTCTGCTGTACTTTCTAGATCATTTGTTAATGCACTTTGAACACTATTGGTTAGTTTAGAGCCAGTAGATAGTTGTGATTGACAGTGGTTACCTATAAAATACTTTAGCGCTTTTATTTTAAGAAAACAACCGTATCACAGCAAAAACATTGTTGAATATTTTTTTATTTAGTTTTCTCTCCTGGCCTGGACAGACTCCAGATCCACAGTGGCATTGTCCAAACTGTTGCTAAATGTGGCATTGTTATTGGAATGCTGACTCCATAACAGGTCCTGTACTCGACTCCACTAATGCTTTGTAGGTGAATGAGTACAAATCGCCTTAACCTTGCTCCCAGTGGAAACCTTTACCAGTCGTTTGTATATTATCACAGCAAAGGGGGACTAAATATGAATTGGAATGTTCAAAATGCAGATATGGGTCTGATGGTCAGAGGTCCACAAACCTTTGTCCATATAGTGTATACGGACGGTGTTCCTAATAAAGTGGCCTTTTCCAAGCTTAATATATAAGAAATAAGCCAAGCCCAAATAATAGCCAATCAGAGGGAAGGATGCAAAGAAGAAGCTTCTTGTCCAATGAAATGAAAGAACCTCATGAATAATTCATCGTATACCAATGTTGTTCTATTTCATGCGCACTGGCGCTGACAAAAAAACAAAAAAAAAAAAACAAGCTACATTTTAAACTTGAAGGTTGATAAAAAATGGCGACGGCGATATACCTCGAACACTATCTTGACAGTGAGTATATACGCGGTTCGGTTTGTTAGTCAGAATCGGTGTTTTTCTTTATTTAGCAAAAAACATCTGGCGCTCATGAGGGCTTTTGGTGGCTTGTATCGCAGTCGTCTGAGGCGGGCTAAGCTACGCTAACTATAAGACTGGCTTGGTCATATTTAATACCCGTCGTGTTTGTAAATGTTTATAAATATATTAACCAATTAATTAAACAATTACGACAAACGCATGAGAGCTGACAAGCAAACCGTTAGTTAACGTAATTTTATAGCATGTTAGCTTTGTAGTTAGCTAGCTAGCTAATATGAAAGTTTTGCAGTGTTTGCTAGCTAGCAAAATACACTCAGAAAAGCTGTCACTCAAGTAGTGCAAGATTTCATCATAATTCTTCATGGATGTAATTTAATCATATCATTCTCATGAGGGAAGTTGGAGTTAGAATAATTACAGACAGCGACATTTTCCAACTGAACAAATAAAATTGGCTAACTTCCAACTAGCTAGCTAAGTCAGCTGTAAACACAACAGCTGTGTTTCTGTCACAAGCAGCTCACGTTTATGCCACATTTTATTTGTCTGTTTCTCTGCTGTAACGCCTTTCTCATTAGCTCATTAACAAACCCCTCATTAGGTAAAAATAAGTGTTATTTATTACTAAAAAAAAGGATAATAATAATAATAATAATAATAATAATAATAATAATAACAACACTGAAAGTGATTGTAAATGCCAAAGCTAGGAATGGGAAAACTTTGGTACTAAAGTTTTACACTGTATATAGGACAGAAAGGATTATGGTTTAATGCTATTTCCAGTGTGCTATTACAGTTTAAATTAAAAAAAAAAGAAATATGTTTCAGGCATTGAAAATTTGCCATGTGAACTACAGAGGAACTTTACCCTGATGCGGGAGCTGGACAACAGGACAGAAGGTAAGTAAGGACATGTGGACATAGAAAGGACATTTCTATTCTGGATTAGACTTACTTAGAGAGATACGATTGTGTAATTGATTAGCAATAAGATTTATTCTTTAATTTGTTTTGATGTGTCTGAGTCTCTCAGTAATAGCAGTCTGTTTAAATCAACCTCACAGTAATAACTAAAGCTGTTAATAAATATAGATAAAAATTTGTGTTGCTCTGTATTTTTTTTCCATCAAATTTTCCTACAACACGGTAGAAAAGAAGGGAGAGATCGATAAGCTTGCCGAAGAGTACATCACAAATGTACGAAACCTTGCGTCTGAGCAGAGAGTCGAACATCTGCAGAAGATTCAGACCGCCTACAGCAAATGTAAAGAATACAGTGATGATAAAGTGCAGCTTGCCATGCAGACATATGAAATGGTTAGTGAGTGTGTAATCTTTTTTTTTTTTTCTTCAAAAAAACAAACAAACAAAAAAAACTTGGAAATGTTCCTCCACACTAAAAAAAAAAAATGATCGTCTTGGGTTTATACATATTTGATTGTATTTATTAACATCATAACTTAAAATCTTTCTGGATTCTCAATTCTCATTCTCTTTTTAGGTTGACAAGCACATCCGAAGGCTGGACGCAGACTTGGCCCGCTTTGAGAATGAGCTAAAAGAGAAGTTGGATGTTAGCGGTTATGAGAGTCCTGAGAGTAGAGCACTAAAAAGTAAGACTTTAGAACAGCAGTTTGTAAGATTTCCTGTAAATTTTGTGACATCTGCATGTTGTACCCCTGATTAGACCCAGCTTTCCTGTTGTGGGGAAGTGAATAGCATATTTCAAATTGTCTGAAAAGTCTTAGTGAAGTGGAAATACCCTTTGTCACTGCCTCAATTACATAACTTTATTTTAATCTGTGGTGAAATTGCTTCAAAATGCAAAAGAAATAGCATAAAAAAATCAACATAAAAATAAAACAAACAAAAAAATAGATAAACATAAAAAATTAAGTTTACAAGTTTCTCTTCAACACAAATGGATTATGTTTTTTAGTGGATTAAGTGATTCCAAATAATGTCATAAGCAATCATAAGCAGGGTTTGAAGCTACTAAAGATCAGGCTTTAGAGATTAATCACGTCTTGGCTGATAGACTACACTGGGGTAAGTGGAAAATTTTATTTTTAGCCAAACTGTTTCCTCAGAGTTGGCTGGCATATTGCATATTGTGCATAGATTGTACTGTTCATCCAGATGCAGCAGTTTTTGTAAAGAATGACTTGATGAAAGGGGCTTTGTGGTTTTAATTTCTTTGTGCCAACCTCTACATCATGCATTTTTTTCAACCACAAATGACAAGTTTGCTAAAGGTTTGGCATAAAATAATTCTATGCAAGAAGCAAAAGCTCACATTTGATCTAAGGCTGAGGCAGTATTGTTAAAGCCTGGTTACTTCTGCCGCCCTGTGTATACAATTTAATTATATAAACAAATCCTAAGACAAAGCTATACATTTAATATCAAATTAAGGATGTCACTCATTCTGGGTATTGGGCCACATTATACTTATATAAACAGATCAGCAACTTCTCTTTTACATTTATGAGTGAAAATGAATGCAAAAAAGATTGAACACAGTATGTCACCAAGAAAACCCATGATTATGTACTTATGTGCTTCCCTTCATTCCTACAATTTACTCATTTTCTAATGCCTAGGTCCAACATGATAATGCAAAATCTCGCAAGGCAAAAGTCATCTACATCTGGCTTCACAAACTTTACACTCCAGCTCCTGATCTGAATCCAATAGAGCACCATTGGGATGTGATAGAACAGGGGATTCCTCTCCAACATCTTGTGGAATCCCTGCCTAAATTCTTTGCCCCCATATATAATATAATATAAACTAACTGTTTTTCTTAGCCTTTCATTTCAATTAATGTCTACATGCTGAGTTTTAATTTAGAACAGGGATTTTTAAATTGCAAATTCATTTGATTGCCTTGATTAGAATGCTTATCTGGCTAGCCTCAGCCTCTGGACTGAATGTTTGACTCCACTAATCTAAAGGAATTTATTTCCTTTTGATTTTTTTTGTAGAAGGAGGTGGCAGAGGACTTAAGGATAAGCGAGGATCCAAAGGCAGAGGAAGAAAATGTTCTGATGATGACTCACCACGAAAGAAAAATATTAAAAACAGGTTTAAGGATAAGAATGTTTTCATCACCTGTAGCACATAGGTTGTTTTTACTGTTAATAATAATAAACATTTTGATAGTTCACCAGATTATTAACACAGTCTTATGGTTGCCGTTTTGTATTTTTCTAGTCCTGATTTCCAGGAGAGTCTCTTGCCAGTTCACCCATCAGATGTCCTGGACATGCCAGTGGACCCCAACGAGCCGACATACTGTTTGTGTCATCAAGTATCGTATGGAGAAATGATTGGATGCGACAACCCTGATGTATGCCCCATTTGTTATTATTTATCATTGATATTTTTCATTGTTCCCTTGTTGTTTATTATTTTTAAAATGTTTAAAAACCCTCTTTTTATCTGCCTGTCTACATTTGACACAGACCATAGATATCAAGGGAAAAGTAATGTTTTTTCAGTGATTTCAGAGAATGCACATGAACACATGCTGTTTATAGCATTAATGAATTTGTGAATCTGATTGTTGATTTTCTATCACAGGATTTCTGACAGTTGTTCCAGCTATTAAAAAGAGAGTTTTATAGAGCTGTTAATGCACTCCCTCTAATATTTTTATCACTTAGTAGCAACTCCTTTACATACAATCTACATAATCTAAAGCTAATAGTAAATGATAAAAAAAAAAAAAAAAATGCTGTTATTCAGCAACAAAAATGTTTCAATGTCAATGTGCTGAATTTGGGACATATTGTATATGTCTATATATATGTGTGTGTATATACATACACACCACCAAATGTTAGGTGATAACTGTGCTTTACATTGGGCCACCCCATCTTTTGATTACTTTCCTAACCTGTTTCCTTAGTGTTAGGCTACAATCAGTATTTGTTTCTCAAACCCAATTTATTCAAACCTTTTTTAACAGTGTCCAATCGAATGGTTTCACTTTGCATGTGTGGATCTCACAACAAAGCCCAAAGGAAAATGGTATGTCTAACATCTGGTGATAGCCAATAGGATTTAATTACACAACAGCTTTTACATTTAAAAATGCTTATTTTAATGTGTATTTTTCTTTTTCTAGGTTTTGTCCGCGGTGTACCCAGGATCGGAAGAAAAAATAAGATTTCTATCTCTATGACTTTTATACATAAATGTATGCATATATATGTATTTTGTCTATGTGGTAAAATAGGATACTATGTACAGTATATATAAATATATATCTAATCACTTTCTATATGACTATGATAAAGGAAAAGAGGGTCACAAAACCTTTATTTTTTAATGTACTTGAAATGTGTCTCTTTGTTAATTCAAAAAAAGTAATATTGTATTGCAGTTAATCTGGTATCTATTTTATTTTTATTTTCTATGGAAAGTGAAAGCTTAAATGTGTATATGTACACACTTCTACTGAATAAGCAACATAGGATTTCTTCCTATATGAAATCAAAGCACCAAATCTTTGCTCTTCATTTTGTTGAAAGATTGTTGATGCACAAAATCATTCAAAATTATTTTATTTTAAATGTTAAATGTCAAAGATGCTGTGTGCAGCTGTCCTGCTGGATGTTGTAACTTTAGAGGAAAAAGGTGATTTTACTTGCTCTCAAATTTTGATGTGACTACTTCTGTAACTCCATCCAGATGAACACCAGCTCATCTGTGTTATGTGTGTTCTATCGACTGCTGCTTTGGACAGAATCTGACATTTCCTCCACCAGGAAATGTCATTAAGAATCCTCTGGCTGTGCATGTGTCCTAAACGAAACAACTCGCTCCTCAATGAAATAGAGGACCAAAAAAAAAAAAATCCACAAAGATTTTTCAGTTTAAATGCAAATCATCTTTGATGGGTTAATTGTGATGTTTGTATGTTGATCATAAATGAAGTCACTTAATTAGTACCCCTATGAGATGCTTTATTACTTTGTAAATGAGTTTAAAGTAAACTAAGCAAAGTGTTTGATTGCATCCCTACAGTTCACATGCTGGTAAAGTGTAAAAATGTTCTGCAGCATGAATTTTATCTTCTATAACTGAACTAAAACTCTAATTGGAAAATGAGGTTTAAGGTTAAATTTATTAGTTGTTACATATCTGTCTCTTTTGTGTAGGATTTGAGGCACTTCTTTGCATCTTCATAAAATCTGGATTTATTAAATGTATGTGCTGCTGTTCCTGTGCTCTTGCCTGCCTTTTTTGTATAAATACAGCATCTTATTGTTTTCAGTAGTAAAAAAAAAAGTTTTGAAAAGCTGACAAAAGAATCAATGTGTGCTTAAGCAGTTTGTCGTTGAAGCTACACTGCTGTTGTACTACCTGAATATTTCACTTTATTAGATCATCCAGTTTTGTTTCTGTGCTATTTGTTATGATATTTAACAGATATGTGGAATAGATGTTACATAATATTTAAAAAATAAATATTTAACTAGCCACCTACGGGCATGTTTTTGGGAGGTAGAAGGAAACTGAAGAACTCTGTGGAAACCCCCATGGCCACGATACATCAAAAATACATGAAACTTCATACGAGACCCTGGAGCTGTACTACTACATACTCCTCAAAACTCTTCATCAGATTGGTCCCAGCTGCAGGTTTCCCGTACGCTGTTTTCAGGAAATTCCACCTCGAGGTCATATACAAAGTCTGGTTCGTCTTTGCGGCGCCGGTTGAGCTCGAACAGAATGTCCATCTCTGCTTTGCGTCGCTTCAGTTCCTCGTCACTGACCTTGTTGAGATCTTCGTCGTCTGTATGAGAGCGGCGTTGTTCTCTCAGACTCTCCTCCACACTGAGACCTCGCAGGTGATCCCGGAGTACCGTGTGTAACCTCACCAGCTGCTCCAGTGACACTGAGTCCAGGTAATGTCCATGACGAGGATGATGCTTCAGTCTCTCTGCAGCCCTCCTGCAGTCTGGACAAGAGGTAAAAATGCAAAGACGTTTACATTTCCAGCATATGGCAGACGCCCTTATCCAGAGTGACATGCATTATCTCATTTTTTTATACCACTGAGCAATTGAGGTTTAAGGGCCTTGCTCAGGGGCAGCTTGGTGGACCTGGGATTGAACTCACAACCTTCTGATTAGTAGCTTAGTGGTTAAAGTGTTGGGCTACCAATCAGAAGATTGTAAGTTGAATCCCAGGTCCACCAAGACAATATACAACAATATAAATCACTTAATAAAATTTGACCAACAATGTTAGCAAACACAAAATAAAATCTGTTACCTGAGTATTGTGAAAAGCTCCTCACTGGCATTACTCGTTTACGCAACTTGTTTATATGTTCATTTTCATATATGAGGATTACTGAAGGTGGATCAAACTTAATCCCACATCGTTTGGCTGTTATAGACATGATGTGTTACTACCACGGGCTTTTCCTTGTCACCTGTGAGACGAAAGGATTCGGCATTTGGCATCATTGCAGTCTATTGGTCAAAGAAAAAAAGAAAAACATAGTTCCCAATTTGCTCTGAGCGGGCAATTTATTTGTTTAATTTTGCGTCATGACCTGATATAAATTGACAAGTGCAATGAAGTAGCCTGGATTAATCATTAATAAAGCAAAAAATACTTTTGCCCAAAGATAACCTACCTATCTGTTCATCTTATGCGACCGTTAGCTGTTGCCATAGCAATAGAGTAACCCATCGCATCACATGAAACACCTTTTCACACTACACCCGAAAGATAACAAACTAAACCATAATTCTTCAAATTTAGCTGAATGTTTTTTTGTTTGTTTACATACCTATATCTGTCATGAAGAGCACCTTAAAACTTAAACTGCAACTTAGCAGAAAACAGCAAAACATCCACACTACCGCTTCTGAGTGGACTTCTTCTTCTGCTTCTTCTATGTGCTGGTAACTGTAACTATTGAGTTAGCGCCATCTACTGGGTGACCCATGACAGAATACGGATATAACCCACCGACGACGGCCAAATACCAAATCACTCCTTTTTTGATATGTAGTGCACTAGTTATATATATCTTTTTATCTATATATTCTAAAACTATAAACGAAATGTTTAAGACAGCACGATTAGAAAGAAAGCAGAATGTAAGTATATAAACGATTGTAAACCAGTTTACTAATGCGTTGTTTTATTCTTGGCGAATGTGTCTTCCCTAAACACGCACTACATATGCATGAAGCCTGTGTATTACGGCTGTATAGGGCGTGTGAGAATTAGAGCTTTACCCGGTATCACTGACATGAGTCTACTATGTTACTCCTAAATTGTGTTGTTGTTGTGTTATGTTTCATTTTTTGTAGAGCTTCACAAAACGGTAATGGCCTTGTTACAGGCTTAAGTTGTAGTAGAATGTACATTATATATGATGAGCGTAGGACAAACATCTAAAAACAAAAACAAACAACTTTGTTGTACCGTAGTGGTGCTGGATGTTCTTATTGTGATCGGTTTGTTTTGCTTTCTGAGTTAAAGATGCACTCTTTTGTTGATTATGTAATTCATTTATTGTTGTATTGTTTCAGATGGTGTTGGTTGTACTTTTGCTTCTTCTTGGCTTGAATCAGTGGTCCTGTCGATGAAGCTGAATAAACATGGCTTTCACAGGTAAACAACGTCACAGCGGAAATGTAAAGATTACTGGAAATAATGCAGCTTTACTCTTACTAGTCTCTTAAACTAATACCATTAGGAAGCAAGGATGTTTTCATTTGGCTAATAATATGATGATCTCTGTTTTTTTGTCTGGTCTAACACTGAAACATGTAATTAAGGACAGACATAAGTAAACAACACATATATTCATTCATTCATTCATTCATTCATTCATTCATTCAGCAATTCATTCATCTATTAATCAAATAATTTAATCAATCATTCATTTAGTCATTCTTTAGTAAAGCCTTTATCCTGATCAGGGTTGCAGTGGATCCATAGGAACTCCATCACAGTGCACCACACCTACAGGCAATGTGGAAGAAAACTCCACACAGACAGTAATTCATGCTCAAACAGACAGACTATGGAGATGTGAGATGTCAGTGCTACTACAGCATCATTGTCCCACCCACAACGCTTGTAGTACATTGTTTGTCTGTAAGGCATTTTCACCGTACATAATACAGTTCATGGGGCATTGGTTCCAAGCCCCCAAGTGGATGTCTGAAACCACTGAAAGTAGCGAACACTAACATGCTGTACAAACTGCAGATACCTATGGTACAGTTTCATTTATAAATTAGCCACAATAAGACATTAACAACAAAACTAAAAATGAAAGAACAATTAGGATAATAAAAGGTATGTGAATGTGGTCTCTGTAAAATATATATTGCACTCACACTGCTTCACGTTATATATAGTACTGATGATACACATGGTGATATGATTACATCTATTAAGATATAATTAGCATTATTATATCATTAGATTGTTGGGTACATAGACAGACAAGCATATTTATTCTATCACTGTCAAAATGATTGAATTACTGAAGTATTACTCTTAATTTTTAAGGGACCTTGTTTATGAGGTTCGACATGAGCCTACATCACATCCTGTCCAGGCACTTCTTCTGCACAAATTGCCCAGTGGAGTTTACATGGATCAATATCAGCTTGCAGATCTGAGGGAGGAAATGGGATTACAGGTGACAATGGTTTACAATCTTTTTTTTTTTTAGCTCTGAGTGCAGAGATGAACAATCCACTTTTTATGAAATTCCTTTCAGTCCCTGGGTTTATTCTGTTAAGTCTGTGGTGCAGCAAAAAACTGGCTCAGGTGTTACACTGATTTTTTTTGTTACACTGATGTAATTTTTTTTAAATTATTGGAAACACACTTGTGCAAAATGCATAAATTAATGATTTATAAAATAATTGTGATGACAGGGATGTTAAAGTCCCATGTAAAATGTGAAAATGTTTTTTGTAATATCAAACCTTAATATTATACACAAGGTAAATAAAGCAATCAAGAAACACCACCAGAGTATTTTACCCAGTACTACCCTCGTCTATTTTAACGATTCACAGGGAGATTTGTAAAAGGCAGCACTTCTTCCCCACTGCATATTGTGACTACAAGACTGAAAAGGTTAAAAAGGTTTTTTGTATGTCTTCAAGTATCTCCTAAACACCCATTTTTAATTCTTTCCAACAGTTTGATTAACAAACAAAAAGGAAATCAGCATGCATAATTAAACGTTATGTCTGTATGTGACAGGTGCTCCTTAATTCAGCTTTAGATCTCGAGAGCCCGGCCCACGTTTCTTCTTCTTTCTCTGCACTGGTATTTCTCGGTCCTCCTGAGCCTCTACATGCAGCAGTTCCTGTCCATGGTCGATACCACAAGGCATCCAGTACGGGAGGATGGGAACAAGTTATAATCAAACCTCCAAGACTGCTGCTTCGTTTAGAACACTGTGGGTGAAAATAAAGCACAGATTAAAAACCTCTTGTCCACTGCAGGCAGATTTGTTAACAGATCATTTACAATGGGTATAGTGTAAAAACAAATGAAAAATTCAATTGTTCATATATAATTGTCCTTTGCTGTTGTACTGCTAGTGTACTATGTCACCTACATGGAACTATATTCATAATGGTCACAGTGGTGTTCTAGGATTTAATTTTAGTACATTTAAGACGGAATTAATATCGCTGGATGCTGGTCTAAATATTCAGAATATATTAACTGGACACAATATTTAACTTTGTGCATATATTGAACATCATTTACAAGCGTAGCCTACATGAACAAGCAGATATTTTTTCTGAACTCATGATTCAATTAATCTTTCACATGTTTTGTTGTAGACGCCTCCATGAAGTGACAAGGAGAGAGATATTCACATTACCTGCAGTGGAAAGTTAGCAACAGTCTCTGCATTCCAAATGATGTCTCTGTCTTTTCTGTGCTAGGTGACACTTTAGACCATGGCTTACCTCACCGAGTGGTTGATGCCCCTTGCACAGTTCAGAACCAGAGTTTCTGCTCATGGCTGGAGATCGAAGGATTAAAGGTAATCGGGTTCTTGCAGAAACACCACTGATCTCATCACTGACTATGATCGGCATGAATGAGCTTATATTTGTAAAAGCTGTTAAAAGCAGTGATTTCAGTCATTCAGTATGCGGCGTTTTGGATTTGTTTTCAAATGAAATATATTATGACTATTCACACGTCTCCTTCACTGTAACAGAGTTGTGAGGACAGTAGTCTGAGACGCGGCCTCTGTCCACTGCTAGTCAAGCTTAAGCATGGTTTGGCTGCAGTGAGAAAGTAATTGTTTCTTGTTTTCTGTTCTTCTTCCCCTCTTCTTCCCCATATGCACTTAGCAAAGGATGGTTTCTCTTACTTTATATCTGTCCAATTAATTAAACTCTTTCATACATTTCCCTCAGGTGACTTTTCGGTCATTTTTTTCTTCATTTAATGATAAGTAGTGTTAAACTAGATCAAATTACAAATGAGCCAAAAGTAACAAGCCGTATTTATCTGAAATCAGTAACGAAGCATTTGAGAATCGTAGGTGTCATATGATGTCAGGTCATATGGTTCATGAGACATCATTTTCATAACTTGAGTTTAATCTGCCAAAAAAAAAAAAAAAAACACATCCATATTCGTCTTTTGTTAGCAACAACCTAGCCAGCTAACTGTGATGGTAATGCCAGTATGGTGATTGATCTAAAGCAAATACCATTATATAGAGAAAACTTGTTTAAAGTTAAACATGCTACTTTGTTTGCTGTTAATGTTGTGAGCAGTCGTGTTGATTGGTTGTAACTTGCTTGGGGTGGAGATGATCGTCCCAAGTAAAAGAAAGTTTGTATTTTGCTTTGAAACTGTTACAAGAATTATTTGAATACAGCAAAATTATTTTGTCTGCTTACACTTTTTTTTTTTTTAAATAGGTGCCAAGTGTGAGTCTTGAGCTGCCAGTGGGTGATTCTTCTCTGCTCATCCCAGTGTGTGCTGTAACAACACTGGTGTCTCTGCTGTGTAGTGCTTTTCTCTTCAGGGCTGTCTGGAAACATGGCATCTTCTGAAACTGTAGTAGTCATAAGCGAAAATGTCATCGTTAGGAACATCTGCAAAGTTACAATCCTGTGTTAATCACAAAGGACTAGTGAAATGAGCAGAATTTTATTTATGTACAGTAAATACTCTATCCTGCACTTGTTCTGTTTGCTCTGTTCATTGTGTGTGTATACACACACACACACACACACACACACACAGAGAAAGTGTTCCCCTTCCTAATTTATTTTTTTGCACGTTTGTCACATTTTAATTTTTCAGATCAAATGAATTAAAAATAGTCAAAGATAAACACAACATGCAGTTTTTGTATTTATTATTAAGGGAAAACAATCCAATCCCACATGGCCCTGTGTGAAAAAGTGCTTGCCCCTAAACCTAATAACTAGTTGGGCCACCCTTAGGAGCAAGAACTGCAATCAAGCCTTGGCAATAACTTGCAATGAGTGTTACAGCACTGTGGAGGAATTTGTTTCACTCATCTTTGCAGAATTGTTGTAATTCAGCCACATTGGAGGGTTTTAGAGCATGAATCGCCTTATTAAAAGGTCATGCCCCAGCATCTCAATAGGATTCAGGTCAGGACTTTGACTAGGCCACTCCAAAGTCTTCATTTTGTTTTTCTTCAGCCATTCAGAGGTGGACTTGCTGGTGTGTTTTGGATCATTGTCCTGCTGCAGAACCCAAGTTCGCTCCAGCTTGAGGTCACGAACACATGGCCACACATTTTTGCACATGGCAGGAATTTTTGGTAGACAGCAGAATTCATGGTTCCATTCATCACAGCAAGTCTTCAAGGTGCTTGAAGACACACAATACCACCACCTTATTTTACTGTTGGTATGATGTTCTTTTTCTGAAATGCAGTGCTACTTTTGTCAGATGTAAATGGGACACACACCTTCCAAAAAGTTCAGCTTTTGTCTCGTCAGTCCACAGAGTATTTTCCCAAAAGTCTTGGGGATCATCAAGATGTTTTCTGGCAAATCTGAGACGAGCCTTTATGTTCTTTTTGCTCCGCAGCAGTTTTCATCTTGGAACTCTGCCATGCAGGCCATTTTTGCACGGTCTCTTTCTTATGGTGGAGTCATGAACACTGACCTTAACTGAGGCAAGTGAGGCCTGCAGATTTTTGGATGTTGTTGTGGGGTCCTTTGTGACATCTTGGATGTGTCATCACTGCGCTCTTGGGGTAATTTTCGTATGCCGGCCACTCCTGGGAAGGTTCACCACTGTTCCGTATTTTCGCCATTTGTGGATAATGGCGCTCACTGTTTTTGGCTGGAGTCCCAAAGCTTTAGAAATAGCTTTAAAACTTTTTCCAGACTGTTACTTACTGTCTCATTTGTTCCTGATTTCTCTGGACCTCAGCATAATGTGTAGCTTTTGAGGATCTTTTGGTCTACTTCACTTTGTCAGTCAGGTCTTATCTAAGTGATTTCTTGATTGTGAACAGGTTTGGCAGTAATCAGGCCTGTGTGTGGCTAGAGAAAATGAACTCGGGTGTGATAAACCACAGTTAAGTCATGTTTTAACAGGGGGGCAAACACTTTTTCACACAGGGCCATGTGGGTTTGGATTTTGTTTTCCCTTAATAATAAAAACCTTCATTTAAAAACTGCATGTTGTGTTTACTTGTGTTGTCTTTGACTAATATTTAAATTTGTTTGATGATCTGAAACATTAAACATGTGACAAACGTGCAAAAAAATATAAATAAATAATATTTGTCCACATGTCAAAAAAATCTTTTATTATTCTTATATATAGCTTGTCAAGTCAAAAAGCTTTTATTGTTATTTAAACATATATACTGTAGCTGAAACAGTATATAGTTAAATGAAACAATGTTTATCCAGGATCAAGGTGCTACATAAAATGACATAAAGCTATATAAATCAACATAACGTGTGCAAACAGTGCAAGACAAATGACAATGCAGACAATATAAATAAAACAAAACAGTAAAAAACAATACACAAAATACAAAAAATTGCCCTGACCAGTGTGCATACTGTATATTATACAGTACAGCGTGCAAAAATATAGGATTCTAACAAAGAGGGCTGAAGTAAGCATATACACTTATGTAATAGCAGCAGTTTGATGCCACCTCAAATAATCTCCATGTGATCAGAATAAGCCTGGATATGAGATTTTATAGAAGAAACTTTTACATGAGTTCAGAATTTTAACTGAATTAGAAAGTTTTGGTTTTGCATTATTTATTAGTTTGTTTGTTTTGAGCATGTTTAGCAATTCTTGGTTAGTTTTGGTATAATAGTAAAATGTTAAAGCTAAGAGATGAATAATGCTTAGCACAGTTTCTTTATATTTCTATTTTAAAATTAAATTATATTAAATTTAATAGACGTAATGCATAGATTATTTGCTTAAGTTTTTGTTGATTTTACATATATTATTTTATTTCTCATTTCAATTCATAGCTTGTCTTGAATCAAATTTTTTTTTAAAGCTCTTTAAATTTGTCTGGTGTTTTCCCAGAATTCCTCGATAGCGGAAGCGGTTGTGAGGCTTCATTATTATTTTCGCACTCATGTTTGAATAAATCCCGCCTTCTGAACTATGATTGGTTAGCACGTTAAAACTTCCATCGTTTGATTGGCTCATAGCCTAAAAACCTCATATCTTCACCAATCCGAACAAAGAAGCAGGGTTTTGTCTTAATACTGGTGGGGAAATTAACAAGTCTGCTTGTATCGAAGGGTTGTGGTAGGTAGGACCCGAGACTTGGGGAGAAAAGTCTCTGGGTCTGGGAAGCCACCTCCCCATCGCTCGCCTTGTGCACATAACAAAGAGTAAAAAGTCGATAGTTAGCTCGATGTTTCGTGCATAAAGTTGACTTAATAAAAAAAAATTGACCGTCAATATTTTTGTATTTTTTTTTTTTTTTTATATTTTTCATCTAGAAGAGCGCAGGGTCACATTTTCGTGGAGAGAAAGTAAAAAGCTGCTTTAGGTCTGGATTGCTTACTAGCCAAGTTTCGTGGAAGTTTGCAGAGTGGAGCTGCACAGGTGAGTTTCTTACTTAACTAACGGTTCATTTGAATACGATTTAAAATCAGGGTTATTTAAATGAGCTAACTGATAATTGCATTATTATTATTTTTGTGCAGTATGTCACACTTTAGGGCCAGCATTCGAGTTAGGCTAGCTAGCTAGTTAGCAAGCTGATTACTAATGCAGCGTTTAATCATCTACAGGTCTGAAGTTTCTCTATCTGGCTTTCTGTATGGTTTAGTTTACCAAAACATCTCACCAGTTGTAACTGATTTAGTCTTATCATAATAGTCGACTATAACTAGTTATCATTGATTACAGTGTAGCCTTTAACGTTAGCTGAGTTTAAACGGTGTTCTTCTGTCGTCTTGCCAACACTTTAGGAGAAGGTTGATGCGCTCGAGCTCGACGTCGCCGGATGACGTCACACGCTAATACACCCCAATGATCATTTGTAATCATGTTACATTAGAATTTTATCACAATAGAAAATAAAGAAAGAAAGAAATACTTCGGGTTTTTTTTTTTTTTGATGAGGCCCACCATGAACTCGATTCACTACAGCAATTTGCATGCACCAAAAATGTTCCATTTCTTTATGAATGCCACTTTTTGACTATTTATTCTGACATTTAGTGGTGCAGAATGTCCACATAACAAGTTTGATCCTGTTAGAACTTGTAATGTTAACATTTTATTTGTAACAGCTTATTCAAACAGATTTGTACGAAGGGGAATGTCACATAATCTAGGACTGAAAATAAACATACTATTTAACGTGTAAGAAAAGCATTTATTTAACAGTTCTGGAAAGAAAGATTAGATTTTCTCATTAACACAAGCTATTTTTTGGTGTGTGTGTATTTTAAACTTCATGATGGAGAAAGAGATGCTGGGGTAGGAACAACTTTTATAGCTATTATAAGTTAACAATAATTTTGTAGGCATTTTACAATCTTAAATCTAACTATAAATGCATAAAAGTTATGGTATTTATTAAACCACTGATTTACACGTTGACACACCCACAATTACCCGACCTACAATTACCCGTGTATGCGATGCCCCAAAATACCTTTTAATTAGGCCATGTAAAATTCAGATATTCACTTTGTAGGGCCAAAGAGGAAGATGTAGACTAGTCTGGACATCAGTATAAACTGATACACTGCTGTGATACATGAAAGCATTATTTTAATAACAAAGTGTGTAATTAATAGTGCATAAACATTTGTTTACACAGTTAATAAACTGAACTGAGTCACTTCACATTCTTCACACTTCAAACTCTTTCACACAGAACACATTCACATTTTAACTCTAATCTGGTAGAATCAAATCAGTTCTAACAAAAGAATCAGTTCTTCTCTATAAATTACAGTGATGTAAAAATTATGACTCAAAAACAAAAAACGTGTACTAGTCCTCAGAACTTAAGCATCTCTTTGCTGATTTACTGTAATTTTGGAAGTACTCTATGTTGCTGTCGGCAGTCATGGTTTTTATTCGTACTGCTGCATATAGATTTGAAAACAATGAGAATTATTTTGCATGTTGGTTAGAGCGGTTTGCTAGATGTTTGAAGAGTCTAGAGGCAGCTTGGAGGAAGTGAGTCCTCTCACCTCTTCTCGCTTATTCTTTACAAGCATTGCATGAGCATGTCTCACCTCTCTACCCCTCTGTGTGTGTGTGTGTGTGTGTGTGTGTGTGTGTGTGTGTGTGTGTGTGTGTGTGTGTGTGTGTCTGTCCCCTTTCACTCACCCAGTTCTTCAGTTCTAATTCCTCTGGTTCTTTTCTGCTCTTGCGTTTCTACCCTCACAATCTGATTTGGTCCATCCTTCCCTCTTTTTTCTGTTTTCCTCGCTCTTTTTTTTTTTTCCTCTTGAACCATGTGTGATAACATGGACCACGAGGACAAGCCACCTGCCCCACCTGTGAGGATGAGTAGCACAATCTTCAGTGGTGACGGGAAAGACTACACGCTGCTGGCCAATCACAGCTCCAAGCCCTTACCGTCCGTACCTGAAGAAAGGAAACCTCGCAGCAAAATCATCTCCATGTTCTCAGGGGCAGAGAAAGGTGTGTGGATGTGTTCCATGTTTTTTTTGTTGTTGTTGTTTTTTTGTTTTAGCTTTTAAACTTTAAATATAATAACTGCCTCTTAGGTGGAAGACGGAAAGACAGGGACAGGGAGAGGCCGGAAATCTCTTCTCCCTCAGGTTTTGAGCACACCATCCATGTGGGCTTTGATGCTGTGACAGGGGAGTTTACGGTGAGGGGAAAAGATTATTATTAGTAGTATTTTTTTTATTTTTTTAAATTTGTACAATTGTTCCCACTTCATAAGATCCACCTATAATATAGTTACCCACCAGTCAACTTTTCCCTATCACATGACAACATATAACCGGTGGTTGACACATGATGTCAGACAACCACATCTTTTTAATGACTGCTGCACCTGTTGTGTAACCCCATAGGAGGAAAGTGATATCTAAGATGTTTATCTACGCTATCCTCTGATGATACAGTGAACTAACTCTACTGTTGAAAGCTGTAATAAAAGCATACTCATGGCCTTTATGGTAAAAAAAGATTACTGCATTCCACTCTTATCCAAAGGGCAGAAGGAAATCATTGGTATGAGAGTAAATTGAAATTGTTTGTGCACATGGTTCAGTGGTATGTCGGGTGTGAGAGAGCACCTTCAGCAGTCAAATAATTTTTTGGGGGTGTTTTGCTACTTCCAGAACTGGGAATTCATGTGGTCAATGCAATAACAGTCTGATTTGAAGAAGAATGTAAATTTCCCAAGTTCATAAGGTGAAGCTTGGTAATCATTGTCCATTCCAGGTCTTAGGCATATATCCAAGTGTACTAAAGCCTGGTTTCACAGAATGATCCTCGAATGCCTTCAACAGACCTGTCTAACTGTTCATGGATGTAAATCAGACTTAAAATTCTTGGTAGTATTTGAAGAAAACCGTGATAGCAAAGTGGAAATTCATAATGCTGATCTTGTTCGTTACAAACACAAGCAAAATCTAATAACTACTGACATGCTGAACGTATTTTTCTGTGTTTGGCTGCAATTTGACAGATCTTACAAATTTCTCTTTGGGCATGGTGAGAATTTATACAATTTTTAATATTCAGTAGACATTAAACACGTTTATTTCCTATCCTGTAGGGGATGCCAGAACAATGGGCACGATTACTGCAGACATCCAACATCACCAAGTCTGAACAGAAGAAAAACCCCCAAGCTGTTCTAGATGTCCTCAAGTTCTACGACTCCACAGGAAACACAGGCCGACAGAAGTACCTCAGCTTCTCTTCAGGTGAGCTCTGTATCTCTTCCATCAATTACAAATATATCCAGACTGTGCAAATATTAGCTGTATTTTTTTTTTGTTTGTTTAATTGTTTGCAATATTGTTTTGCATAAACAGGAGCTTAATGTAAGAGCTATGGCTTTAAATCCAGAGACGCACAAAGTCAATAACAGAAGGGCACACACGCTGAGGCACACTAAGTGAAAGTACATTAACAGCACTAATAAATCTCTTTGACAACACACAATGCCTTGTTTTCTCTCATTCTGTGTTTGTTTAGAAAAGGATGGATTTCCTTCAGCTGATCATTCGGTAAGTTTTGAAAAGTTGACTACAGAACCTTTCAGACCCTTCGAGGAGTTACATCCTGATTCCACATTTTGTCTTTAAACACGCAGCCTGTTAAAAAGAGCACAGAACAGCCCTCACCAAACATCAAGAATATTGATGATGACGACGATGATGAGGGGACACCTCCACCTGTTGTTGCACCACGGCCAGAGCACACCAAGGGGGTAGGAAAAACCAAGAAACAGTGAAATTAATTAGGTCTTTATCAGGTGGATTTAGGTAAGAAATTGCAGCATAAATTAAATCCACCAGTTGCACTGCTTCTATTGTTGATTGTATTATTTCTTAGATTTCACATCATGAGATCAATACAACCATGAACTATTTTGTATAATCAATAACCATGAGTGTTTAATATGCTTACAATTCTTGATTTTCTTGTATTTTTTACTTTGATGGGGCTCAAACATTATATAGAACGGCAGAGTTCTGGTAGTTCTGGTTCTGTTTGGAGATAGTGATAGATCTCTGAATCTGAAGTAGCTGCTGAAGTCCTTTGTTAGAAACAAATTGAATTATCAGTTAATGAGGGAAAAATGATATGAAATGATTAGATACATTTAGTGTTATATAGAGACAGTTATATTACTCATACCTACTTCAACAGTGGTAGATACTGACATTGTTCTGTTGTGTTTGGGCAAATTTTGACACATACTATCAGGTTTTTAATAATCTTAACTTTAATATCTATCTCTTTCAGGCAAACACTCGGTCAGTTATAGATCCCATCCCTGCACCAGTCTCTCCAGATGGGGACGTTGCATCCAAAGCTGCAGACAAACAAAGACCCAAAAAGGGCAAGATGTCTGATGAGGAGATCATGGACAGATTGAGTATGCACAAATATGTGCACTTCTCTCTCATTTAAAAGACTGTTTTTTCTGAAATGACAGATAAGCCTTGATTTTTGCTATTTGTTGTATTTTTATAAAAGTTTGTTACAAGACTTTTAACGTGTCTGTGCTTTTTTTTTTTTTGTGGTTCAGGAACCATAGTCAGTATTGGAGATCCTAAAAAGAAGTACACACGATACGAGAAGATTGGACAAGGGTTAGTTTTGTTAGACCTCAGTGCTGATAAGGTCATGTGTTGGCTAAAGTGTGTATGAACACATTTTCTCTTTCGCAGAGCTTCAGGAACAGTGTTCACGGCCATAGACGTTTCTACTGGGCAAGAGGTAAGAAAAATTGTTGGCATTGCAGAATATTATTTTATATATTCCTAAAATCTAAATTGTTGTATTTAAATTGTTATTCCCATTCTCACTTTCATAGACACGTTCTTACGTTACATGTTTTAAATACTGTACAGATATGGTGTAGCAAAAATATCAAATTTACCACTTATCCCAAAAGTAGTCTCTGCTCTGAAGATTCTGGCCTGTAAAGTTTTGGCTAACATTACCCTCAAAGATTCAGTGTAAAACTGATAAAAAAAATAATGAGACCAATCTGGTTTTGGTACATTTTTATACTAACAATTAATTTAGGAGAAAAAAATAGCTTGGAAATGTGGCCACTGAACCTGCCATAATAAATTGTGGTAAGTTGTGACTAATGGTTCCCCATTAGCTTTTGAAGTACAATATATTTCACATTTATCTTTCATTTCCTTACTTTTCATAGGTGGCCATCAAGCAGATCAACCTGCAAAAGCAACCCAAGAAGGAGTTAATTATAAATGAAATTCAGGTTATGAAGGAACTGAAGAACCCAAACATTGTGAACTTCTTAGACAGGTACTATTGACTAACTTTTATTGGCAGGACGCTCTGTAATATTACAGCATAGTAATGATTTCATACTGATGACTGGTCCTCATATGACTGTTTACTGTTTGTGTCTGAAGTTTTCTAGTAGGAGAAGAGCTCTTTGTAGTGATGGAGTACCTTGCTGGTGGCTCACTGACTGATGTGGTGACCGAGACGTGTATGGACGAAGCTCAGATCGCTGCCGTTTGCAGAGAGGTGTGGAAAATATCCATTCTGATAATCCAGAGAACTAAAGCTCCAGTCATGCACAGTTTACGTCACATGGGTGGACTCAAGAAATGATTAGCTGCTTAAGTGTATATGTTGTCAGAGGTAGTGTTAGGTGTACTAATAGCACATTTGGTAATGATACACTGTTACACAATCATCACATGTCTCAATCATGTCTTTGCCATGTCTGAACCAACATTCACATATACCAGATCACAACTAATTAAATTCCTTAGTAGTACTCTTGAGATTTTATTTCCATCCAGATCTTCAGTGTCTATGCTTTTTATTTTGTATTTAATGCTTACATAATGCTCTGCCTAGCTTTTTTGGGTAGTTCCGGTAATGCTTTTAAAGCCACTTTAAACGTTTAGTTATGGGTTGTATCATTTATTAGCAGGATTTATTCTAAGGAGCAAGAAAAATATTTTTTTTAATTAATAAATAGATTAATGAGGCTGTTATAATGAGTTCTAATCATCCAAGTTGCTGGAAAAAGACTTTATTGTATTCATAAAAGTTTGGCTATGTTGTGTTTTTTTTTTTCCCCCGCAGTGTTTACAAGCACTAGAATTCCTTCACGCCAACCAAGTCATTCATCGAGACATCAAGAGTGACAACGTTCTGCTGGGAATGGACGGCTCTGTTAAACTTAGTATGTCAAACCCTACAGGGAGAACCCCCACCTTACAGGAAAACTCCAATGCTGAAACAAATTTAGTGCTAATTTGTGATTCCCTTTAGATGTTCTGTGCTAATTTGGTGACTTGCAGTACACAACAGATTTTACACAAGTAATAGTGATCAGCTTCTGCAAGAGCTTCTTTTCTTACTCCTCATTTTCTAGTGACCTTTACTTCTTTCATTATCTATTCAAAATGGAAATTTAGGATAGACACAAACAATAATGTACCAGATGTAGCTGTATGATGGAGTTATATTGTGTTAAAGCAGAGACTTTACTCACCTAGGTGTTAGTTAAAACTTTTAAACTTTCAGTTTGAGAAGAGTGTATTGATGATGAGGAATTGAGAGAGCTGGAAAAAAAGAAAAGAATTTACACCAAGAAGTTACCACTAGGGGGGGCATGGTGGCTTAGTGGTTAGCACGTTCGCCTCACACCTCCAGGGTTGGGGGTTCGATTCCCGCCTCCGCTATGTGTGTGTGGAGTTTGCATGTTCTCCCCGTGCCTCGGGGGTTTCCTCCGGGTACTCCGGTTTCCTCCCCCGGTCCAAAGACATGCATGGTAGGTTGATTGGCATCTCTGGAAAATTATTCGTATTGTGTGTGTGTGTGCCCTGCGATGGGTTGGCACTCCATCCAGGGTGTATCCTGCCTTGATGCCCGATGACGCCTGAGATAGGCACAGGCTCCCCGTGACCCGAGGTGGTTCTGTTAAGCGGTAGAAAATGAATGGAAGTTACCACTACATCACTCGCTTTATGTAAAGGTGAAACAAGGGGTAAATTCCACTGCAATACAATCAGTAGGCGGGTCAAAAGGCATTGTGGGTTAAGGTGAAAAAGCTTCAGTGTGCTGATGAAATATGCTTAAAAGTAAAAGTGTTTTATTATGTCAATCATAGACTTAGCTGAATAACACATTTATTAATATTATTTATACTTGCTCCAGTTTGATACTGCTTTTGCTGAAGAAACATTAAAATTTTTATGTAGTAAATGTAAGCATTGTTCGTTGTATTAATAATCCCATCTGTTTTCCTCCCCATCCCATTTCTTTTCTCATGTGCGTGTTGTAGCGGATTTTGGTTTCTGTGCTCAGATCACACCAGAGCAAAGCAAGAGGAGCACGATGGTGGGCACACCGTACTGGATGGCCCCTGAGGTTGTTACCCGCAAAGCTTATGGTCCCAAAGTGGACATCTGGTCTCTTGGCATCATGGCTATTGAGATGGTGGAAGGGGAGCCTCCATATCTTAATGAGAATCCACTGAGGGTGGGTCCTGTCATGCAAACTTCACACACAAGGATTTACAGAGGAGGGGGGGCAAAGCCTGCTTTATATTTAACACTTATTCTACTTTTCTTCTTAATTGCAGGCACTTTACCTCATTGCAACTAATGGAACGCCAGAGTTGCAGAGTCCAGAAAAACTGTCCCCCGTCTTTCGGGATTTCTTAGCTCACTGTCTGGAAATGGATGTAGAAAAGAGGCGCAGCAGTAAAGAACTTTTACAGGTAAAATTTAACTTTTGGAATTAAACTCCAATTTTACTGAGTGTTATTTGCTTCTGAGTTCCTGTTTGTTGACATGTACTATATTTTCCACTTTGTTTTCTCAGATTAAAAAACATCTATATTTGTAATGTGTCCCTGTAATAGTTTTTTTAATGTACCAGGAATTTTAGTGTTTAAACTACCTCATAACAGCACTTCAGGCTATGCCCCTGATACAAGCTGCCTAAGATCTGTGACAAAATCGTTTTGCACCAAAGAAGTCTGTTTCACCTTTTAATAACCTTCTTATCACTGATGGTCACACTACTTGTTTTGCTCGAATTAAATGGCAGTATGATCATTAATCATTAACTTGCCTCTGTTTTTTTAACCACATCTGTTAGCATCCTTTCCTGAAGTTGGCGAAGCCTCTGTCCAGTCTCACGCCACTCATTCTGGCTGCCAAGGACGCCATGAAGAACAACCGCTAACATCCTCCCTGAAAGAGCCATGCTTCTAAACCTGACATGTTGAACAGTCTCTGACACCTGTGCCACGTCTACAGCTGTGCCACCTGGCCAAGACAACATTTCTACAAACATTTCAACAGTGTTTTAAACTGGTGGGACTCCTATTGGGTGGGAGGGAAGATGGGCCGGCATCGTAAATGTCTTGTCTCCTCATCAGTGTTATGGTAGTCTTTTCCATACTGTTTTTTTGGTGCACAGTATTTCATCAGTTTTTTCTGTCATTTCTGCTCTTGTGATTTTTATGTGCAGAATATTTGTCCTTATGAGGAGAAGTATTTAAAGAGTCCTTGAGATGTTTTGTTAATTTCATTTTTATAGAATGAGTATGGAGATAATGAAAAAAAATGCCCAATTGTTTTCTAATTTTCCTTAGAGTAAAATCAGCTTTATCAGAGGGTGATTAAGTTTTGTTACCTGGTGTCATTTCCTCTGCAAGCATGAACTGATGTAAAAAAGGACCAGTCTCTGGAACACGACGACGTACACATTCATGAAACCGATGTCATATTTTGTACTTAAAAGAACCACAATAACTAGTCCACCAAGAATTTAGACTACATGTTTGTATAAATGAGTGTTTTTTTGTAGTAACTAACATTTATTACAAGATTACAGTTGTAAAGTTACCCTTTCAAATACCAGAATGGATATTTTATGGCTTGTGCTAAATCAACTCCGCAGCTGCCTTTTTGTTATTTCTTGTTATTGCTCCAGGTTTCTGATGATAATAGCTGAAATAATTTTGCCTGAAACTCACTCAAACCAGTGCATGTTTCAGCAAATATAGTCAGCTAATTGTTAAAGATAAAGTGTGGGTTAATTGCTAAATTATCATTGGCGGTCACAATCACCCAGGAGGCAGGAATTTCAGCTCAGGTGTGTGGAGTTTTATCATTAGAAATGGTGCAGATTGTTAGTGGCAGCTTTTTATTTTATCCAGTCTTGTAGCCAGTTGAGGTTTTCAGCTGCCCACTACTGTGTATATAGTTGTTGAAGTGTTAAGTGATTGATAGATAGAGAGAAGCTAAAACTGGAGACTTGCAGCTTTGATTTTAAACTTTATCTATGCAAATTGGAGTGATCAGTGTAAGAAGCAGTTATAGTACTTTTTAAAATCAAAACAGCCCTATCAGAGTGATGGCAAAAACATGTGGTTTGGCCACATAAACCATTGATATGTTCTTATAAAGAAAGAACATACTGATGAGCTCAGGAACACCAAATGACCATGGAAAGGAGGCTTTCACATGTATACAGAATTAGAGTGATACGATCACATATATCAAGGATTTACAAAAATATTACACAAAAAAAACTTTTCATATTTAGTTTTTTTTTTTTTATTGGATGTATGGTTTTATATGCTTTTTTTTTTGAGAATGAAGAGAATGATGTAGGAAATAGAGAGCTAAACCACTGCCTCCAACAGTCAGGCACTCTAAGCTAGGTAAAGTAAGCAAGCAAGCAAGCCTAAAGATTGCTGTTTTCCATGTGAGATACACAATTGAGGGAAAAATAATAAGACTGAAAGTAATTTTTATTTTGGGGTATGACTGGAATATTAAAAAACATCTTGTCCGACCCTATAACTCAAACCGACCCTATCAGATATGGTGATGTAAGTTTCTTTGGTTAGGTCAAATTGGCACTGTTAAATGGTTGTAAAGCTTTCAAGCATGCCTCAGTATACTGCTGGTGCCCCACTGCAATACTTACATTTATGACATTTGGTAGACACCCTTGTCCAGAGCAACTTAACCTCATTCATACAGCTAAGCAATAGACGCTTAAGGGCCTTGCAGTGTCAGATTGATGGACCAGGGGATCAAACTGGCAAGCTTCTGATTGGTAGTCCAACGCCTTAGCCATTAAGCTACCACATCCTCATGATTGTGTTGATTGGGACAAACCAATATGCTTGATATGTGTACCATGTATTGGTACAATCACATCCTTAGCTACATTCTATTCTGAATATTTGATACTGATTGACAAATAATTAAGACACAGTGTAATGTTTATCATGCAAGAAGGAGGGGAAAACGTAATTCCTTGAAAAAAAAACAACAACTGAAAGTGCTGTTGTTCTGGTGCTTGATATCAGTTAAATAGAAAATGAAAGAAAAAAGAAAATTAAAAGTTATCAATGCTGGAAAAAGTGCTCCTACATAACAGCATCAGAACTTACTACAGAACGATCATTTAAAATAAATGCATAAGAAAACAAATACACAACTATTAACAATATAGATAAAAATTCACAGACGTTTTTCTATAACTACATTTCAAGAATAAAAAATAAGATTTAAGAGACACAAAATTGTATTAAGCAAAAAAAATAAAAAATTAAATTTATTGTAGAATTATGAGGATATTCCTCTTCAACGTCACTATATCTATCACTATAATTCAGACCGGAAGCAGTTTTATATGTGCTTATAATAAAGATAATCAATTTTATTGTGGAATGTTGATGCAATTGCTCTTCAAAGTCACCATATGTGTCAGTCTAATTCACACAGGATGCAGTTTTTAATACATTATAAAATAAAGATTTCAATTTTTAAGGTCAAATTAACTCAGATCACTTTATAATGACCTACTCAATGATTCCCATTAAAGATCAAGTAATTTTACTTGTATTACTTTAAATTACTTTACTTCAAGTAATTTTTTTAATAATTCCTTTTTAATGTCACAATGTCAGTCAATATAATTGTGCCTTTTTGTGTGTATTCGTTTTCTTATGTATTTATTAAAAATAATCTTTTTGTATGTTATGGCTCTGTGTTGTGGGAGCTCGTGCTTTCAAAAAGAACTGCTCCTTAACCCCAGTACTGAAATACATCATGTATACTGTTATACATTACACTATGCCTTACTTTTTTGTCAACCAATATAAAATATTCAGAATCAAATGTGACTAAAGACAATTTGCACGTTTAACAGATGTTACTCTTCCAACCTGCCTGATATATGTACATTACAATTTACTTTTTAATCCAACCAATATCGAATATATTTATTAATATAAGCCACGTCTGCAAGCGTCATCTAAAACACGAGAGCCACTTTAGAGTTTTTTTCTGATGATTAGCAAATGATTTTTTCAATCGTTGAGTTTTAGATGAACTACAAATGGCAAGTTTTAGCTGCAGCATGGAGTGGAATGTCCAAATTTTCCTGAATGCGAATCATCTGTTTTCACCTAACTCTATCCTCTGCATATATCTCTTCTTTGGCCTTTCTCTGGCCTTTTATGTGGCAGCTCCATCTCCAACATCCTTCTACCAATATAACCATCTTTCTCCTCTGCAAATATCCAAACCATCTCAATCTAGTCTCAATGATCTTGTCCCCAAAACCGCCAACCTGAGCTGTCCCTCTGATGTACACATTCCTAATCATGTCCATCCTCATCACTCCTAAAGAAAACCTCAACATCCTCGTCTCTGCTACCTCCATCTCTGCCTCATGTTCAAGTTCCAGTTCAAGTTCAAGTTCAAGTTAGCTTTATTGTCATTCCGCTACATGTTGGGACATGCAGTGGAACGAGATGTCGTGTCTCACAGGTCAACGGTGCAACATACATTCAGACATAAAACATAAAACAACAATGAAGCAGGGGCAGGTACAGACTATGCCATCAGTACAAACAATCTACTCTATGTATTTGACAGATACTTAAGCCGGAGCAAGAACAGACTATACAGCTAGTACAGACTATACAAACTATGCAATAGCATACTGTACATAGACTTTCAGTAAATAAATAAGTGGACTATACAATGCTTCCCTTGATATTGTAAATGTGCAACAGGAGGCATTCAAAGTCAAGCAGCTGGTAGTGGGCTAGTGCAGGATACAATGTGCAACACGAGCATGTAAACATGTGTATTGTCTGTGGTTGTACACTGTTTTTGTTTTTGATGTGCCAATGTGCTAATGCTGTGGTGAGTGCGGCTGGTGGCAGTCAGGTGGGTCACGTCACAGGAGGCCTGTGTGTTTTCAGGGGTGGCAGTGGTTGTTTGAGTTCATGGCTCTCACAGCTCGGGAGAAGAAGCTGTTCTGCAGTCTGGCAGAGCATGCTCTGATGCTCCTGTACCTTCTTCCTGATGGTAGGAGCTGAAAGTTGTTGTTGGAGGGATGGGTGGGGTCTCCCACCATGCTGTTGGTCCTTGATAGAGGGGACAGGGGCACCGATGATCTTTTCATGTCTTTTCCTCACTGCTACAGTTTCTAACCCATACAGCATCGTTGGTCTCACTACTGTCTTGTACACCTATACTTTGATTTTTATTGACACTCTTCTGTCACACAACACTTCTGACACATTTCTCCACCCAGGCCAACCAGCCTGCACCCGGCTCTTCACCTCTTTTCCACACTCCCTGTCACACTGGATTGTTGACCTCAAATATTTAAACTCTTGCACCTAACCTCACTGTTCAACTTCCTTTCCTCTCGTTTAAACACTTGTATTCTATCCTACTATGGACGACTTTCATTCCTGTTCTGTATAGAGCAGACAGGTGTTCCTCCACTCGCTCTCTATTCACACTACAAATCACAATGTCATCTGAAAAAATTGCATTACATTACATTACATTTACAGCATTGTCCACTGAGATTCCTGTCTGTCTTCATAGGTCAACCTGTCCATCAGCATAGCAAACAAGAAGGGACTCGAAACCGATCCTTGATGTAGCCCCACCTTCACCTTGAACTCTGTCTGACCTACAGCACATCTCACTGCTGTCATTCTCCTCTCATACATATTCTGAACTACACTGACGTATTTCTCTGCCACTTCTGTCATCCTCATACAGTACCATAGCTCCTCTCTCGGCACCCTGACATATGCTTTCTCTATAACCACAAAGGCGCAGTACAGCTCCTCCTTACCGTCTCTATACTTCTCCAATAACATTCTCAGAACAAAAATTGCATCAGTAGTGCTCATTCTGGACATGAAGTCATACTGCTGCTCACAAATATCCACTTTCTTTCTTAGCCTAGCTTCCACTACTCTTTTCCATAGCTTCATTGTGTGACTGATCAACTTTGATCCTCTGTAGTTGCTACAACTCTGCACATCATCCTTGTTCTTAAAGATCGCCACTAGAACACTTTCCATTCCTCAGGTATCAGGAACAACATCCTTTCCACTCTTGATTTGCCTCAGAGCCTTCCTCAACTCATCCTTTCTTATATTTGCTATTTCCTGCTCTACAATATTTATCTGTTCCTCCTGCATTTCCCTCTCATTTCCTCATTCATCAGCTCCTCATAATATTGCTTTCATCTTCTCTGCACACTCTCCTCACCTGTTGCACATCCTTTCCATTTCTGTCTCTCTGTCTGGTTAATCTGTACAAGTCCTTCTCGCCTTTCCTCGTGTCTAACCTGGCATACAACTCATGGTATGCTTTCTGTTTGGCCTTTGCCAGATCTCACTTCACTCTGCACCGCGATTCCTTGTAAACCTGTCTATTTTGTTCGGCCCTTTGTACATCAAACTTCTTTTTTAGCTTCCTCTGAATGCTGTCCTGTATTTAACGTTACACCACCATGTTTCCTTATCTTCTTTTCTCCTTCCAGATGACACACCTTGCACCCTCCTACCTGACTCCCTGATCACTTCTGCTTCTATCTGAATTCCTCACAACATTCTTTCCTTTTCAAGTTCCACCACTTGGTCTTCCTTTCCTCTTCTTCACCAGAGACGTCTTACACATCACCACCCGATGCAGTCTGGCAACACTCTCTCCTACCTCCACTTGCAGTCACTAATCTCTCTCAGATTGCCTCTATCTGCGTACTCCTACCGCCACTTTTATATGCAAATGTTCCTCTCTCTTCTGGAAATAAGTGTTAACTACGACCACCATCTGTCCTTCTAGGTTCCTTTCCTTAACACCAAACCTGCCCATCACATGCTTATCACTTCTGTTTCCCTCTCCAACATGCCCGGTGAAGTCTGCTACAATCACTACTCTCGCCCATCTGGGAATACGCTTTATCACCTGACCTAACTCACCCTAGAATCTCTCCATAACCACTGACAACATTCAACATCCCCCCTTCAATGTCTGACACTCTTTTCACCTCTAAAGCATTCCTCACAAACTCATCCTTCAGGAACATTCCTAACCCATTTCTCTTCTGATCCACACCATAATAAAACAGTTTGTATTCCCCTCCAATACTACATACATTGCTCCCCTTCTACCTGGTCTCCTGCACACACGGTATATCTACTTTCCTTCTCTCCATCATGTTTGCCAGCTCTATACCTTTCCCTGTCATTGTACCAACGTTAAGAGCTCCTATTCTCAGACCTATACACCTGCCTCTCCTCTTCTCTCTCTGAGTACAAACCCTTCTCCAGTGTTATATAAAGTACTAGAAAGCAATACTTGAGTAAAAGTACAAGTATCGTACTAGAAAAAGACTTTGGTAGAAGTGAGTTACCTTTTAGAACATTACTCAAGTAAAAGTCTTAAAGTATCTGATATATACTGTACTTAAGTATCAAAAGTAATTTTCTGATATTTTATGTACTTAAGTATTTGAAGTAAAAGTAAAATGTTTTTTTTTTTTAAAAGCAAGCGGTTAGAACTTTGATTGTGAACTTTATTGTGGCTTTCTTATAGTAAAGCATAAAGCATATTCAGGGTTCCCATATCTTCGTAATCTCACTCATCAAATCAAAATCACAGCCTTTTCCAGGACTTTTCAGGCACAATTCACAATTCAAGTTCAAAGAACAAACAGCATATTTTTAGAGCTGACTTCAAAGAAAAAACAGAAACAGAAATTTTATTTTCGTATGAACTTCAGTGTATAACGTTATCTTCTTCACCCTGTTCACCGAGTTCACCACTATCGTCGGGGTGGTCGTCTACGATAACGGGAGGTCCTCCAGTAGGTGCTTCCATAGCGGTTTCAGTTGTGCTTCCTCCTCCTTTGGCAACATTATGCTGAAATAGAGCATGCGGAGCGGCGTAATGCAATCTAGGAGCAGTGATTCGCCAAACCTCCCTTATTGCAGTCGCACACATTTCTTCTGATTTTAGTCTGTAGTAACGAGTAACGAAGATGCTTAGTGGAAATCTGCCTGTGGCAGTCGTTAGCCCGGGCCTCAACCGATCCGGTATGGAATTTCCACTGATGACTCACATGCTTAGATTTGTCACATTTTACACCAGTTGCCCTTCCTGATGCAACCCTATCTATTTATCCAGGTTTGGGGCAGGTGTTCTATCAATTCATCCTACTCATCATTATTTTCTACCCAAAATTCTGCACACGTGCATTCAAAAAATAGGTCATTTTTAGCGTCCCACCTTAAATCCATTCTACTACTGCTAGTGACTTGCAGATTTACAGAGGTGTTTTATAGTTTTTGTGGTTTTATTCCACATTAAATTTGATTTTTATGCCTTTATTAAACAGAAGAGCTCGTATGCCTATATATTAACAGAAGAGCTCTGGTGACCTGGTGCAGCAGGAACAACCTGGAGCACAATATAGAGAAAACTTTGGAGATGGTGGTAGATTTTAGGAAGAACCCAGCCCCTCTGAGCCCCTGTCACTCTTTGTGACTCACCTGTCACAACTGAACCACCATCAACATAAACTCTCTAGTTAAAAAAGCACCGCAGCGGATGTACTTCCTGCGGCAGCTGAAGACGTTTAGCCTACCAAAGGCTATGATGGTGCACTTCCACACCTCAAATGTTGTATTATACCTACCTCCTCCATCACCATTTGGTACTTTGCTGCCACTGGCAAAGAAGAGTGTCATTTGCTCTGCTGGGAAGGTGATCGCTGCAATCTACAGTACCACCTCTTCAGGATCTGTACACTAAAGCAGGCAGTCCCATCCTGGACATAATCGCTTTGAGGCAATCCCTTCTGGCAGAAGGCTGTGGTCTACAAAGGCTAAAGCTTTATGCCACAACAGTTTCTTTCCAACTGCAACTGGCCTAATCAGCAACATCCAGATCCAGCATGGTCTGTTATTCGCCACTTTGGACATTAATAAATTACCCCACCACTGCTCAAATACATCATATTAATGTTCACAAATCTGACTGTTATAAAGCATATTCCTTTCTCATACTAGTCGACTATTGTATATCTTGCACAAATGTACAGTTAATTTTTTCTTTCAGTTGTAATATATGTAATATTTTTAATTGTATATTTGCTCTGGCCACTTTGTACATCCTGCATTAGTGTACAGTTCATGTCTCTATTCTTGTTTACATCCAATTGCTTGTTTTTTGTAAGTCTTTATGTTTATACAATTATTATTATTATTATTATTATTATTATTATTATTATTATTATTATTATTATTAACAGACACTCACACACACACACACACTAATAATAATAATAATAATAATAATAATAATAATAATAATAATAATTTATAACCTTTGTTTCTTATATTTATGCTTCTTCTCGATTATTACTATGCACCAACACACCAAGACAAGTTTTTGTACATATAGACCCTACAGTACCTGGCAATAAACCTTATTCTGGTTCTGATTCTGATTCTGATCTATGACTCCCTGTTTTAAATTGATATACACTGTTTTGCTTATTAATTCTTTTCAGTGTTTCCCATTTTTGATTCTCCTGGTGCTAGAAATGCTGGCCTGCCATATTTGACAGCTTTAAAAATTTCTGTCTTAAAGCTTGGATTAAGAAATACTTCTACATTTAGTTAATTTAATGTTAGCTCGTTGGCCCTGTTTAAGTTTTCTGTTGAGCCATTGGACCTTTTGATTTGAAAAAAACTGACTTTGCTAAATGATCCTTTAGTGCTAAACCTGTGGGCTTCGAAAGACCATGGGCAGGTTGAAGCAGTTGTGGGACCATATAAGCTGTTTGACAATTCTTTCCGCACACTGCAAGGGACTGAGTGGCTGTCAGATGAAGTAAGTGAGCCTAAAATTAGCCTACTTGTGGTTTAAAGTGCAAAAAGGTTGTTTAACAGTTCCACTTCACAGGTCATTGATGCATACCTACACCATCTAGTTGAAAATCAAAAGGCAAGTTCAAATTGTCAATGTACATTTAAAGCATTCTGTTATTTTTCAGAATTCTTATTGCTTGCTTTATTTTTAACAGACACCAGTACATGTGCTTTGTGTAGCTGTGTCAACCTCTCTATTTTCTGGCCTTTTTGGATGTCTGATCAAGGTATTCACGTAATCCAAAAGTTGATGGTAATAACATAACTGTAACATAATACATAACTAATAATGTAACTACATGATGCAATTCAAATTATCATCCCACAGATGAAATTTCCTTTAGAGGACATTTGGCTGTGCCCTGTGAACTTTAAAGCACACTGGATTCTTGTGGTATGTATGATAAACTATGTAACTACTTGATAAACTATTTGATTTAATTTTTTATTGAATCTGTACTTACAAAATATTTGTAATATTGGATTGTGTCCACTTTTTGAAAGATCGTCTGCATGAACAGCAAGAGTATTTTAATTGTAGATCCATTGGGAAAGGAAACATTGTATGAACGTAAAGTTCTGCGAAACTGGAGGTAACCCCACTTACCATGTAACCACTTTTGAACAGAAGGCATAATCTTTTGAATGTCAAAAGTAAAAATGTTTTTATTAATGACTAGAAACTTTCTGAAGCTGCGAGATCATGATGAGCACAGTACAACATGGCAAGTGCAAAGACTCCCACATGAAAATCAACAAGACTCGAGCAGCTGTGGAGTTCTAATTTTGAAGGTGTGTTTGAAAACCTATACTGTACTGTTCTTATTTTTTTATTTTTTTTTTTAGAGTTGTACTAAAACATG
The DNA here is from genome assembly GCF_030014155.1 of Tachysurus vachellii. Taxonomy (NCBI): domain Eukaryota; kingdom Metazoa; phylum Chordata; class Actinopteri; order Siluriformes; family Bagridae; genus Tachysurus; species Tachysurus vachellii. Next base: position 30,623,613 of record NC_083460.1, read on the forward strand.
AATTTTGCAGTTTGCAGAACTGTATCTTTTAAAGGGCAGCATTCAAGATGTGAAGACAAGTGAAAGTGCTATATCCTTGGCTAGAATGGAGATTGCATGTGCACTGATGAAATATCGCGGTAACTTTAGGGACATTAGTAATTTACTCAACTGTAAATGTAAAGTAAAAAAAGCATAAATCAAAATGTACTAGACAAGACAGTGAGAAAAGACAGAGATCAGAAAGTGAGAATACAAAAAAATTAACTAACTCTGCTGGACTTTTACAGTAAAACTTTTACATCAAATTATAGTCTTACTCTTTGTCACACTATGGATTGTCAAGTCTCATTTTGTAAATCGAAATTTATATCTTTTGTACTATAATTAGATGAAATTTATTTGGATTGTTTTGCTCATTTTTATAGAGCCAAATTCAATAATTGTGTTCTAGGAAATGCAGAGGACTACTGTGTATTGTGTTCCATGTTGGAAGGTAATGCTGAAAAATGCATAATTGAAATGGTAAGGAATCGTAAATAATTTAATCAATTAAGTAAAAATTAAAGTATGGCTTGAATAACCATTAATGTCTTGAAGCGTATACTTGGGCTTTGAAATTTAAATATTGTTATTTAGCAAATGGTCAACTTATCCTATGATAGCTTATCCCAACTGCTTTTTATTATAGCCAAATGTTTTTCAGTTAAAGTGTTCCCTTTCTAAAATGATTTATAGTTTTAAATTACTGATGTATTACTTTTCCTGTGCTTCAGGTGCAGTGTGACCTCTGTGGAAGGTGGGCACATTTTGAATGTGCCAACTACAAAAAAGACCTGCCAAGTTATGTGTGTGGGAAATGTGTACAAAAAGAACTTTGTTAAATTTTTATGTAAATACATTTTGGGTTTGGAAAAAGCATGTGAGGGCAACTTTTTACAATTTTTTTATGTAAATACATTTGTCTTTTTTGTGTATAAACTTTATATATTAAATGTTGTACAGTTAAGTCAGTTTTGTCTCTGGAGTTGCTATTCTGCTTAAAATCAATTTTCTTTAATAATGACTTTACCAGTGATTATGCTTTTTGACCATTTTATTAAGCTGCTTATATACTCTGGACTGGATTTTCTTATCAGAAACTGCTGCCCGTGTTAAAACTATAGAAACAACATTCTGATAAAGTAATAATCATTATCTTTACAGAACATAAACAAAAGTTTATTAAAAAGAATAATATAAAGAAAATATAATACAAAATTCAAGATTAATGTTAGATATATTTAAATGTGTTTGTATTTATTTCCAATGAGCAAGTCTGAGGTGACAGGCAGCAGTGGCAATGAAAAATGGTAAAGGAAGAAACCTTGAGAGGAACCAGACTCAAAGGGCAACCTCATCCTAATATGGGTGACACTGGAGGGTGTGATTATAAACATACAGTCTGACAAATGTTGTACTGATGAGGAGGTTGTTGTCCTCAAAGACCACATGGAGTTGGGATATCCTCTTTATTATAGCAGAGTCCAACTGAGCTGGAAGATCTCTAGTGGGCCTCATCTCAGTGGAGGTTCAAAATCTTCATGGCACGGAAGACAATCAGCTGGTACAATTTCTGGATGGCTTGGGATGTGTAGAAAGAGAGAAGCAGTGGAGAGGGATTAATGTAGCTGCTGTTCATAATATTAGCAAGCACTAGATGATAATGTGCATTTGGTCAGATGCATTAGATCACAAGATTATGGGAAGTATTATGTGTAAGCCTGACTAAAGAGAAAAGTTTTTAATCTACATTTAAACTGGGAAAGTGTGGAAGATATTCTGGGAACTACCAGAAGTCCTGAGTTTTGTGATCTCAGAGAGCGTGAAAGATTGTAAGGTGTTAGAAGACTAGTTAGATACATGGGAGCTAAACCATTATGTACTTACGAGTCTTGTACGTAAGTAGCAGCAGTTTGTATGTTCCCTAAGGGAAGCATGTATATCGAGAAAAGCAGAGGTCCTAGAACTGATCCTTGAGGGACCCCATAATTAACTGACAATAAACTAGAAGATTCACTATTTAATTCTACAAAATGGTATCGATCAGACAGGTAGGATCTAAACCAACTGAAAGCCTGTCCGTGAATACCTGTGTAATTTTGTAAGCGATCTAGGAGAATGTTGTGATCTATAGTGTCAAATGCAGCACTAAGGTCAAGTAGAACTAATAGTGACATGCAGTCTTGGTATGCTATGCTTGCCATGATGGGGCCTAAAACCTGACTGAAACTCTACAAAGATATTGTTCTCCTGTAAGAAGGCGCACAGTAGAATAGACATAACATTTTAGACATAAATGAAAGGTGTGAAATAGGTCTGTTTTCTTAATGAGGGGCCTAATAACTGACAACTTGAAGGATTTAGGGATGTAACCTAAAGATAGAGGAGTTAATAATATTAAGAAGAGGCTCGCTAGCTTTATGTAACACTTCTTTTAGTAATTTAGTTGGAATGGCATCTAGTAAACAAGTTGTTGGTTTAGCTGCAATAATAAGCTTATCTAACTCTTCCTGTCCTGTACTTGTAAATTACTTTAGCTGTGAGTGTACATTAGATCTTTAGGTGAGACTGGGTCATGAAATGCTCTCATGGGTTGAACATCAACTATTTTGTTCCTGATACTTTCAATTTTATCAGTGGAGAATCTCATAAAGTCTTCACTACTGAACTGTGATCGAGTACTGTGTTCAGAACCTGGGATTGTTTGGTTATTTTCTGTATGAGTTTGCTCAGGTGCTCAGCCCTAGAAGCTTTTAGAGCCTGTCTATAGCTGGACATAATGTCCTTATACGCAATTCTAAAAACCTCTAATTTAGTTTTCCTCCACTTTCGCTCGAGGTTGCGGGTTGCTCTCTTGAGGGTGTGAGTATGACTATTATACCATGGTGCAGGTGTTTTATCTCTAACCTTCTTTAATTGGATGGGTGCAACAGTGTCTAATGTGCTAGTGAAGATAGTGCCTATGCTGTTAGTTATTACATCTAGTTTGTTTGTGTTTAAGGGTAAGACGTTGAGACAGATCAGGCAGGTTATTTGTGAATCTGTCTTTAGTGGTCGGAATAATAGTTCTACCAAGTCGATTACGTTGTGAGACACAGTTAGTCTGTTCAATAGGTAGTGTGTACAGTATGAGGTAATGGTCTGTCATGTCATCACTTTGATGTATGATATCTATATCAGTGACATCTATTCCATATGATATCATTAATCTAGCATATGATTAAGACGATGAGTTGCTCTAGTGATGTTTTGTTTAAGCCCAAATGAGTTTAGTAGGTCCATAAATGTGAGTCCTAAAGCATCATTTGTATTGTCAATGTGAATGTTAGAATCTCCTACAATTAATGCGTTATAAAAATTAACAAATAGGTCTGAAAGAAAATCTGCAAATTCTCTAAGAAAATCAGTGTAGGGCAAAGGGGGTCTATACATGGTTGCTAGCGCAAGAGACATCAGGGAATTTTTTGTGTGCATGTGAGAGAGTGCAACATTAAGAACAAGCACTTCAAAGGAATTGAATCTATACCGTGTTCTCTGAGTAACAGTAAGGAACTCTCTAAAGACAGTACATATAGACGAGGCTCATGCTTATAGATATATCCCGTCGGGGTAGACTCATGTAGACCAATGTAATCATTTGGTTTAATCCAGGTTTCAGTAAGGCAGAGTGCAGTAAGGCTATTTTCTGAGATGATTTCATTTACAGTAAGTGCTTTGGGTGCAATTGATCTAATGTTAAGCCAGAACTCTAGGGACTGTTTTTGTTTGTATCTTTGGCATTTTTCTGGTCTAATTACGGTAAGATTATTTAGAGAACTTTATAGTTTTTAGAGATCCTATAGTTTTCTAGATTAGATAACTATAGGAACTACAGTCTGATGAAGTAACTAAGTTTGAAAAAAATCATTGGTGTACACCTGCCCAACCTTGTACAACTCTAGAGTGAAGAAACAGGCAGATAACAGGTATCATTACAGATCCCTCTCACCCCAGCCACAACCTATGCACTTCTCCCTTCAGGAAGACGCTACAGATCTCTGTGCAGTAGAACATCTAAGCACAAAAGCAGTTTTTCCCTCATCCCATATCCTTCTTAAACAGCTAATACAGGGATGATTATCTGTGTTGTGTAATTCATTCTCCATCTCTGCCTCTATCTCCTGTATCTGCCTGTAATTCATCTTCTTACTGCCTCTATCACAAGAACTATATAAATGTGTAAATCTTTACTATTTTAATGTTTACTGTTCTAATGCCAGATATGTATGTGTATGTATGTACAAAGAGAAGCTTAAAAAACACAATAAATTCCTTGTGTGTGCACACACTTGGCGAATAAAGCTGATTCTGATTCTGATACTGAATGTGTCACAATCTGCTGACTCTTAAAACTATAGGAACTACATTCTGATAAAGTAATAACAACGTGTCAGAATCTGCTGCCCATGTTGAAACTGAGTATTGCATTTTTGTAGTTTAATTACAAGTAGTGATACAAGTGTCACCGTGATTCTAGACCTTACTGACACAGTTACAGGGGCTAGAATGGAGGGTTTTTATTTCCGTCAAAGTCATTCATCTGTAATCTGACTAAAATACACTGCTGTAAACACATCTAATGAGATAAAGACAACAACGACAAAAGACAAGATCATAGCCACATGTCTTAGCTTACTACAAAAAAAAGTTTGAAGTCAAAAGACTCAAAAATGGATTTTATATGAATTGTTTTCTACAGATATGTCTGTGCGTTTTTGTTTTGTGCCATTTGGAGACTCCAAAAGGAACTTTGGTTACCAAGACTGCATGCTGAGTTTCAAAGGCTTATAACTTTTGAACCCCTTTGCCTAGAAACATAGTCTTGGTATCTGATGAAAGCCAACACTCTGAGGTATTTTGGCATTTGGATTTGTTGTCAGTCAATTAGGCTCAACATTACATTAGCATAACCACACCAAACCCATATTTTCTTCCATTCCGCCTGAGAGATTTTGATAAAAAAGGGCAAACAAAGTGCACTGTCAAAGTTTTTTATATAGAAATATTAGAAAATTGAATAACTAAACTATGCAAAATACACACACATGAATGAAGCAAAAACTATTTACATGACCGAAGAGCCTGAGAAAATGACAAAACTGAACTGTGCAAAATACAAACACACACGAATGATAAAAAACTATTTACATAATATATAAAATTAAAAATTGTTCAGGGTGTGCCATGTGTTGTAACAGTCCCTGGTTATTGTGAAGCACAGGCACACATCACAGGAGGAGCATTTCACTGTGGTCATCTGGTGGCAGTGGACACACCTCCTCCAACCTACAGTGCGGTGCCATCCTGTGAAAAATGTACAGGTTTGTGTAAGGCACCTTGGGGAGCAGGAGGGGGTGGCTGTGGAGGGGCTGTGGTGGTAGACCCAACCGCTTTCAGTTCCATCACCAGGGTCTCACGAAATTCCTTGTGTGACATCACCTTCTCCTGCCTTGCAATGGCCATCTCCTTGTACAGGATAAAGGCGTTGGCGATGGCGATGTCGATGAAGTGGAACAGGAAAGAGCGGTACCACTTCTTGGTCTTGTGCAGGATGGAGTAGTAGCCAATCAGGGCATCGGACAGGTCCACACCACCCATGTTCCTGAGTAGAAAAGGAACATAGCCATCACATTACACTGATATTGATGCATTGACATGATATCAAAATTCAATTCAAAGAGTTGAAACTATGAAAACATTGTACATACCTGTTGTAATCCTTGATGGCGGGTGGAATGGAGACATCCTGTACAGACCACTGCCCACCTGCCCCCTTGATCCTTCTTTGGACTGTATCCTTTCCATGTGCTGCATGGATTGTGGAACACATTAGCACATCTCTGGTGTCCCTCCACTGAACAAACACCACGGGCCCCTCGCGGATCCAGCGAATGGTGCCCCGGGGAGCCCACTTCTCAAGCCCGCCTGGCCTGTCTTTGGGGAACCCAATACGCTGTCTGCGAATGGTACCGCAGGCCCAGATCTTCTTTGCCAGCAGGTCACGAAAGAGATCTGGGCTTGTGTAAAAGTCATCCACAAATAACTTGTACCCGGTACCAAGCAACTGCGTATTCATGAGCCGCATTACGGAGTCATAACTGAGCCCCTTGACAATTTGTGATCCCTTGCCTTCGTAGATGAAGAAGTCCCAGGTGTAACCATTGGTGGAATCCGCCAGCACAAACAGCTTATAACCCCACTTCACAGGCTTGCTCTTCATGTATTGGCAGAGTCCGCTGCGGGCTTTGGATGCGACCATCCTCTCGTTAACTGCAACACACTGGTGGGGTTGGTAAAGCGCCATGCACACCTGCCTAAACTCATGGTACATTGGCTTAATTTTACAAAGCCTGTCGTACCCAGCGGTGCCTCTTTTTAAGTTGTTGGCAGCATCGTCATCAGGGTCACTGAGGTGGATGGCGCGTGAGATGGCTTTGAATCTGCGCCCTGACATCACACTCGATGGAAAAGAAAAGGCGTATAGCTCAGACCTTCTCCAATAGTCAGTGATGTTCGGTGTCTCGACTAGTCCCATGTAGATAATCATCGCCAAGTACGTCATCATCTCTGGCAAGGTGATCCTCTGAAAGGTGTCTGGGTGGTCAGTTTCTCCAAACTTGTTGGAATTATTCACAATGACTTGGAGTATATCATTGGTCATAAACAAATTAAATAACTGTAGAATGGTGTATTTTACACCACCCATGAGCTGGCCACCAGGTGTGCGTGCTGGGTGGAAGGATGGCTGTTCAGGAGTGATGTCCTCCACATCAGTGCCTTGCCATGCACCTTCAGGTCCAGAACTCTGCTCTGGAGTGCTTCTCCCTCCTGCTCTCCCTCCGGCTCTTCCTCTGGCTCTCCCCCTCCCCTGACTTGCAGGCTGTGTGGAGGTAGAGGGTTTGGGTTCCAGCTCCTCCTCTTCTTCTTCCTCCTCAACAGTCATTGGGGTCCTCGTGGGCCTCTTTGCCTCTGGCTGCCAATCTGAGTCAGATGACTCTGGCTCTCTGAAACACAGAAATGCAATGATTAGCTTATCTCACACCTCATACACACATACAATAACATCCCCTAACACCCAGAATAAACTCACTGCAATACCAGGCAGGCGTTGTTACTTACACAAAATATCTTACCAAAATTCAAAAGTTTCTGTATTGACCACAGTCAGAGAAATCAAAATGCAATTTATTCAAATCACATCTACAATTTTCCCCTACACACACACACAGACACACACACACACACACACACACACACACAGACACACACACACAATAACATCCCCTAACACCCAGAATAAACCCACTGCAATACCAGGCAGGTGTTGTTATTTACACAGCACCCTTCCCAAAATACGAAGTTTCTGTATTGACCACAGTCAGAGAACTCAAAATGCAATTTATTCAAATCACATTTACAATTTTCCCTTACACATACGCACGCACGCACGCACGCGCGCGCACACACACACACACACACACACACACACACACACACACACATATATATATATATATATATACACACATTCATTCATTCATTCATCTTCTACCGCTTATCCGAACTACCTCGGGTCACGGGGAGCCTGTGCCTATCTCAGGCGTCATCGGGCATCAAGGCAGGATACACCCTGGACGGAGTGCCAACCCATCGCAGGGCACACACACACTCTCTATATACACACATAAAATAATAAATACATAACATAATATATGTACTCACAGTTCTAGATCAGGATCTCTTCCATTTAGAAAATCCTCCTCAGCTTCAGAGTCCACAGATACTTCGCTTTCCGAAGAGGACGCAATATCGTCGTCGGATCTTTCGGCCAACATAACAGCTGCCTCCTCCTCTGTAAACCACTTCTTTCCTAACATTCCGAAATGTTTCCAAAACTTTCCAAAACTATGTAAAAGTTGTCCAAAAACCTCACCAAAGTCGCTCTCTGCAATAACGCCCACTCGAAAAATTGTTTGTGTGAGTGCGCACGCTTTACGCATGCGCAATAAAGGTTTTGCGCACGGCTCTAACAGGCACACACCGTTACCTGATGGCACATATCATACATTGTTGAAATCGTCTCCTTATTCGCTAAAGAGGTATGAGGGTCCCGGACCATGAAATTGCTACTGGCAGGAACAACTGTCAATCAAAAGGAGGGTGGTCCAAATTGAATGCAGAGCCATCATTTGCTCCTTAGCTGTCTATCTCTGCCCTACGGGAACCTATTGGCTCATGAGAGGGCTTGTTTGATTCGTAATACTTTGCTCAACAAACATGACACCCAAATGTAGTATTATAAGTCTCGAATGAGAAGTGAGAGTCGAGAGAATGTCCGGTAGTGAACTATTGTTTACAGTTTTTATATCGTAATTCGGTCAGAAACGTCAAGATTGTGAGGCGAAAAGGCTTGGATATTCCATTTCCTTGGACTCTTGGGGATTTATGAAAAAAAATAATTTTGAATATTTTGAATATTTAATGCTTAAAAGTTACAATGAGGTTTATGCAGCCTCACTTCCGAGGGGGTGATCCTTATCAGGTTAGGACATACAGAGGAAGTTAATTCCACCACCTCAGTGCCAGAACAGAAACACTTGATGTGCACCTACACTGTACCCGAGAAGAATGTGGATTATGCACATGAATCATTGTGCATTGCTTGAACTGTTTACATTTCCTTAAACTCGTCATCAACTCGAGCTTGTCATCTTAAGAATATACCTAATATTTGCTTTCTTTCTACTGCAACTGGAAAAATAAAACTTGTGAAGTGTCATAGAGATTAGGACACAATACTTTAATGTCAATCAAAACTACTACCAATATAGTATATTAGTAAATAAACACATATCATACTGTTAACTTTTTTACTCAGTTTTTCCCGCATAAGGTACCATGGCCGGTTAGCTCAGTTGGTTAGAGCGTGGTGCTAATAACGCCAAGGTCGCGGGTTCGATCCCCGTACGGGCCAGCTAATTTTGCTCTTCAACGTTTTATTAAAAGTGCAAGCTTTATACTGACAATTAGTTTTATGGTTTCCAGCAAATCGTGCATCCACCGTAAGGGTATATAACTGCTTAGCTTTTGGAATAAACCAAGTAAATAAACAACATTCATCAGTTCTCATCGGCTCCAGACTCCCAGCACTTAGAATCAGAGTCATTGTTTGTTGACTTTAATGTTTATTAAATGCGAGTTCCTGTAAAAACAATCAAATACAATCGGTAAAAGCTTCTGAACTATTTTAGTAATAATTAAATAGGAAAACAGAATGTTGGCTTCTACAAAGCCAACATAATTAAAGCACCGTTAGTTCGCATCCTGCATTTCCCAAAGTCCTCCTTGTCTATAGAGGGCGCTGTAGCTCATCACCAGCGAGGGAGAATAAATAAACAAGCATGTCAACTTTTCATGATCTAGCAAAAGCAAAGCCCGTCTTCGGTATGTTTGTAGATGAGATTTAAATTCGGACCACATCGGCTGTTAGGTATAAAATAACGTTTTAGGAAAGGAAATGGCGTCCAATATCAAAGATAAAGAAGCTTTTCAGAGACTGAACTTCCTCTATCAAGTGAGTAAACTAGCAAAGTTTTTTTTTTCTCTCGTTATCAAATGAAATAAATAAATAAATCAAATTATTTGTTTTTAAGGCTGCACATTGTGTATTGGCCCAAAACCCGGAGAACACTGAACTGGCCCGATTTTACTGCTTCACCCAGAAGACCATAGCCAAACGCCTGGTCCTGAGGCAGTGAGTATCTCTTGCTATTTCTGTTTTCAGGTTTCAATACATAGAAAATATTAATAAGCGTTTGATAAACTATATGTAGCAAATGTTCTTCATTGGTGATTGTTTTAATAATTCAGCTCCCATCCATGTGCACATTTTAATGCCATAACCTTCTACTTGTTGTTCCTTTACAACAGTGTCGGCATATTATTTTTTTTAAATCCACAGACTTAGAACCATTTACTTGTACTTTTCAGCATTGTCCACACATCTCAGCACTGCTATAGCCTTTATATTTATTTACTGTACATATGTTTACGTCTATACCTATATATTACATGCTGTACATATGCTACATATTTATCTGCACTTGTCTATTTGCACAATTTCTACTATTTGCACTTCTGGTAGATGCCAAACTGCATTTTGTTGCTGTGTTCCTGTACTATGCAATGACAATAAAGTTCTATCTATCTATATAGAGATCCCTCTGTGAAAAGGACCATGTGTAGGAAATGTTGTGCTTTACTAATATCCGGAGTTACATCAACTGTCAGACAGAGAAGTAAGTTTTCTCCTTCATCTTATATAAAAAGATGCACATTTTAATTCTAAGATGATGCTGGACCCAGCAAACACCCTTACATTGGTTGTGTCTTTGTGAACTAATTTCAGTGTTAGAATAGTACTTAAATGCTTGTAATGTTTAATGCTTGTAGACAAAATCTACATTGGTTTATGGTAATGTTCTTTAGTACTACATTCAGTCACCTAAATGTGTGTTTCTTAAATTGCTTGGCTTTTTAAAATCTCAAAGCTCCTTTCCACTGTATCTGTAGTGCTCTATGTAGGATCACCAATGTTTTCCTTTTATATCATTTAGACAGCACTTATAAGACAAGTTCTTATCTGCTGTTGCCCAAGAGATGTGAAATGTAGCTAAATTTCAGCAACAATAAACCATTACCTTCAGTAAATACAATAAATAAGTCTGAAATATTAAAGCTTAAAAACTGTATTGCCTCTCATTATTATTATGATGGATATTTTTTTGCTAAGTGATCAATTACATTTTCCCTGCTATGGTGCCAAGTATAACAATATATATCGATATAAAGGAACTTGACAGTAATTATATACAGTTTACACAGCTGGTAGCTGACTTTCTGAATTTTCATCTGTGTATCTGTGCTGGTTCTATAAGAACTAATGCAAGTTTTTCCAACTGCTTTTTCCAATATCTAAAAACTCATGTAACAAATGAATTAAATTTAAATTAAATTTAAACTTCTTATAGGTGTTAAATGGACACTGGGTATGTTTCTGGGTGTATGATTTTGTAAGTGTTATTTCTTCTTGTCTGTATTGATGTGTAGAAGGTTCTCAAAAGCAGCGTGCAACGCTAATACGATGTCTCAGCTGTGGGCAAACTAAAAAGTTTCCTAACAACCCAAAACATCAGTTGTGGGTGGACCAACCAGAGGCTCAGTTAGAGAATCAGACTCAGCCAGGTACAAATAAACCTGTATTCCTTTTTTTTGTTTAATTCTTGTTTTTATTGGTTTTATTTTTGCTGTGTAATGCATTTGTATTACAACTAATCTTTCCTAGCAAATATGAAGCTTTATGATCAGATTTTTATTTTTTTAGATTTTGCTTTAGTATCATTAGAGAAACATAGTGTCTAACTTGTTCATTTACTTTTCTATGTTCACAGAAGCCAATCCATCGTCCAAATATTTGACCAAGAAAGATAACCCTGATAAGTCGAATACAGTGGATTCAGTGAAGCAGGATGCAGCCTATTAAGTTCAACCACTGAACTCCTTTATTCTCTCACTACAGACAGCAGCATTGGAATCATTCCAACCTGATGCTTAGTTAAATATACATTTTAGACAGCAACAAATACTTGAGTTGGAAGATTCATGTAATACACAGTGTACTGTAAGATCTGTTACACAAGAAACAGCACACTTAATCTATTTATTTAGGATTTATGCCTTTTCTTTAGTCTTTAAATGTGCATCTTATGAAGCATGATGTTATTGTGTAAAGTTTGACATTAAAACACAAATTGTTCAATAGAGATATAAATTGCAATTAAAACTTTTCATGTGGTTTTACTCAAACAATTCTGTGTAGATTTATTGATATGTTTCCATTCGTTGTGCAAAGAACATACAATAAAATGATACATCCATATTTTAATTACTCAAAAGTAACATTTAATTGTTTTATATAAGGTTATCTGTTTTTTCCCCAGTTGTAAATAGATATTATAAAGACATCAGTTTATGATGTGACTGACATATCAGAATTCTGCAGTAAGGTGTTGTAAATTATAATTTAAAGTAAATTTACATTTGAAAGTTGATGCACTGTGTTTCATGAATTTTTCTCTTCAGGTGTTTTTCTTTTTGGAAGCCGTTGACGTGCCTTTTTGGAGAAAAGCAGGTTCTTGGTGAAAAGCAAAGGGATGTTACCCATGTAGAGAAGCAAGGCCAGGGTCATACCTAAAAATATGAATCATAATATTTACTACATGTAAATTCTATCTAGGTTAAAATAACTCTGCATGATGTAACAAATGTGTAATTTATATGTACAAAATAGATCATGAAGTCAGTAAGACAGAATCTATCATTACATGCATAACCTTAGAAATGTAATCAAAAGATTCAACCAATTGATCAAACATGTTGGTGTTTTCTTGTCCAGCTTACCAATAATGGGCCCAAGCCAGTAAACTACAGCATATTCCCAAAAGGTGTGTCCAGGACAATTGAATGTAAGCGCATAAGCAAGTGATGGGTTCACATAAGCAGAAGTGTAGTTGTTTCCTTGGGAACACAAAACATACAGAAAATTTAAAGTCTACACACCCCTGTTGAAATTGTAGGTTTTTCTGATATAAAAAGAAATAAATCAAGACACATGTCAAAGCATTTGCACTTTCTATGTGATTATAGCAACCAAGAATATAAAAGTATAAAACTAATACAAAACATTTTAGCCAGAAACTTGTGTTGTAGAAGTGTACACACCCCTAAAAAATACTTGGCTTTTTGGTCTACCAAGTTAGCGCATCTTAATTTGCCGATTTTATTGTACTTGCCCTTGAAAAAATGCTCCAGATCCATCAAATTGTAAGGGAATCTCAATTTTTCTTTCTCTTGGATTAGATCTATGCTCTGACTGGACACCCCCCCCCCCCTCTCTCTCTCTCTCTCTCTCTCTCTATATATATATATATATATATGTATATATATATATATATATATATATATATATATATATATATATATATATATATATGTGTATATATATATATATATATACATATATATATATATATATACATATATATATATAATTTTTTTTTTTTTTACAGCATACCAGCTAGCTCTAATGAAAACAAAACTGAATTTCTATGACAATTAAAAAAAATCTTGGCATACATATTCTGAAACTTAGGTTAGGGTGTTAGAATTTAAATTACTACATCCTGAGCAGAATTTTGCTTCATTTCATAATTAAAAATGTTCTCAAGTTGATCACTTTTAGGTTTCCAGGGTTGTGTCTCATTTATCCGTGAGCATGATAATGAACCATAAGTCAGATAAGAACACTATTACTAACCTGTGTAATACAGGAAGGTGAGCAGCAGGGCCAGGGTAGGAATGCGGAGCAGCTGTGACCTGTGCCGAAGGTTGAGGTCCACCAAGTGAAAAAACAGTGCACTTACCACCTCTGTGATGGTCCCTTGTATTAGGGGCACATTCAGTGATGAACTGCACTGAGTCATCATCATGACTTTGATCATATGCATGTCTGTGAGCTCCATCGCCCAATACCACCCAGCAAAGAACAGGGCAAGCTGGGCACCTCCGAGCTGACCTGCTATGCTGAGAGAAGATGATACTGTTCCTGTCTCTTTTTGTAAGTATCCCATCAGTGTAACTGTAGGGTTTCCGGTGACTCCTTGCATGATGACTCCGTGTACAGTTAATGCAAGGAAAAGCATGGTGAGTGTAACATCCTGCCCCAGGCCTCCAGCCCACTGACCGATCTCAGAAATGGTTTGCACTTCCAGCCGGCATGCAGCAAGAGCAAAGGCTGCAATAAACTCAGACAGAAAACTCCACTGTGGTCTCCATTTTGTCACCAGAGCTTTGGCAATTACACATACTACCACCACACTAATGAAATAACCCAGTGTTATGTTAAGGCCTGACATTACAATATGAGTCCAGCTGTGTTCAGGTTACAGAGGAAGGGAAGAAATATGAGTTCCTCAGGCCTGTATTTACTCCCAGTCTGTGATAACGTGGCAAACCCACAGGCGAGTTTCTTATCAGAGATTTCCACACCTTTGCATTTTCATACTTTGAGCCAAAACTACCAACAACTATCCAATTCAAGGCCATGTGAAAAACCTGCCAGTGTTCTGGAGTCACCGTACAGGTGTGAATGTAGCAACACCAACAGTCAGTTAAAAACACCTTTAAATGACAGTTTTATCACAATGTTTAGTTTTGCTGGTAAATATTGAGTGGTTTAGCGCTTAAATGTGAGAATAAATTTTAGACCTGTTGTACAGAATAAGGCAAAAAAGACATGAACATTTAATCAGTGCTTTGACCTAAATGACATGGTTTCATATTGACTTTTTGTCATCCTGACATGTTGTACAACAGGCAGCTTACTTTCAGTTAAAGAAACAATAAGAAAGCAATGTGACTTTTTGTACAAGAAAAAAAATGTGCTTAATAAATGTGCAAAGGTTTAAGTGACATAGCGTATAGCTAAACTGGGGCTGTGGGCTGATGCAGTTATTGATACAAAGAAAAGAACAATATTGACATAAAATGTCCTGCCTGGTTTGTTTGTGTTGACAGCGATTTGCAGGTGATGCTTTATTTATGTTTTTTATATTGACAGCGAAGTACAGGTGACGCTTTAGATACGTTTATGCCTAATGACGAAGATAGCCGTATTGACGCATGTCAAGGACGAACATGGCGGTCATCCTTAAGCCTCGTTGGCGCAGTAGGCAGCGCGTCAGTCTCATAATCTGAAGGTCGTGAGTTCGAGCCTCACACGGGGCAGAATTTTTTTTTTATTGTGCTTTTTAAACATCGCTTATACAAAACATCTGACACACTTAATTAAATTAAAGATACGTAACAAATTCTCTAATAGAGATCTATAATTCTACAGATTAAAGGAGACTTCATACAAAAGACTATACACTGTATATAGTAATTTATTGGTAAATACTCCTGAGTGCAGTGGCAGGTTTGCCTGCACCATGGCGCCCTCTAGTGTTGTCTAGTAAAGTTTTTTGTAAAGTGTCTTCGAAATCTTGATGCATATGATGTACAGTATATTACAAAATCAATGAAATGTCTTGAAATATTTGTCTTGAAATAAATATAAAATTGTATATAAACATGTTATATTTGTGAGGGAGACTGTTGCTGGAGTGTGGAGGAATTAGCAAATTGGTGGTTTGTCGTTTTGCCATGTGTAGCACAGAAAAAACAAATAAATATCAACAAAAACAACCCCCAGTTATATCACCAGTGTCCTTGAGCTGCATAATGTCATACTGATGATGAATCCTGCGTGTAAACAGCTCAGAGATTGTGCTCATCCTGATATGGGGCCCAGGCCTTTTGCCCGTGTGGTCCAGTCACTAGCAAAGATTCTGGAGAGACAGAATGAGGCTCCTGTGAATCTGCAACAGCAGAATATGTGCCCAGTGGTATTACGGTCTGTTATTATGGGATGATACATTTACCAACACTGTTACTACACAAATAACACCTATTTTCTATCGTAGTAATGTAAAGAGGCAGCTACAACCCCGTTTTGCTAGTAACAGCGTTTAGCTCAGGAGTTGACTCAGGAAACTCGAATCTGTGAATATGCGGCCAACTTGTCGCTCCTTCAGTTCTCTCCAGCGCTGGAAAGCTGATCCTATATTAACAGGGGCCCTGCTTCTTGCCTTTTTTCGCTTTCTTTCTAGTCACATTAACCTTCTAGTCAATGTTAAAACCGTTTTCTGCTGATGTCACACATGCACACTTAACACTCTCTCCCCCATATTGACAAGACCCGCCCCCTTCTGCTCATTGCCTACACGTTTTTTTGATTTTTCGTCCCGACTCAGTTTTCTGAAGCATTTCTCAAACAACGGAGACCCTACCTTTAATGGAGTAATTATTTTTTAGCAGACTTTTTACTTCTACTCCTTACATTTTCACACAATTATCTGTACTTTCTACTCCTTACATTTTAAAATTAGCCTCGTTACTCCTATTTATTTTCGGCTTGTTTTCATTCCAGCTTGTCATCATTCAAAAAAAACCAATCAAGATAAATCGCGCCATCCAGATAGAGTGAATTTGATTGTGGTTGGATGAGAAGTATAAACATATACCATTCCGACATACTATTGGTTTGTACGCGATCTATCGTACCTGCACATGACACAAATCACGTCACACTTCACTTACCCCATCGCTGGACATAGCAGACGGAGCCAAGTACAAAGATGTCTGTGGCAGAGGCTCAAAACTCAAACGAAACGTCTCAACAACCAAGCATCAGATACAGCGAGGAAGTTGGTAGCCTGGAAGACCAACCAACCCCAACCCTTATACATCCCTGGCTGGACCTGGAAGAAGTTTTTGAAATGGTTGGCTGGAAAAATAAATCACTGCACATGCGTGTAGATATTGCAAGATATTTTGATAAATGATGGTAAGCACACAGCTGATTGTAACCATTGAATTCCGTATCGTATTTGTTTTTTCTACTATGGAAGTCAGTGGTTACAATCAGCTGTGTTTACCATCATTTATCAAAATATCTTCTTTTGTGTTCATCAGAATAAATAAATTCATACAGATTTAGAACAACATGAGGATGAGAAAATGATGACAGAATTTTCATTTTTGGGTGAACTATCCCTTTAATGTGTGTAATTTCTATGGAGACAGTGAAATGAGTTTGAATTGAGTTTAAAATGAAATTTAATGAGACACACACACACACACACTATCCAATACACAATTACAACACTGTCATATAGTCTAAATTGTCCTGATTTTTGTTTTTATTCCACAGGCCTTGACTACATCAGAAACCACTTGGACTGTCAGGCCGAGAATCACATCAGTAAGGGCTCCCAATCATCTGAGGAAGAGGACTTCTTTTCCTCCTTGAAGAAGACCATCCCTCTTGAAACGACCCAGCAGTTGGATGCGTATCCCAGGGTAAGGGATAAGGGTTCCCAGGAGACACAGTATAGGTACTGAAGTCATTCCCAGCTGTGTGCCAGCTATCACCTAAGCTTAATACGACAATCCCTGCCTCAGCAGCCTATGAAAGCCTGTTTAGTGTTGCAGGGCTGATCTTCAGGCTAAGAAGAGCATGCATTAGCTCAAAGAACTTTGAGTACCAGCTGCTTTTGCGGTTGAACAAAGCCTATTGGTAACTCTTTGTCGCATGTTCTGTGCTTAACTGATGTTGATTACCCTGTTGTTGTTTGAGTCCAGTGTGTTTGTTTCAATAAACATGACGACATGCCTCTGATGTTTGACTTTTTGCACCATTACAATACTTATAGCCATGTTCCACTCCATGAAACACAGCTCAGTAGTACACATATATGGTTCTTTAATGTATTTGAATTGTACTAAAATGCAGTCTTTTTCAGTGGGCATATACAGTATGCGGCTGAAACAGGTAGCCTAATGCATCCCAAATTTTTCAACATTATAATTTTAATATAACATTATAGTTATTATGTCCTTTAGAAATATGTTTTTGAGGAGGTGGGGTAGTGCACAATAGGCCCCTGTGGCACAGCCTAAGCTTTTGGCCTTAATGACATTTTTTCCTTGCGTTAATTTTACTTTTATACTTCAAGTAGTTTTGAAACCAGTACTTTTACACGTTTACTTTAGTAAAAAGCTTAAGTTGATACTTCAACTTCTATAGAAGTATTTTTAAACTCTAGTATCTATACTTCTACCTGAGTAATGAATGTGAATACTTTTGACACCACTGTTTGTCCCCATGGACACAACACACTGAAATTGTGTCCTCAGACCACAAATCTCTGTTTATGTACCGAGCCTGTACTAAGGTCCTTGTTTTGCTGTTCCAGTACAACACTTGAATTAGATCTTGAATATTCCACAGAGGAATATTCAAACAGAATTGAATCAGCACCAAAATACATATTGTAATTTACCCTGAGCAACACACACACGCCAGTTACTAATAAATTGGTCTGTTCTAAATAAACTGGCCTGTTCCAAATAAATTGACCTGTTCCTAATATTCTGGCCATATAAAAGTATAATATAATATAATAGCATAAAATGCTAATGAGCTGCCTGAAAGCCGGTGACTCCACAGTAGAGACAGACTGCATGTTTTCAACAACATACCGTGCAACAGCTTTGTTGATCTGTCCCTGGCTAACAGTCCGGGTAAAATCTATTCGCTGTTGTTTGGCTGGAGGGGCTTGACTCACTTCGAGTGTCTCCACCCATAGATATCTATACACTAGATGTCACCTTGGGGTCCTAAAAATGCGTCAAAACCGCCGCCATCTTTGTACGGTGCTCCTTTACCTCAAATGCATGGACGATGCCGGACTTCTGTGCTGCATTTGGTTGTTTAAATGAAAGAAATCTAAAAACCAGACAGCAAGGGATTACATTTCACAAGTGAGAATGTGTTTTATGATATTGAATGCTAGGAAATTATATTTCTTGTTCCGTTGGTTTGTTTTAGTCCTTGGTTAACGACCACAGCTCATCCATGCTAGTTACTCATTAGTTTGTGACAGCTAGGAAAACCGACAATGTTTGTAGATTCTGAAGCTCTTAATAAGGACATTAAAAATTGACCCATGCTTTTTTTGCTTAAAGGTGGAGACCCAACTTTATGTATGTTTTGTAAGATTCCCTTATCTGTCAAACATATTTTATTAGATTGTCCTGGACGTAACACAAGCAGAATGCTCTTTTATCAAGTATGTTAATTAAAATAAAAAAATTGTATAATATGACTTGCTGTTTATATTTGTTTTGTTTTTATTGCATTTATATGATATCTGTGTTTTTGTAATTGAATTTTGCCATGAAAATAGCTTTTGATTGCTGACATGGTATTAAATAAAATAATCTGAATCTGTTTATAGATTCCCAAGTGATAAACAGAGATGAGTTGCAGTTGCAGCACTAAACACTTTTTTTAAATGGTTAACTCAGTTGACAGTCCTGGAAAGATGTCACCAGTTAGGTTGGCAGTTCAGCCTCAAAGTCAAACTTTGTGGGGTTTTTTTGGTTTATTTGACTTTAGTACATACTTATTTAATGTGGCAAAAGTATTGCGGGAAAAGAATAAATAAAAGATTCAACAGTCTTTATGTTTACTTTGTGTAATTTAAATGTTTAAATGAACATGTATAGTCACACCATTGTAGCAGTGTTGCATACAGTAGGCTATAAGGTAAGTAAGATTGTTCATTTGAAGTTTACTCAAGTGGAAGAATGTAGCTAATAAACTTACACCTACTAGCACTATGCATTATATTGTGAAAAAGTAGATTATCTTAATATCAAAACCTTAAATTTTCTCTGGACTTAATGATAAATACATGTCTGACCTTTGGAACGAACCAAAAAAAAAACTAGAAATCGCATTCATGACGATTTATGGTGATTTTATTTCTTTGCCTACATTGACGCTAATGCATTAAGAGGAGGGGGTCCCCCGTACCAAGATGGCGGCTCAGTTGACGCATTCGCTCCAATGTACTGCCCTATACAAGGCGACATCTAGTGTATATATCTATGGTGTCCACCGACACAGGGTTATTAGCTTCTAGCTTCGTCAAGGCATGTATTTTCTGGAGGTGCTTCGACAGATTGGCTGAAACTCATCTTGCTCTCGCCTTGACTCGCCGTTACTGCCGCACATACTTGAATAAACGGAAACACGCCCACAGTGCGGCGTCTACGTGTTTACAGGTTGGCATCCACCAATCCTACAATGTGTCGCTGCTATAAACAGGTTAGGCTGTAGGCTACACTTCAGCCAAAATGAACTAATTTTAAAAAAAAAGTAACGGACAAACACACCATATGGTAACGGTAACGGAGTTACTTTATTTATTTATTTATTTATTTTAAGCGTTAGAGTATTAGTTACTGTCAAAAGTAACTGCGTTACAGTAATGCGTTATTTCCCAACACTGCCCTTAACACACCATCACCCACCTAGCAGCAGGCTAAAATTAAGTCTTAGTGGTGGCATGTAGAAAAACTAACTGAACATTGGGCACGAGGTTCTGTACATCAGAGTGACTGTGGGACTCAAAAAGCAAATGTCTCCATCTGCTGGCTACAACTACAGTATCTGTAGATTATTCTTCAAGAAAAAAAGCAGCTACTACACATCATCTTTGATGGTCAGATACAGCAACAAGTGTATTGTGGAATAAAGGCAGAAGACTCACTTGAGCAATTCCAGGGAAGAGGAGACCCATGCTACATTGGCTCAACATGCAAAAAAGTCTGTAGATCAGAGTTGAAAAAGCAGCTGCACAGCAGAGCAATGGTAAAATAAAATTATACAACAAGCACAACAAATGACAAAATCATTTTATTTTAAATAAAACATCTTTCAAAGTGTGTTTGTCAATAAACTGGAAAAAAATTATTTTAAGAATTATACTTTGTGTGGCCCAGGACATAATGACCCATGGACTGGTACCGGGTCCGTGGCCCGGTGGTTGGGGACCACTGCCCTAAAAGATGGTGGGATGGAGATTTAGAATAGATTTTTTAAAAATTCATGTAAGCCTTATTATTTTTTCCACAATAATGTAAATGTCTTGACATAATAATGGTTACACTTAAAGGTCGGGTCTCCGATTTTTGAAAGCCAATGTTGACATATAAAATCACCAAAACAAACACGCCCCTAACCCAAAGGGGTCCCACACCTGTATTGATAGCTCCGCCCACACATACATACGTAACCCAGGCAACTAATGGAAAGAAATGTCATTATCATAGCTGAAGGGAAGAACAATACGATTGCAGATAAACAAACAAGCAAAAATGACACACAAGTATAATCATGCAAAGGACGGCATATATTAGTTCTGTGAAACAAAGCAAAACCAACGTTACTCACCTATCAAGAAGGAAAAAAGCGCCTCGGCGTCTTAAGTAAAGTTGGCCGCATATTCACAGTTCGGAGTTTCCCGAGTCAATAACTCCTGAGCTAAACGCTGTTACTAGCAAAACGCGGTTGTAGCTGTCTCTCTACATTACTACGATAGAAAAGAGGTGTTATTTGTGTAGTAACAGTGTTTAGCTCAGGAGTTATTGACTCGGGAAACTCCAATCTGTGAATATGCGGCCACCTTCCTGCTCCTTCAGTTCTCTCCAGAGCTGGAAAGCTGATCCTATATTAACACGGGTCCTACTTCTTGTCTAATCGTATGCCTTTCTTCGCTTTCTTTCTTTGTTTTTATCCTCCACGTCAACGTTAAAACCGATTTCTGCTAATGTCACACATGCGCACTGAACTCTCTCCGCCCATATTGACAAGTCCCGCCCCTTACTGCTCATTGGCTACACGGTTGTTTTGATTTTTGTTTAGTTTTCGTCCCGACTCAGATTTCTGAAGCATTTCTCAAAAATCGGAGACCCTACCTTTATGGAACCTAACAGAACAGGGGTCTCATTTATAAAGCGTGCGTACGCACAAAACGGGGCTGGAAACGTGCGTACGCCAGTTTTCGCGCAAAGGTTGTGAGCTATAAAAAACAAACTTGACGGGAAAATGTGCGCACCTTTAAGCAAACTTTGAGACGTGCGTACGCACATTCAGACAAAGGGAATTGGCGACACAGATGGTGAGGTCGTGAACTGAAGTTAGATTGTAGAAAATACATGTGAGAAGAACGATTATAAGAATTAATGACATTTAATTTTCACCCCATTTCATACGTTATATCCACATTATCATGAAGATTAAATCCAACAGTGTTATTTGTGCCGATTGTTTTAGGCTATATACATCTAGTAAAATCCAAACGTAATTCAAAATGAATTAAAAATAAAATAATAATAATAATAATCAGCGCTACTCCGTCCAGGGTGTATCCTGCCTTGATGCCCAATGACGCCTGAGGATAGGCACAGGCTCCCCGTGACCCGAGTAGTTCGGATTAGCGGTAGAAGATGAATGAATGAATGAATGAATAAATAATCAGCGCTGCCTTACAGTCACATTGTCCACAACGGGAGCGCAGGAGGAGATGGCGCAACTACATGTGATACAAAATAGCATGAAATACCCTTTTATTAGAGAACTGCAGAACACAGTGTAAAAACGAAATATTTTCCTTAATGTACATATAGCTATAACTATTACGGTGTTCATTACAAAACCGTCATGAAGAAGTATGTGTTCACTATAACATTTTCGTCTTAAATTTTCGCCCACAAATTAATTCTGTGATTTTGTCAAGGTGTTAACGATCGCTAGAAACATATATTACTAGAAATAATTGCTAGAAACATATAAATCATCCGGTGACCCGGGTATGTAATGCTTCATGATGGCACTGCTGGCACTGTTGGAGGATTACGCCAATGGCAGAATAAGGAGAGAACGAGTTTTCAGGGACCATGATGATTTCCTGGCTAATAAGCCGATTTAGATTCCCTAGAGCTGTGCTCTTAGATCTATGTGTTGAATTGGGTCCAGTATTAGAGAGGGCAACACGCCGGAACCATGCCATCCCAGTCCAAATACAAGTCATCACCACTCTGGGGTTCTTTTCAACCGGCTGTTTCCAGTGGGAATTGGCAGACAGGTAAATTATTTATATAAAAAAAAACTATAAGTAATCCTCAACTTTGTCTCTAAGACCTTTTTGTATATGAAATAATTCTATTGGAATCTATCATCTCACCCTATAGGTCTGTTATATCACAGCCGTCCCTGAGTGCCATAATATCTGTCGTTTTGAATGGTATACTTAATATGGGTAGTCGATACGTCAGGTTCCCCTACACTGTGCGAGAACAGGCCGAAATTAAAATGCAATTTGCAGCAATGTCTGGTTTCCCAAATGTAATCGGCGCAATTGACTGCGCTCATGTTGCTATAAGGGCACCATCTGAAAATGAATTTGCTTATGTTAATAGAAAGCATGTGCATTCTATTAATGTGCAAATCATATGTGACTCCAACATGACCCTCACAAACATTGTGGCACGCTGGCCTGGTTCAACACGATTCCTTTATCTTGACACATAACTGTAGGGAACAGACTAAATGCAGGCGCAGTACGTGATGGCTGGCTTCTTGGTGAGTTTAACAATATTAAAAAGTAGAAACTGTAACAATTTTGTTTTTAATATAATTATAACAATGTTGCTTTTAATATAATTATAACCTGCAGGCGACAGTGGCTACCCCCCTGAGACGCTGGCTCTTCACCCCATTTTTAAACCCGAAGAGCGCAGAGGAAACTCATTATAACGAGGTCCACTCTCGTGCTCGCGCAGTGATTTGCATTGGTGGTTATTTATGGTTAAAAATGGGCGTGTACAGGGCGGGATTTGAGGCTGGTTCACGTACGCACATCTGTGGGTGATCTGTGATTTATAAAGGGAACATTGCTTAGAGGAGTGCGTACGCACGGTTTTATAAATGAGACCCCAGGGCAGTGTGAGCTAAGAAACACCACATGATATGAGAGAAATTAGTGCTTTGCAGGCTTATAGGATCGTGTTAATAAAATTTAGAGGTGATTGTTAAGAATATCATTGAGACTCGACCAGAACCAGGTCAAGAACTTTATTCACAACAAACATTAGCACACTCAAACTGGAAAGTGATGTCTAGTCTTCAGCTGTCTAGTTGTGTGCTAAACATTTGCTGTGAGATTTAACTGAAGCTCTTGTACTTGGATGCATGGTTTTATGAATGCTGCCATCACACAACTGGCTGTGATATGAGTCTTGTACAATGTACAGTTTGTTGTTTTGTTAAAGTAAATACAACATAAACACACAATCACTAATTTTAACTGGAAGGCAACAATGTGAAGGCTTCATACTGCGGCCAGATCCCAGTACAGACTCATGTCAATTATTATAGTGGCAGAAGTTTTTATCAGGCAAAATTGAGGCTTAATTGTTAATATACAAAGTGAATGCGTTTTTGAGTCTGTTAAAGTCTATTAAAGTCTATTAAAAAAAAATCTTGCTCATAAAATAACACTGTGGTTCTCTTACCACATGCTGAACACCAATTGTTGGTATAACATTGGAGATTTTTCAATAAGTCTACTCTTTTAATAAGTTTATGTTCTATAAATATACATTTATAGTAATTTAGAATTAATTCAAAACTATATATTTAATAGAAACATTAATTAACTGACAACACCATGGATTTATTAAAGAGTGTAAATAAATGTATTTGTATAATAAATAATAAATAATAAATAAATGTATAAAAATTGGTTTTGTCTTGATGAATAATTATCCTACTTGTGTAATAGTTGATTAAGTTGCTCTGTGTGTGTACTGTATGTGTGTGTTGCTTGGTACTCATGCAGCTATAGAAAGGGGAAAGTAAGAGGAGTGGGGGCAAAGTGTACAGAGTCCCAGCCAACTCCCCTCCTCTCTGAATTAGGCAGCAGCGCTTCTTTTAGCTCCTGCAAGTCTTCTGAGCTGCTGGGAATTCATAAGCATGTGAAATTCACCACAGCTCTCTTTCAGGATATTAACAAATCCTGCCTTCATAAATGCCGGACCCTGGGGAATCTTTCTGAGCAATTCTACAGAATAGATTTGCACTTCTTTGTTGCTCTGTTATTATAGAAGACTATGGATTGAAATGGTGCAATGCTCCGTGAGACAGTGTGGCGAGTTTGGATCTGTTGGATATTGATGAGTTTTGGGCCTCACTGGAGAGGTCGTAGTGCAGGTGCACATAGCTGCCTTGAAGTTAAAACAGCTTTCCAACTGCGGCAGATTGGCCCTTTAAAATGGGTCCCAGAAACAGCAGCTACAGGTTGGTTTGTGTCTAAGCTGAAGAATTTAAATAAAGAAAAGCGCAAATATGTGACAAGAACATTTTTATCTTTAACTGACCGAACCCTTCATGCTTTGTGCTTCTGTGAAATCTTTGTGTGGAATATGGAGTGGCATTGTCAATAATATTAAGAATAGCCCCTAATCTAATCCAGTATAAAGACCAATGAGTGTAGGCATAATGTTGGTATATCAATACACTGTCATCTATTGATGTAAAATTACTGACTATGGTTATGAGTTAAAGTGAAAATATCAAAAATCCTGTTATTTATTGTCATCCTTATAATTGACTATATTTAATATATTCATATAATTTTGCTAACAAAGTGCCAACATTGACCACTATAATTTCAGTATTTATTGTTAAATGTTTTAGAAATAAAATCAGTTCTATCTTTATATTGTAGATTCTTCATAACAGATTTCCATACTGCTTCAAAATTTACTGTTTTTTCTGGAAGAAAGATTTTTTTGACAGCCAATTACATTGGATATAAAATATCCATATGTGAATGAAAGAAAAAATATTAATTACAGACACTTAGAAGATTATTTGCTATAGAAACAAATCTCAGGCACTGGCTTTCAGACTGCCTTTCCCTTTGACTACTTTGATCTTAGTAATTTTATTCATCTGTTTGTCCAGGTATATAGCTGTGTGTCAATATCTATCCATCTACTTGTCTATATCTGTCTATGTACAGATGTAAAAATTATATCTAAAGATGTAAAATGTTTGCTTTTCTGTTGGAGATACATACAACAGAGTATTCTCCTTTCGGTAGAATCACTATAGGAAGATAAAAAAAACTGAACTTAAGGATTAACTACTTATGAGGCAATGTGTTATCTTTTGGTTACTAAATTGATTTCTGAAAACATAGTTTATAAAATAATTTATCAGATATGTAAGAACTCAAACTGGTTTATTTTCAACATTTTTATTGATTAAATAATTTAAATAATGACTTTATGTTTTTGTTATACAACCTTTAATTAAGAATCAGGCTGTACATGCGTGTGTGAGATAGATTAGAGTATGTAAAAGGTCAGGGAGGACGCAGTGATCCCAGTCAGCTGTTGTAATGTGTGGTTTACTCGGCTGTATCAGATTCACCACATAGGACAGAATAAGGACATTACACAGGCAGGTACCATCTGAGTTTTTTTCTTTCTTCTGTCTTTTCTTTATTTAAAAAACAAAAACAAACCCTAAAAAACAATTAGTAGTATTATATTGCTGTACTGTTCACGTGGCATATTACATTTGGACATTCATTAATCACTACTTTTAATGAGACATATTTCTTGTTAAATCTAATTGATGTTTGGTTCTCTAAAATGATCTAAGAAAATCCAGCATTTCTTTACATTTTTAGATTCAATTTACATTAGATTATTGTTTACATTGCTGCTTGACAACCTGTTGTAAGGGGTGCAGTGAAATCTACATTTCCGTTTACAGCATTTGGCAGATGCCCTTATCCAAAGTGACTTACATTATCTCATCTTTATACAACTGAGCAATTGAGGGTTAAGGTCCTTGCTCAGGGGCCAAAAGAGGTAGTTTGGTGGACCTGGGATCAAACTCACAACCTTCCAATTGATAGCCCAACACCTTAACCACTAGGCTACCACATGCCCCATTTGACCCCTGCTTATTATTCTCTATCTAAATTTTTATTTTTAACCATTGAGCCAACAGCTCTTGGTAATGAGCAATTTCACACCCTACTACAGGTATAAGGTACATGCAGTCTTAATTTCTATAATTTCTGAGGTTTTTATATTTTCTCTAGATGCAGACCTCCAAATCTGCAAACACCAGGGACCGACCTGCTGCACACGCAAAATGGAGGAGAGCTACCATGCCGCTGCACGCAGAGACACACTGCAGAACATTCTCTCCTACAGCCTTGAGCTAAAGTACCTCATTATAGGCCATGCTGCAGCCATCCAAGGTGAGATTTCTTCTTTGACGAGCAAAAATAAAATAGCAAAATAAAACAGTCTCACATTTCACATCAGAAACCGTGACGTGAGAATATCTTGAATATGGTCGCATTTATCTAATATTTCCTCTAAATATTAAATATATCTGTTTATTGATCCTATTTCTAGACAGAAATATCATATTATATAAATGTCCCTATATTCATGAAGCCCCTTACCTGATGCAGTGCAGTGGCAGAACATATCTTAGCCAATATTTTTACAAGAATGTTAAACCTGAAAAAACTAAAAGACTAAAAACTTTTATGAAAGCTTTTTGAACTTTTAAGCTTTTTAAAACAATTATTATTTATCATCATGTTTGCATAACAAAGCAAAAAAGAGCCACCTAACTTCTTCACTTCACTGTGTTGCTGTGATTTGCACATGCTGAAATGACTCGAATAAAGTTCAAATAAATAATTTGCTGATAATCTGGGAAATGAAACATCAGTTAATTATCAAATACTATGGGAGGTACATGAAAAAATAATTACAGGAAAAAACAATCCAGATATTTTAGAGTTGATGATTGGAGAGTTGCTACATTTTCTCACTCATTACCAATTGCAGTATCATAGTAGATTTCATCTATTTGTTTACTATACATCTAGTGCAGTGGCTAAAATTCTGCCCCATATGTATCTTTGAATAAATGGATCTACTACATAATTCAATTTAGCGCAAAACATACAAATGTCTTTAAGAAACTTCCTATTACTCACCTTTTGCTATATTGAAATTTCTGATTGCGGTTTATAAAGTTCATTATGGGTTTTTGTGTGACTCTCTTTATACTGTTATTAAATGTTGAGTTTTGTTGCTTTGTAGGGAAACATATGCTCAAGTGAAGCAAGAACCAAAACGTCTTGTAGAACTCCAAAATTATAGTTAGTCCTCATTCCTCTGATGGAAACAAGCCTCAGGTTCCTGAACATTATGCAGTTTACGCAATTATCTTTATTAGTTACTTATCAAACACTTTGACATATAATTTCAGATAATGACACATGATCAGGAAGGATCAGGAAAATCTGATTTTTTTTCAAAATAATTTTTCTCATTTACAGTTTTTATTTGAGAAATGCTTGTATAATTCACAGGGAACCAAAAATGCATGACTGCTTTGTAATTAGGTCACCACAGGTCTTGTACACAGCATGCTGTTGGCTCCAATCTGGTATGAAGAACAAAAATAAACAAACAAAAAAAGTCTGTAGATGTGATTTTTTTATTGCCTTCCTTTTGAGTTATAATCTTCTCATTTGACTACTACAAGACATTTATATATAGAGATGAATTCAGATCCAGTCAAAGGATTCACTTTGAAAAGATAAACAGGTTCATTGTAATCTGTTTAAACACTATACTTACGGTTAATTTATTTGTCTCCTAGCTTTACGGGAACCTTTCTCTAAGAGTCAGCAGTTTCACACGGAGAAAGAGAGATGAGATGTCCTCTATCTCTCTCCCAACATAGTGAATATTAAACCAGTGAAATGTTAACATTCTTAGAGTATCCCTTGGAGACGCATCTGTCTTGAACACAACATATTGCTCTATAATGAGGACAGATGAATGGGCCAGAAAAGATCGTTTGTGTCCTTTTGTGCTTTTCACTGGATTGTAGCTGGTGCCCTGGTCAACCTAGAGCCAGTTCTTAAAACGCTTTCATTCCGCTGTGGGAGAGGATTGTAGATTTATACAGTTGTGGTTTGTCTCTTTCATTCAGTAACATTTACTTTGTCACGGTGTGTAAAGGTGTTCGATAATCACCAATCATAGGGGATTACTGACTGTCACTTTTGTGTCTGTGAAATTGGGGCGCATGTCTGGTTTTATTTGCTGCACAACATGCAGGTTGGACTAGATAAAAAAAAAAAAAGGTTTTTAAATCGTGTTCAAATACAATGTGAAGCACATTATTAACATTATTTAAACAGACTCTATTTTTTTGCCTAAAATACTGTATCTTTGTTACTACACTTTGAAAAATAAATAACATGATGAAATGTAATGCAGAAATGAGCAAAACTCATGCAGAGATAAATTAAATAACAAAAATGCAAATGCAAAATCACATCATATATTTAAATATGTTAGAGTAAAAAAGATTCTTCTACTGTTCCTGGCCAAATCTTCCACTTCATTCAGAACAATCAAAGTAAATTACGTATTTCATACAATGTATGAGATTCTTGTTAAAAATCGCTCAACTTTGTACACCATGGAGTCTTGATAGAGCATTTTACTTTATGCTTTAAAGGAAAGAATTTTGTCAAATGGTAAAAAAGCCTTTTATCAATCGCATTATGTACCATGACTCAAGATTCAGTCATAACCTTCAGCCTGAAGGTTCCCACAATTGAAATGGACTAAGAAAGGAAGTGTCTCTGTATTTATAGACATGAAAATTTGGTAAGCATTCGCAAAGTAATACATCTCCAAGTGAACATCTACTTCATTGGTCATTTTAAAGTCCAGAATACCCCCATTTTACTTGTAATTTGTGTGAGTGATTCTGAAAATCTTTTACAAATAAACTTCAAAATACAGTATCCATTCAGGCACATGACATTATATTCTGGCCATATTTTACAAGCCACATTTATCCTCAGCAACCCAATAGGCACTAAAAATAAAAAATACTGTTCTCTACATACTCACTGGTCTAAATTAAATCTTGGATCAAGTACAACTTGAGAGGTTTCCTGTCACTTAAATATATCCAGTCACCTTATAAATGGAATGCAATGGCAGCAGAAATATTTTTCAATACTGTGTATTAAACATATAACCGAACTGTAATATGTCTAATGAAATTCCTTTATTTGTCTGGATTTCATAATGATGTCCAGACAAGCCACATACAGTACTAACATGTGGAGGGAACAGCTGAACATCAGAAACAAATAATTTTGTTCACATACTCCTAGAAAACAAAAACTTTTCTATTAGTTAATTAGTAAATTAGTTAAAATTCCAAATTTATTGTACAAAATATTAATTCAAGAGTTCCTGTCTCATTGTCTGTTGACCCTTTTGATTTTAAATATTCTGACTCAGACATTTTCTAAGTCTGTTGGGTCACATTTCTGAGGCTTTAAGCTCTGCTGACTTTCCACAAACATGTACTGTGCTGTATCCCTGAACAGCTTATTTTATGCTACTATATATATATATATATATATATATATATATATATATATATATATATATATATATATATATACATATCTGTTGTCCCATAATGATATTCATATCAATTTTCTTTAGAAATATGAAATCACATATTTTTATTTATTATTCTTTCATTCCTACCATTACTAACTAATATCTGGATTTTTGTCGTAACAGATTTTGTAACAGCTCATAATAGGAATAACAGAAATGATATTCCAATGATATTCTGTCTTCAATATGTCTTCAGTATAAATCTATATATTGTTTTCAGAGTTTGTAGCATTGGTTGCCTTACAAAACAAAAGAAGCAGTGCTAAAGCATTTAGGACTCCATTTTCTTGTATAAACTTTATCATGTGAGATATATTTGAGGACTTATCATTTGTACAGAATTTTGCCTGCAAAAATATGATCCACTAAATAAATATTATAACCAAGAAAATCTTAATCTGATCATGTACATACCAGTTGATGAAATTTCAGTCATTTCACTGTGTTATAGATTTTCAAATCTTCACCCCCTGTTTATGCCATTTATAGCAGAGAACATGAATTTTATTGATTAGATAATTCTTGTGTGCCAACAGTGCACATCACTCATAGAAACAAGCCACAGTGAGCTCCAATATTTGGCACTGAAATCAGTATATATTGCTGTCACATGACATCAGTGATAAAGTAGAAAAAGCAAAACATTTGGATTTATCCTCAGCTTTAAAGTGCCTCCAGATACAATGCCTGCTAACAACTAAAATGGGTTGTGTAAAATCTAATCAAATTGCTCTTGTTGTTTAGCCCGAAACAGACACCACCACAAGTGGAAAATAGGATTAGACATAAAGGAACATTACAATAATGTTACAAGGATATATACACCGGCACATGGGTATACATGGACATATAAATAGATTGATAGATAGATAGAATACTCAGTGATAGATAGATTTGCGGATAGATAGATTCTTTTAGGGAAGTCTTTCACTAGATCTTGGAATGGTCTGTCAGAATTTCTGCTCATTCAGCCACAGAAGTTATTGAAGTTGGACACTTATGTCAAGTGAGCATGTTTGGTACACAGTCAGTATTCTAATCCATCCTAAAGGTGTTCAGGCCACTTTTTGTCTGACCAACCTTGCATTGAAAGCCATGTCTTCATGGCTCTAGCTGGAACAGGTTTGGGATTATTCTACTGAAGGGAAATCTTAATTGTGACAATTTCCAAATACATTACATATATGCTTTTGGCTATGTAGTGTAGATAAATAGATTACCAATGTCCCTGTTTGATGATTTGTTCAAAAAGGGAAAAAACTATTATGTTTTACTATTTTGCATCATGGTTATAGTGCTGACAGTATCCTCTCCACTTCTTCCTCAGACACCTTCCATTCCCTTCTGTCTTTCACGCTCAACCACACTCTCTCTCTCCTCGACCTTGCCTATGAACCAATTGCCGCTGAGTCCCGTCCCTTAGTCTCAGCCCTTTTCTCGGACCTCGCCCTCTACCTAAGTGGCAATGATGACGTCTCTGTTGTCCGCTCTGTTCGGCGATTTTTCAATGAACTATTCCCACTGGTCTACCGGCATCTTGTGAACCCAGGACTGGCATCCTCCACCTGGTCAGCAGAGGGTACAGAATGCCTCCGTGCCACAAGGCAAGACCTCAACCCATTTGGCCCTCACCCACAAGCACTGGCACATGGCCTGGCACGGGTATTAGGAGTTGGTCGATCACTCATGCAGGCACTAACGGTGGGTGTTGAGGTCCTGAATGCTTCCGAATCTGCAGGCATGGCAAAAGAGTGTGGAAGGGCCATCGTGAGGATGCAGTTCTGCTCACACTGCAAGGGGCTCACACTGATCAGGCCATGTCAGGGGCTATGCCTTAATGTGATGAGGGGTTGCCTGGCAGGACTGGCAGAGCTGCAGGGGCCATGGAGCCGCTACATAGCTCTTCTGGAGGGCACAAGTGCAGCACTGGCTGGAGGGCATGAGCTGGAGTTAACTCTTCTGGGCATTCGTGAAAGGATCAATGATGCCATCCTGAGTGCCCAGTATAACGGACCACATCTCAGCGCCATTGTGAGTCACACTGATTCTATTTTTTGTGTGTCTTGGTGTCCATACTGTCATCAATCATATACATATGTGGGTTAATAGAAATCAGGATGGAATGACAGGTAGATGGATGGATAGATAGACAAATGGAGGTATGGCTAGACAGATATTCAGATCATACATAAACAGATGGCTGCATGTATGAACAAATATATGGGCATGTGGACAGATGAGTAGACAGATGGACAGACAGCTATGTAAATAGATGGATAAGTGATTGAATGGATGCTGGTAGCTGAACAGAAATAGTAATAGATAAGTAGTTGTCAGATGAATAGACAGTTAGTCAGGTGGATAGATAGTTAACTTCATGAAGGGCTAGTTCAATGTCTTGATGGGTAGATGGATGGAAAGACCAATATGAAGATGGGTAGACAGAGGGATAGATGGTTAGACAAATAGATATGTACAGTACACAGATGACAGATAGCTTTACAGGTCAAAGCTTGAAGTGCTCTTTCTACAAGAATGTTGTGTAAAATTGGCTTCAGAATTAAAAAAGATGTACTGCATCACATGCTTCATATTAAGGCACAATGGCAAATATAAAAACTGGAAAGCTTAGGTAATATTAGATGTTAATATTTATTGACCCTGATATGTTAAATAGCAATCTCACATTCATTTGTTTAACCATGCATATAGTTACACACTATGTTAGGCAAGATGCAGTGTTATTTATTTACACTATTTGAGTATAATTAAGATTCTTTTATTCTATTAAGTATACAGGCTTTTTTATATATTGTATAATGGAGCAGCCACACTTTATATATATTGTATAATGGAGCAGCAACACTGTGTGTATATATATATATAATTTTTGATATATGCATTATATAAAGATTAGCAGAATTTGGCAGTGTGTTAAAGCCTGGCTTTGAGCAGCTACGCTCGTGTTGACAGCTGTGTGTGTATATGTGTGTGTGATGGTGGATTAAGTTTGAGGCTCATGCTCACAAGCCCGCCTCAATGGAATGCAGACCTGCCCATCAGAATGAAAGATATTACTGATCCCCCCAGACCCTTTGGCCTCGCAGCTCCCTCTAACTGAAAGTCTATGTGAGCTGGGCGTTTACGTCTCCCTCTAGGCTTCCTGGATCAGGTTTTGCTCTCTCACTGATGCAGCGTAGCTGGGATGACTTTGAGTTCATGTTACCCAAAGTCTGGATTGCATTGAGGGAAGGGGCATGAGGAAAAATGAGGTCACTATAGCAGTTTTAGTGTAAAAAAAATGGCTGCTGTATAAAGGGATGAAACAGTGGAGCTTGTCTTTAAAAAATAATTTGTGTATATCAAGTCAATAATTAACCGAGGTACTTAAATTCCTGATACTTTAGACATATTTGGAAAAACCTAGTCAAAACCTCAGTGGAATATGAATGACATAAATTAATTTTCATTGCTGTATGCTGGTCAAGACCAAAGTAATTCCAAACCCTAGCCAGGGAACAGTGTGCACAACACGTGAAACCTGCACAGACAGTAACCTAAGCTCAGAATGGAACAAGGGTATGTATATGATTGTATTTTCAAACCTTTCTGTAAAACATTCCTAAACCAAAAATGCTATTGTTTCTCATAAAACTAGCAAGCCATGAACCAGTATTTATGTATGATTGTTGTTATTGTCATGAATACCAAATTGTCCCTATAAGTGCGTGTATAGCACTTGCTTCATGCCCAGTCTACCTGGGTTACAGTC
This sequence comes from Tachysurus vachellii, assembly GCF_030014155.1. Lineage (NCBI taxonomy): Eukaryota > Metazoa > Chordata > Actinopteri > Siluriformes > Bagridae > Tachysurus > Tachysurus vachellii. Next base: position 30,657,562 of record NC_083460.1, read on the forward strand.
TGAATTCACCACCTTGACCAGTATAAAACAGGTACTAAAGATGACTGAATGAACAGATGAATGATGAATTTGGATGAACTTATTTAAAATTATATTTAACTTCTTGAAGAAATCTACCTTATCAGCATCCTATAGGAATAGGAAGATTCAGAAATAGGTTTGGCATAATTTTTAAAACAACTGCAAAATGATAGTAACAAAAAGATGTGAGATGGTATAAATAGAGTCTGGCTTCATATCTATTAGTGCCAGTCAGAGAAAATGCTATGTGGAAGTGTGGACTATACAGGCCTGATCTTGTATCTGTGCTCTGGTGCAGTGTGAGTTGTTTGGTTGTTGAATACTTTTCCTCGCTCCTTCGTCCTGCATGCAAATCCACCTATGGACAAAGGCAAATCTGGCTGGCTGGACAAACCCCTTCCCAAAATGCAGTGACACAAACAAGGGGCCGCGAGGGGTGTGAAGGAGTTTAGGTAATCCACGAATAAATAAAGCACTCAGGAGAAATACAAGCCTGATGACCATGAGCAGTGCACACAGTCACACATCCTCACATGTGCTACAGGGACATGGGTCTGAGGGTTTTGAGAAATTATACATAGATAAAATGCAGATAATGTTTTAAATTATTACTCAGTTTAAGGTAGGAGTGTGTACTCAAGTTAAAGTAAATACGTTGCTATGTTTAACCTACTTGTAATTGTAAAATAAATCAAAAATAAATTGTAAATGTTTTTCACAAAATTAAATGTATTTTTTTTTATAATTATGTGCCACTCCAAACTATAATTTAATAATAAGATAAAATATATAATTAATGGCAAATTGCTGTGCTTCAAGTAATGAATAAAACCTTACATTATATGCTCCTGTAGGAAAGCTTTGGGGTGGTAACAGTAACAACAATTTGTGTTGTATCACACCACTTCACCTTGGATTATTTTCCCATAACATATGATTTGTAAATATTTTGCTGTCATGGGCTCTGTAAATTATGACTAGTCAACATGAACTCTGTACAATTTTGTAGAACCCTTTCTATCTTTCTTTAAAAAGTAATTAACCATCCAAAGAAGACCTAAGGAAACTTTTTGGTTCTGAGTATTGTAAAATGGAAAAGCATCTGTCTGAGGATGTGACATTGATATTACTGGACATCAGCTGATGCCTAGTGAACTGTCTGTGTCTCTGACTATCAGGTGGAAAAGGTGTGTGGTCCTCTCACTGAGTCTGACTCGTTCACTCAGAAAAGTCTGACACAACACAGTCCAACGCCACCAAGTCCTGCAGTCTTTAACCAGAGTACGAGTGTGGAGTCAGTCTCCTCTATCCCGTCCCTGAGCCCTACAGTACAAAACAAGTCTGATGATCTCAGAATTGCTCATGTTACTCTGAAGAAAAGGTGAGACGTTTGCATACATTCCATTATGTCACATCTATTCATTTGATTTCTAGCATTTACCTTAATAACTTATTAATAGCTCTATATACATCAAATACTCAGTTTGTCAGGTACCACAACATCTTTATTAGAAGATTTTTATTAGTAGATTCCAAAAAAACATATTTTATGTAGCCTTGCAAACTATATGTCTAGCATTCATTAAGAGCCAACTATTTGCACAGAAACAGAATCCTCAGCTCATGTTTTAATTGACAAGAGATTGGAAATATTGTTGCAGCACATTTATTGTGATATTTTATCCAATGTTGCCCTCAACCACAAATGAGTTTCCCTTGATGAGTTTTCTACACTTGCTAAACTTTGAAAAAAGCCATTTGTTGCCAATTGTCTCACTTTCTTGTTTGGTCTGAGAAATCAGGAAAGCTTTTAAAGAGGTTGATGTCATCAGTTTTTTAAAGTATTTATGCAGCCTGGTTATTTTAACCATTAGTGTAGCACAAATATTTTAAACAATGGTGCTTCCAACAACCCCTGATTTAGATTACCTTTGCTATGTGAAATTTATTGTTAACACTTTGACCTCTGAAATTTACAGATCCTTGCCTCTAAAACCTTCCAAGCACGACAAGCCCAGAAGCCTGAAGAAGATCTCTAAGTAAGTGTCAAGCTATGTATTTGACTGGGTAAATTTACCAATAATATGTGTGTGTGTGAGAAAGTGTATGTGTGCAACAGAAAAATGTGACCATGAATTATATCAAATTATACATATTTTATATGTTAAATTATATTGTATTAAATAATTACATTTCTGCTGTCCATGTTGTAACGGAGTAAATCACCTTGTCAGGGAGTTTATGAGCTACATTCAGCGCTACAAGTCCTTCTTCTCCATATTGCCAGAGGTGCTATGCGATGCTGAGATTGTGCTGGATGAATACACCTGCTGGAATGGGGAGGACGTTGTAGAGAGGTATAATGTGTGCTTTCTTAATTCCAACCTGTCATGGCTTTTACTATATTTTTTTTATTATACACTTATATAGCACAGCATTGTTGGGTGGTTAGAAGGTTTTGATACATTGTCATTGGAAGCTTTGGCAGTATTTCCAACTAAAATGCATTTTAAATCTAAAACATTTATGGAAGGAGATTTCAGGGTCACCGTAACAGTCAGAGGTAAAGCTGTTCTAGGAAAGCTTTCAATAAAGAGGAGCTTTGCGCTTTATTTTTCAATAACATGACAAGCTACGGTTCTTTTGGCCTATTAACTTCTTACATTTGCCCAGTTTTCCTTCTACCATCACATCAAATTTGAGAATTGTAACAAGTTAATCAATGCTATTCACTTTACCTTTCATTTATTTAATGTTATGGCTGATTTGTGTATACAAATAGTATTCATTTACTTTCATAATTCATTTAATTAGGCTTGATTTCAAGGCAATTATGATTTCACATACAGAGTGTTATTATTACTTTTAGTGTTATTTTGTTCTCAGAAAACTCATAATGTAGTTGTAAAGATCATAATACACAATGTGGACAAAGATTTGGGGGCCCTCAGTTGCCATGGCTTTTCGGAGCTTTTGCCTGGACTTCTTTGGGACTGAGGCCTCATTCAGAAAGCATTGGAATGTCATTGTCACACAAATGAGTTTCCCTGGAAAACACAAACAAACTAAACAAACATTTGAATATAGGTACAATTTCTGTTTCTGCATACAGCCAAGCTCTTTCAGCCATGTTGGACACACTCAATCTCTCTACTTGGCATTTGTCCACTGTATAGTCCTGCATGCTGCTGGTTGCCCCAGGAAAACTTGTAAAACTTCCTTATCTGGCCTCTTTAGGTGCTGAGGGTGATAAAGACAGCACTGACACTGACGGCTTGCACAGCAGTACTCTCTAGCATGCCTCTTGTTTTAGTAAGTAAAAGGGTGAAAAGACCCAGCTTGGCTCGCCTGGCTCCTGGTTTTGGCCCTCATGGGTTCAGACCCCTCACTCGTGCCCCCACAGTAATCCCACTATTGTACCCTAACTGGCTGTAATGGAGGACTAGTGCCATTCATGTCAGTGCCCCCTGGTGGGACAAGTACAACATAGTTCAGGAAACAGAGGAGACCTTCTTTTTTGATTTGTGCAGTGTGTGCATTGTGTCACCATTTTGAGATTTAAATGAATTTATATGTCTTCCTAAGATTTTTGAAAACACTTTTACAGGGAGATGTGCTGGTATACCACTTATCTAGTTAGTAGTCAATTTTCCCAAAGTCACAAAAACACAGAAGCATATGTAGCATTTAGCATTTGTATTTATATCTTGCATTTAGCTACTTCCATGTATTTAGCCATGTGTGGGCTATACACCTTCTGAAAGGTTTATAAACCTGAAAGAATCATTTTCCCCAAATTGCCCTCCCAAAAATGCATACAGGCTATGATCACCATCACCTGTCTAATTGTAGCAGGCCTGTGTCTTGGTTTTTAGCCTTGGTGAAGAGGATTCCGATTCTTTTGTGTTTATGTCAAACAGGTGTAGAGTTGCGAAATTCCGGGAATTTTCAAGGCTGGAAACTTTCCATGGGAATTAACGGGAATATATGGGAATTAATGGGAATATATGGAAATAAACTGGGAATTTTAAAAAAATGCAGAGTTGCCTATAACAAGGAACTTAAATGTAGTTACAATTTTGGAGCATAATTTTGTTTAAAACAACAAGATTTAATGCAATTTAAGTTGAAATTGTACCCTGCATTCCTCGGTCACTTGCACACAGCACACTGCTTACTGGAGGGCCATCGAGGCCACACCCTCTGCATGTACTTGCATTCTTCCATAACATGCACAGTAACACTTTATTTTAGGGTCATTTAACTAGTTGCTTATTAGCATGAATATTGATAGAATACTGGCTATTTATTAGTACTTATTAATCACATATTAATGCCTTATTCTGCATTACCTTATTCTACATTCTTAATGGTACCCAATACCTAAACTTAATAACTACCTTACTAACTCTTAATAAGCAGTAAATTAGGAGTGTTACCACATTCACAGATAATTTGATGACCCTCCACACACACTTCCCCTGAAATAAAAAATAAATCCTCCATATATCACTTAAGGGGGGGTTCACCTCCATTTTCTAGGCCTTGACTACCACAAAAGCAGAGACCTAATAAGCTTGAGAAAAAATGCTTCATTTTACATTTTGATTGGGGCTTTTTTTAGAAGGGCAAGGGTAGGGGATGCTTTCATTTTACAGCAATCATAGGGAAAGTTTATTGTGTTATTATATTATATTATATTAAGTTTATTATGTTTATTACAAGCATAATAATGTTTATTATGCTTTTGTGTTACTCAATGAAAGAATCAGTTAAAGCTCTACTTACAATTAAATCAGTCAAGACGTCATTTTTAAAATTTGTATTACCTTGCATGCATGTCTGCTTATGACCAAACAAAATGTTTATTTATCTTTGTAAATGATATAGTTTATATACATTTCCCTATATTTCCAAATAATTCCCATAAATTACTGTAAATTCCCGTAAATTTCCATAAATTCCCGTAAAGTTTCCAATTTTGAATATTCCCCAAATTCCCCAGATTAAGTTCCCGTGGAAAGTTTCCGGAAATTTACCGGAAACTTTCCGCCCCTTTGCAACCCTAAACAGGTGAATCCCAGGCATATGGACTGTGATAGACCATTTTTCTTTCTTTGGTACAGTATGTACAATATACAGTATATACAGTATGGTCCAAAATCATAAGAACACATTGAAAAACTTTTTTAAACAGACAGATTTATAACTTGAGAGTCAAATGAATTGAATCAGATACAGATTGCCAGGTTTTAAACAAACAGCATGCCATCAATATAGCAAAACTAAAATGTACCAAATACTAAGATAATCTGAAATTCTGAAGATTTTGTCTGTTACTGAAGTATATTGATAATATATTTTGTAATGAAAATTAAAAAAAAAAAACTATTGTCCTTCCTATGGTTTTAGGTCATATGGTTAGTTATTAGATTAACTTATAACAAATAACAAATCGATTAAAAAAATTCCCACCTGCATTTGTGACCTAATGGGATGTTTATATGAAACATTAATTTAAAAAACAATTTATTTCATATTTCATTTTGAAATTTCAACATTCTGACCCAGATTTTAATCACCCATTCCCCCGACACAAGTTCTCGTACAGTTTGCTTCACAGCTTTTGAATCAACAATTGAATTGCTAACCCTAACCTATTAGATACACTTAAAATAACTAAATAAAAGAATGAAAGACATTAAAGAGCCTACTAAATGCCCCACAGCGCCCCCTACTGGGTTTATTGTGTATCAGGCAAACACTCGTGTTCCAAGAGGTAAAAAATATTTAGTTAACCTGTTAAATGATTACAGAGTGCCTGCATGAAACTTGTCGTTTGCATCATCATTGTCCACATTACACACACACACACACACACACACACACACACACACACACACACACACACACACACACACACACACATATATATATATATATATATATATATATATATATATATATATATATATATATATATATATATATATATATGTATATATATATATATATATATATACGTATATATATATATATATATATACGTATATATATATATATATATATATACGTATATATATATATATACGTATATATATATATATATACGTATAAAATTTTAATGTTGTATACATCATCATTTCATTCAACAACAAAAAAACAATAATATTATTATTAATAATAATAATAATAATAATAATAATAATAATAATAATGATAATAATAATAATAATAGGAAGAAAACAAAGAACAATAAGTATAGGAAGACAAATAATATATAGAAGAATAAAGACACAGAGGAGAAGAAATTTGAGAAGAAAATAAAAACAAAGAAGAAAACAAAGAAAGACGACAGCAAAGAAGAAGAAGAAGAAGAAGAAAGCTACAGTATCTATTTAACTTGTCAAGTTATTTGGCATCAACTGCAGTCCATAAGAGAAATGTGCAGACAGCATAATTGTAATTTGTCAGATGTGCAGATGTATTTGCAGTGCATCAGAGTCATGCTCCATTTAGAAAACTACTGTATAGTGTTACACGCCATAAAACTCATGTTGGACACAAATGGATCAGGGACGTTTTTTAGCTAAAATATTTAGCCGTTGCAGTGGTTCTCTTCTTGCCTTAATGTGTATTGTGGTATGTTTTGTGGGATTATACAGTAAGCAAAGGAAATGTCAGCAGAACTTTTAACCACATCTTATCTGGAGCTTTTGTGGTTGCTCCAAGGCTGTTGGATGGGTATGGTTGCCATGGATACACTGTTTTTTGTTTTCACTTTAGGCAAGCGCCATTTGTGGCCAGTCCAGTTGGCCTGCATTCATCTGCTTTTGGTTTCTCTCTCTGTGTCACTCATGCTCTTGAACAGCACTCGTGACTCTTGACTCACCCTCAACCATCTTATAATAACTATCTAATAATGTCCTCCCCTCTGGAGCCAACCTGACTAACATTTTCCATTTGCTTCCCTTCTGAAAAATCTTGTCTTGTCATTTCCCACACAATTATCTGATTTCAACTGATCTGTTTCCTCTTTGCTCCTGTTACTTTACTTTTTTTAGGTTATTTGTTGCTATATATACATTTGTCACTCACAGAACTACTCAACTTTCATGGTAGTTTTACCGTAATGACTGAAAAATTCATGTCATCCACAGCACAGTTGAATTCTTGACTGCTGCTGAAATATTGCTGGCTTTAAGCTTTCTAGTTATGCACCAATATCATTTTTGACATGGTAATGTTTTCTGTAAGCAGCAGTTTGTTTAACTTTTTGCAGTCTCCAGGGCTTTGCAGTTTAATGGTAACATGACCATCTACATTTTTTGTCTTATTAAATTGAAGAGAGAATAAGTGAAACTGGATATAGCTGCTGTTATTTACTTGTTTCATCAGAGCTGTCAGAAGGCTTCTAAAGGGTTCTTTTGAACTTTGTACTGAACACATGGAGTTTGCAGTCAGCATTTTCCCCATATGATATAAATGCAGGCATAATGTGAGAATGATATCAAGTTGCAAGAGTTTCAAAGACTTTACACCTGTCCAAGAGTGTCATCCAAGGACATATCAATGTTCAGATACATGATGATGCTTTGTTCGTGTTTTGTAGAGGACAGGAAGTCATACTCTGTCATTAAGCACACAAGGATGTCTGTGTGACAGCACTAGACAAGACCAGGATTTGAGGAAGAAATTTATAGAAATAATTTGAGGTTCTGCTGACCATCTGCTGCCAGTTTGAGAAAAGCATGGAAGACGTTTAAAAATAGATTAATTTGCATGCATTTGTGCCTGACACAAAAATGTTTGAGCAGACAGACCTGTGAAACATCAGATGAAAAACGAATTTTACTTACTCATTAAGTGCCTTCGCTCCATAACCTTCTAACCAAACAGATGAGCTAATCTAATTAATTTAATTGAGCAGATGAATTTAATTGCAGCCATGCTACTCACAAATTGCATGTGTGTGTGTGTGTGTGTGTGTTTTTTTTTCCATGGGAAAAAAGTCACCATTAGCTAAAGGGGAAGTTCAGACTCTTTGGTCTCTAGCTGAGTAAATATTTTTCTAGGCATTTTTTATGGTAAGTTTCATTTTAGTAATTTTTCCCCAAACACTGAGTTCAGTGCCCCGAGTGAGCCGCTAACGGCTGTGAGAAATGTCTGACTGCTGCAGCAAAACTCAACACATTCCAACTCTTCTCAGCACTTTTAACTCTTTTAGAGCACAATGAAACATCTGACTAATGTCAGTTACAGTCCAGTATACTATTCATCATATACTATATGTAAAGAGATAAATACATTTTTTAACAGCCATGATAGTTAGAAATGACAGAAATATAATCGACAACAGGATTGTGTGCAGAAGGTACCGTTACTTCAGCACATCCTGAAGTGTTTTAATCCTCTTATCTTATATATTCCTCTTCATAGCAATTCTGAACACAGTTATTATTTATTAGTAAAATGCCATACTTATTTTATGGTTTCATTTAATATTGTGGAACATAATAATGTGGTAGTTCCGTTTATCACTTATATTAAAGCGTAGTCATTCATTCCATCACCAGCCTCTCTTTCTCTCTCTCGTGTAGTTATAAAGGAACAATTTTTAATTTTAATGTTACAAAGAAACCATAGATTTCATCATTCTCTCATCCTCTCATTTAAAAAAAGTTACAGCTTTACCTCTCAAAGCACAGACAACTGGAGGCTCTTTCCTAAATGTTAAATAAACATCTCCTTACAGAAATCTTCACCACATCAACAAATTTTAATCCATTTTAATCCTGGTGTGGAACTCCTAGTGTATGTTGTTATTATAGGAATGATAATGTATTAGAACATGTGAATTTGCATAAACCTGTGATTTCTAGCTGGAACTACTGTCAAAGTTCAGGAAAATTAATCAATGTATTCTGACCAAGCAGAACTGAGAATTGAGGGGGCGGATTTGGGGGTCAATCCCCTGAACCATTTGTGAGTATTTTTTAGGTTTAAATACTTAAATAGGTCCTAGAGTTCCCAGACATAGAGATTGCACTGGCCACATGATATTTCATGTTATACCTTTTCCATTACCAAAGCAAGAATGGTCTGTATGCTTCTCTGATTTTTTTTTAATTTGTCTCATTTAAAAGCTAAAATGTAACAAAAATAAAACAGAATATAATAAATATATAGTAAAGAAGAATATAATAAAGAATATAAACATTATAAGATATTTATAGTCTAGATTTAGGTATTGTAGAAACTTTAATGGAAAATCTACGTATATATTTGATAGCAATGATCATTTATTTATTTTTGTTCCCTATTATTATATTTTATATTTTGTTATATTAGATTCTGCATGATGTTTATTTAAAAAAAATATATTTATAATTTAATTGAAACTCATTTTTATAGAATAGTAATAGCGCTACATATGCCTTTAATATACTAGATATAATATATATGTCTTACAGCTAGAATAAAAATAGCCATGTTAGCACAATTGGCACAAAAACTATAAAACAATGGTTGCAGCAACAGAAGTAAATGTCAAACTACAATGGATAATAATATATATATGGCCAATTCCTGTCTGTAGATTTACTCATATATTGTCATTTGTAAGATTAAGAGTGTTTCCTCTCATTACTCTGGACATCAGTAAATTAAGGGAAGCAAATTGTGTGTAAAACTCTTTTTTTTCACAAATTGTGTGTAGCTGTAAAGAGAAATCCTTGTCTTTGCACCTTGGAATCACATGTTAGATGATGGATCATGCATGAAGTGCTATTTTATTAGATCATAAATCAGTTGAACTCATTACATAGGCAACACCAAATATAATTTATCAGCAATCCATTTTATTTATTGAAGCATCACCGACACCAGTAGAATAAATGAAAAGCTGGTTTGTGATTCTTAGGGAACCCTCTCCTTCCGGATATGTCTTTAAACCTGGTCCTGAGCTAAATGATATCCTAATGTTAAATTGTAAATGCTTTAGGATACATGACTAAACAGGTTTAGTCGGTATCCTAAAGACAGAGTAGTATGTGAAACAGAGATAGCATAATTCCTTATCATTAGTCATGCTGTGATATTCATTTAGAGTGGTGGCACTAAATAGAGCTGGTGAAGGTGTTGATTATTTTATTTATAGATTATAGCCTCTTACGTGCTGTCTCCATGTTCAGACTTTGATATATCTGTACATTTTGGCTAATTCAAACTACAAAAAATGATTAGTGAAGTCATTATTCATTCACATTCATCGATGATTTAAAATAAAGAGCACACTGGCAAATGTCCAATATTTTTCTTGTTTTACAGAATGTGGACTTGCAGCATCTCCAAAGGATTTAAATAATCTGACTGCAAACAGAGTTGACAATTAAATCCATCCTTGACCTTTGTTTATTATTCACCAGCAGGAGTATTTAACATCCACTCTGCATGTGTAATGAAACCCTTAACCTGTCTGACCTTTTCACATTACCCTGTGGATGACAGACCCTGCTGTGCGTGGCTCTCTGTGCAGCAAACAAACAAACACCACAACAAAACATAAAAAAAGATATTACCAAACGAAAAAATAATATAGTACCAAACATATTTATTTGCACATCAGGTACTGTACTTATTGATTTCGAATACAATATCTTATTTACCATTCCTAATGTGTGTTTGACAAGTTAATAGAAATAGAAAAAAAAAGATTAAATGCTCTTGAAGAAGTTGATCAAATGGAAGACGTCACATTTCTGACATTTCTTGTAATTAGATATTACCAAGGTGCGTCTGAGAAAGATTGATTAAAGACTTTGAAAACCAAACTTCTTTTTAGCTCCCTTAATTCCACACTGGGCTTCCCTAAAAGAAATACAACTTTTAAACAATAGAAAAGCAAACTTAAAGATAGAGGGAAAAACAAACCAAGTAACATACACCAAACTGTAAAAGGTGTCTATAAACGAGTTACATTCTTGTGTGCTTAACAGATTAAATCCTTATCATTTAGTTCGGGGCTTCAAGGCAAATCAAGATTTATATTGATGTTCTCTTTTTTAAAATGTTATCGTTTCTAATAGTAACAGAGTACAGTATGGTAGGCGTCCTACGTAGACGGATTAAAACCAATGTGTAATTGTTGATATGATGACGTTTTCTTTAAGGAGATGTTTTAATGTTCTTTTTTAAAAATAATAAAAATAATACACAACTAAAGAAAATTAACATGATGAGATATTTATAGTCTAGACCTAGATATTGTAAAAAAAACTCTACAGGACTTCTCTTTATGTCTGTTATATTTTATATTTTCTTATATGAGATTCCACATGATTTCAGTGTTTATTAGAAAACATATTTAATTGAAACTCTTTTCCATAGAATAGTATTTGCACTACATATGCTTTTAATATATTGACTGTCTTATAGCTAGAATAAAAATAGCCATGTTAGCACAATTTGCACAAAATTCCCCATGTATTCTGTGATTTTTTAATTGTGCGATAAAACAAAGGTTGCAGCAAAAATATAAATGTCTTAAACTACAATGGATAATAATATATCTATGGCCAATTTCTGTCGGTAGATATACAGTATATTCATTTTTTCATATATTGTCATTTGTAAGATTGATTCATCTCATCACTATGGAAATTAACAACTAACTGGCAGGGATTTGTATAGTGTATGTGCCATATTAGCAGAAAAAAACCATGCATAATATTTTATATGATGTTTTCTTTAAGTAGATAAGGATCCCCAGTGTCACTGATTTTTTGACACAGGAAACACAGGAAAGTCTTTAGGACAGAGGAGTTTCCGGTTTCTCATTCTCATGACAAGGTTTTCATTTGTCTTATTAACTTTGAGGGAATAATTAATAAGAGAGGGTGTATAACAACAAATTGTTGTAGCTTCTGTAACTAATAATCACAAACATGGATGAGCCATAGAAAATGTAGCTACAGTATAAATACATAATGAATGGCATGTCATTAATTAATTAATAAATCATTTGCAAAGATAGTATAATAGGAATAAATCACTTCAGGACATGCTATTATGAGAATGTAATCAACTTTGGAGTGGTTACTGTAATTCCACTTCATGGCCGGCTGCTTCACATGTGTTCAGTAGCCTATAAATATGAATCATTTTTATTTATTATTTGTTTTTGATATAATGTATTTACAGTGTAATGTTTTTATTTAATAAAATCCTCTAGGTAGAAACACACACAGATGACATATCATCTAGGAGCATCTGACCTTCGGCCGTTCTCGCAGGCAAATGTCATTGCAGTATCCAATGCAGTTTGCATTTAAAATCGGGTTAAATCTTAAAAGCTATATATTTATTTGGTTTTTCTTTCTGGGAGAACCCATAAAGCTTTTCTGTTGAACTTCAAATAGAGGGTTTCCCTATTAGAGAAGCTTGAAACCTTAACTTCATAAAGAACCCTTGAGGAACCGTTTGAAGTGCATAACCCTGTTTGATGGTCAAAACACTGCACAGATTAGTATTTCTCCTGCTTTCGTGCATGCAATGCAATCCAATAAAAGTTGTAAATACAGACATGTAACTATAGTGCTGTGGTCCTGTAGCACATGTCTCAAGTAGCACAAGGCACAGGTGACATCTTAAACATTCATTAGGGTGAAAGGCAGGAGGTTCCCGAGAGCTATAGGTGGTGGGGATGAACATGATCGCAGGTTTTAGTATGCAAGAAAAGAGTGTGTTATTTATGCCCAGCTTGCCATGGGATAATTAATTGGAAACAGGTGTTGGTGCATGTGTAATGAGGGAAGAGGGTGATGGTGCATTCATGATGAGCTATGCATGAAGAAGGAGGCTGGCCGAATCTGTAGCTGAAGTCATTCTGTTGCCATTCATATTACTTGGAACATCTGTATTATCTAAGTAATTTTAAATGAATTGAAGGAACCATCAGGTTCTTTTTATTATTATTATTATTATTATTATTATTATTATTATTATTATTATTATTATTATTATTATTATTATTATTATCTGTTTGTTTAAATGTGCACCTCCCAGCTAATCATTGCTGTTACTTAGATTTCTGAGTGAGTAAGTTGTAGTAATTTTCTGAAAAAAGGCATAATTCCTTTCTACCAGTTTGTGAATGTAAATCATTTCCTTCATTGTGCTGTCAGGTTCCATGTTATACTTCCCAGTAGTCCAATTAATTAGGCTAAAAAGTGTCAGCTAATGTAATTTAATTCTAGAGTAAGACAAGCTAATTATGTGCCTCAATACAGACAAGGGAAAATAAGCAAGGACCCCTGGGAGGAGCGACTTTATCTAACCATAGTCTTTACTCTCTCTTGACATTGGCTTTGGTGATGAAGTATCATGGTTGCTCCTTTCCACAAAAAGGCAGAAAATCTTTGTCTAGGTTTTTGATTATGAGCTGTGGCATTCTCTTGTCACATGTAAGGACGCTGAGGTTAACTAACTTCTTTGTTTTTCCTCCATAATGAATATAAATGTGATGTGCTTGCTGACATATAGTTGTATTACATTATATTAGAGCTTACTTTTTGATCTCTAAATATTATTTTATAGACATTCAGATTCTTTATATACATTGATATGGCTAATTAGTAATTATCATAGGTCCCCTTTTTGTGTAGTGAAACAAATTACATGTGCTCAAGTTCATTTGGATTTCTTTTCTAGTCCCATATCCTGATAGTTTTGTTGTTAGATTTCTGCGTCATTGCAAAGTCTTAGCATACATATTTGTTATTATTATTATTATTGTTATTAATAATAAAAATAATAATATTATTATTATAATAATAGTAGTAGTAGTAGTAGTAATGTTCAGTATTTCTAAAGTTGAAATACATTTGAAATTATGGATTTACTAGAACAATAAGAAGGGTCATACAGCAGGCCTTTAAACAAGACTGTATAATAACAGTCTTCTAAAAAGTCCTTAGAGAGCCCTAAGAGACTAAAGCAGTCATTCCATTAACAGCGTGAAGACTACTGGCTGGGAGCAATAAAGCTTTAAAGAATTAAAGGGCAATTAGCAAAATCATGTCTCCATCTGGAGTCATAACTTACCATAAAAACAAAGCAAATTAATGAGACTTTATAGTCTTTTTATGAAAGACTTTGCACAATTGAATTAATCCTTTGATGAAAATATTTAGTTTAAGATTTCCCATGATATTATAAAAGAAAGAAGACCTTGAATGACCCTTGAGGTTGTACTGATACAGACTGCAGCTCATGTTTTTCCATGCATGATTTGTTAGTCATCCGCTAACCCTTAATCAGTGGTATGTTTTGGACCACAGGACTGCTGTGGTCTGGATATTTCTGGTTGGTGGATTATTTCTTAACCCAGCAGTGACACAGAGGTGTTTAGAAACACAGAACTGTTGTGCTGAGAAAGGTATCTGGTCAGCATAATATATGTACAGTCAGTAATTATACACCTACACGGTTACCTTTTTGGTATATGTGCTTGTAGAAATGGCCAATCTCCATATTTTTAAGTAGTTATGTAATATACTGCATTTAAACTGAGAAACACATTTTAGAACACAAAATGTAATCTCTGTGACTTTAACATTGCCGTAGTTGTTTCTTTTTTCTGCCAATAGCAAGTATACTTTAATAAAATGTAAAAAAAAAAAAAAAAAAAAGCCTGAATTGATTTGCAAGGCTTATTATATAATGATCTTGCATCATTGTATTGCCTGACCTGATCTTGCACCTAACATCACAAGTGCTAAATACAATATTGTGAGCAAAATGATCATCATTAAACACTCATTTTGATGTTGACTATTTTTAACAAGCCACATTCATTAATCCCCAGTCAGGTCAGAGAGAGTAAATGAAATACAAATCCATGAGTCTGTTCAAACTGTCCTTTTTCAATGAGCTGCCTTCTCATAAATAATTTATATAAATGCCTCTGGTTGGCTGCATCAGAGGATCTGCTACAGAAGCTGTGATCATTCATAGTATAAAAAAATTGACTTGCACACTACAGCCTTTTTTATGCTGATCCAACTTGCTTAAAGTATTATTGAGTGCTTGGTTTTCTGTGCCAGTTGATGATCTATGATTTATATAATATGGAGTGCAATAAAAGCATTAGATATAGGGAAATATACAAGAAAAAAGAATGATTCACAATGGCTGGCACTTTTAGAAAGTGTCAGAAAATGGGATGTCTTCTGGGATAATAATTCAGACCCAAGTGCAGGGATAACAAAGGGAGTTTATTAGGGGGAAAAAACCCAAAAACTAGGAAACTGGGAACATAAGACACAGGAAAACAGAAACAACAACAAACCAAAGAAAAGGGAACAAGAGGCAAGGACTCCAAACAACAGGCACAAGAAAACAGGATTAGGTAGGGGAGGAAATCATAGAAAAACAAGGAGCAGAGGCAGGAATGGATTAAGGATAGGAAGGGCTAACACACGTGAACACAAAACAAAGGCACATGGTACAAGACAAACTGCCAGAATGTCCCCCTAGTGTCCAGGTAGGGATAGTCCCAGCCATTCCTGACAGTATCCCCCCTCAAAAGTACAGCTCCCTACGCGCCAGGCCAGGACCACGCCCGAGAGTTCAAGGGGCAACGATCTCAGCCAGAATCAGGTTGGAGCGAGGCACATGGTGAGGCAGGTAGGCGGGAGCGAGGCACATGGCGAGGCAGGTGGGGGAGCGAGGTTCACACCAAGTCCACACAAAAAAAGCAAACAGATACCGGCCTGTGACATCGCCCACAGACAAGAAGTGGTGCAAAGGAACAGGTGCAAAGCGAAGTCCACTGAAGAACACTAGAACTCCAATAAAAAATAAAACCCCAAAAGGCTGGAAAGAGGATAAAAATTTAAAAGCAGGGATAACACAAAAGGGGGGTTTATTATGGTAAATGACAAAAGTATGGAAACACTAGGAACACGGAAACACTTAGGACTTAGGATAAAAAATCTCTAAGTCAAAACCAAAAAACCAAAACAGACACAGTGATAAGGACTCAGCCTTAAAACTGCCAGAATGGCCCCCTAGTGTTCAGGTAGGGAATAGTCCCAGACATTCCTGACAAAGTGTCTGTTTGGAACATTGGGAAAATAGAGCTCTCGAATGTGTTTTCTTAGACCTTACTTCCTACTTTATGCCATAAATGAGATGACTGGGACACTCAAGACTTTGACCAGGTTGTGTCTCATACCTTTGCAACACCAATGAGCCTGAATTAGTCAAGATTCTTGGTGTGTTATTCCATTTATGTCTCCTTAAATCAACAATGACCTTTTATTTTGCATTCATCTCCACTCAGTAAGCTAGCCTGCTTCCCATCTGATTGCAGTTGCATCATTGTTTTTGACGAGCCCATTCCACAATGATATCACTGTGTAATCACGTTGCCTGGCACAGCTAATAGGACTTATGAGAAGGTGACAGTATCTTAACCAAATCCTGTCTAAGGAGGTTATCGAGAGTAATGAGAGAAATATTTGGAACTCTGGAGTTGTTCACATGTCAATCTCATCCCTTAATTCACAGGCCTGAGTCAATTCAGAATGGTCGTTAGAGAGCTATGCCGCCAGGCCCTGCCTAATGAGTTGCTGCTCTTCTCTTTTCACATTACTGAGTAACGATTTAGTCCAGGAGCTCATATGAGTCTTATTAACCGTGTCAAACATATTCCACTTGCCTTCTTTCACTCAATTTTGAAGAACAGGCCACAAGGTCAATAGTTAGATTTGCAGCTCTGTTGTGCCTTCAGGCGTCATGGTGAGCGAGCCATTAATGTCATCATTAATCATTGATGTCACTGAAATTGCAGACCGAACTGCATCGATTTCTACCCCGAAATCAGATGGGTTTAAACAGCTAGTTTGTTTAATGCTGAAAACATGGAATTAAGACAATGATATCACACTAAATTGCCTTTTATTGTCATGTTCTGCCTTTTCCTTTTTAATCAATTATCAAAAAATACTAAAGTTTTAATATTTATCAATATTTATACCACAGCATTCTTCAATTCTTGTTTCTGATTGGTCAGAAGGTAAAACAAATAATTGTAGTAAATTACACAACAAAGATATCTCTGTTTTGGTAACAGTACCCCAAATATTGACTATTTTCCTATATTATCCCGTCTCCAAGTGTTTTATTCGTCACACACAAAACGTTTAGAAAACAATAGAAATAGTTTAAAATGGCTTTCCATTTTTATATCCAGTCTTGGAAATAGAAGTAAAGAGGTCTGAATTATGTACATCATGTTAAGTTGTGTGTTAGTTATGTTGTGTCATGTAACACAACAGTATCTTTATTGTACTGTTCATGTATATCCATATTCACTCTCTCTATTCTTTCTCTTCTGTAGTTACACAGGTTTTGTGGTGGGCAACGGCCTCCAGGCTCAAAGACAAAACCCTGAGATTAAGGTCAGAGGTGTGGACCCGGTGTTAGTTGAAGCCAAAGAGACACTGGAGAGATTTAATCAGGTGAAAATTCATTTTGTTCACATATTTATTTGTTAGAAGGAGGTTTAGAACATTCCACAGTTCCTGCCAGAACTGAAAACAAAGCCACATGTTCATTAGACTTATGACAGAAAAAAACAAGACTGTATGTCGAACAGCAAATCTGATTGTTCATCACTTCAGGAAAACTGAGATGCATTACATCCAGATCCTCTTCCAGTACATTATATAAACCAAAAATAGATACATGTGATTTTGTGCTGATAAGAACCCCAATAATAACCCTAACCATAACAATGCTGTTATCAGTCATGCTAGTATCAGCTAGCTACCTAGCATAGCTTCCTCTCTAGGATAGATAGGTATTATTATCAATAATGTGGATGAAATAAAGATTGGTCTATCTTTGGTAATGAGGAGGTTGTTTGCCCAAGCTGTAGCTTTGGAGGAAGAAGATGCATGTAGAACTTGTTTATATGCAGACACAAACAAATGATCACATACTGATGACAAGGTATTTTTAGTTGCATAGCATTATTCAAATATTGACATATGACATAATGAAAATTTTTAGATCAGTGTGCAATTTTAAAATACAACAAATATGCACAATAAATTAATATACATGGTTGTTTCATGTATTGCAAAATCTAAGGTGCATGAGGTGCACTGATCACAGATACTCAGTGATAAGGATTACAGATATTTTGGAAATTAGATATATTTTTGAACTTTCAAATTTGATATGCAAACAAGACTCATTTCTCACCAATAATTTGTCCTACATGTTTGTTTTTATGCTTGTTCCACAACTTGCACCCTGATATAAGGAGTATATGCAGGATATACAGTATGCAGGATATAAAGTACTCTATGTCTCTCTGAGCTTTTCTGGAAGCCAAAAAAAAAGTCACTGGCAGCAATTTTTGAACGGGTTACTGTTCCCATGGGATTCAATGTGAAATGTACTGTGGAGGTTAAACAGGGAATTGGTGGTCAAACAAGACAAATTCCATAAGGTATGATGCAGCAATCTGATTAACTAGAGACACATTTGTTTGTTGGAAATGCATGTGGTTAATAGCTGTTCAGGATATTATTCAGATACAAGACACTTTATATTTCAGGAGAGTATAATTTCTGCTTTGTTAGAAAACAAGCTAAAACTCCTCAATGATTTATAAAGATTTTATAAAAATTTTTTTTCAAAGAAACCCTCTGAACCCTTTATGTGAAACACTGTGTCCACATGGACATTTCTGGGATAACCTGTAATTGTTTCCTTATTATTCACTAAAACCAGCACAGACCCTGTTTTAACAAAACTATCCCTCTGGATTACACTGTAACCCCACTGTACACCCCTCCCTCACTGACCCAGACTTTGCGCTCTGATCTGTCTCCCTGTGTGTCCCACTGGATTGCTTTAAAGTGAGCTTGGCTCCCACAGCTGTGTTTGGGAGGTGACCTGGGCTGTTCCACTTGGCTCCCTGTAATGTCTTCCATTGCTCCATTAAAACCAGACGCTCTGGTAATGCATTATGACCCAGCATTGCCCCTCCCTGGTCAAGTGGTCCAGTGTGTGTCTGCAAGATTTGCATCACCATTGGGCAAGAGGCTGGGGAAGTACAGAGGATTTGGCTGAAGGGTCATGTACATTATGGTACATATACTGTGAATGTTCACAAAATACTGGAAAGGCCTAGTCTGAACAAGTATTCAGTAGTTGATACAGTATATATATTTTCTAATCATCCAGCTACTTTTCATTTTGTATTCTATTTCCATCATGTATGTACATATCAGGCTGCTAATCTTAATAATGTATACTTATTTATTTACGTTTATTGTTTTTTTCTTCCTTCCTTTTTAGTCTATGGAATTGTTTTTTGCATTGTTTTTGTCCACTTACATGAAGCACACGTCCATGAACTTTCCCCCTGAATCATGTTCCTCACAAAACTTCTCAAAACTCCAATTATCCAGGATCCAAAAAAGTAGCAGGTATTGTTGGATGTGAATTATACAAAGGGGCGATTCACACATTGCACCAATATGTGCTAACGGCTGTTGAGAAACAAGCATTTTACTGCTTGTTCCCAAGGGTGAATCCTTTTCTGACTGCACAGGAAATTTATGCCTTGCAAGGACGGGTCTACACCAAAAGACTATTATTTTCTTTCTCTGCAATGAATGGAGAATATGATGTAACTGTGATTTTTTTTTTGTAACTGAGTCACATTATTTATGAGACCTCCTACCAAAAACGCAAATTAACAGACCTATGGCTCCTCTTTTATAGATTTTTCAAAAGATTTTGATAGGGGAGATTATTTATTCTTATGACTTATTCACACTGTGTCCTGTTGATCTCGAGTGGAGTTGTGGGTTCACACATTCTCTCCTGATGATGATTTGTAACTGATGATCTTTTGCACAGCCATTGCTGTGTACTGCATGTGAATGTATGTTGGCCATCACTGGCTATGGGAAGATTGCAGAATAATCTGACAGTCATCCCCAAGGCCATTCTGCACATATCTCCCACACATTCAACACTGAGGCACTTAATTTTCTTTATAAATATACAAGCTTCTTTATATATATATATATATATATATATATATATATATATATATATATATATATATATATATATATATGTTATTTGTATATATTCTTTAGAAAACACAGTAAAAAAGAATGGTCTTACACTGAGGCAAGGAAAACAACACAACACAGTTCGGTAGACATAAAAAACACTGTTAATATTTTGCAGCATTTACAAGCGTGAGCGTGGTCTAAATATGCCTAACCCAGAGGTGAATGGGTGAACTGGTAGACCTACAATTCAGGTGACGCTCCCTCTCATGGTTTGGCAGTGGGATTACCCACACAGTATTTATTGCTGTATGAAATGTCACTGCTTGTTGCTAACAATGTAATTTATTCATGTATTGCTATATAAAATTGAAATAGTGCTGTTATTTTTAAAAAAAAATGTATAATGTAATGTGTAATTATTGATATGCTAACGTTTTCTGAAACGAGAAGATTAGCATTTAAGTTATATAAGTTACATAAATAATAAGCATTACATATAAAAAGCATTATATATAATAACGAATGCCTTCATTCCTGTAGGTAGTTTTATCTCTCCATTTTCCACTCATTCACACACATACACTAAAGCTAAGAACAGCATCACTTTCCTCCTTTGAAATAAATAAGCTTTGTCAAGATGAAGTACACACAGCAGTGGTTTGGTATTATTGGAGGTTTAAGTGTAAGGCCTGCATGTTCAGACACAGTGAGCAATATGTCTATCCTGCTGTTTGGCCTTCTCTAAATGAGCCTCCACGCTGATTTCCTCAGACTGCCAGAGTTGTGGCAAAACCCAGTTGATGAGTTTAGGTATTCCAAATGGGCCCGTTGTCAAGGAGACAGGGTTCTGCAACAAAAACCTTTCATGTCCAGCATGCTGTCATATCGATCTGTGAGTGTGAGAAAGGTGTCTAAAAAGGCAGGGCCTCCCACACCTACACATTTCCATTTGGTTTCTTCAACACATGCAGTGCACAAAGTCTAGCTCTTAGACAGACTGAAATGTGAATGTAAATGATGGAGAGATAAGCACCACATTCCTCACAATCAGTTCTGCGTCAATGTGAAATTCGACACATTTGCATTGTTGCTGGCAAATATGTCATTGTGAATGAATACTAAATATTTAAAAGAATAGCTGCCATAATAACAATTCACAGTTATTGTGAAAACATTTACTATAGCACTGACAAATTCTCTAATTTGATCTGTCATAAGATGTTAATTACTTTAAAACAGCAGATCTGACAATTGTACAAACATGTACAATATATCAGACTGGAAAGGATTAGAGAGACATTTATATGGCTCATGAAATCCTGTAAACATACAGTGACAACCATTAAGGTCCAACGGAGAACACTGAGTGCATGGATGAATTTTCCCAGAGGTCACCAGCCTGCCAGCATTCCTTCAAAGGCAAAGTGACATCTCATGTTGGAGGTCATAAAAGATTCCACACGATCGTCCAAAGAACTGCATTACTCCGTAGACTCAGCTAAGGTCTTTAACTAGAGACTTCACATTCTGGCCAATTGAAGTGCAGAATCCAATGATTTCCCCAGTAAAAACTTAGTTTGCACCTGGAGATCCCCAGGCATTTTTTCATTTCACAATAAGGAACTCATATCATGCTAGAGTGACAATGTGGAGAAATTTGGCTACTTTAGGACCTAATTAATTGCCATAATTGAAGGAACTATGAATTTTCTAGACCAGTACATACTTATGGAATGTTCAGACACCTTTCTGTGAACTGAAGATGAAACAGAATTGGGTTATGAAGTTAAAATTATCCAGGACACAAGAGTCTTAGAAGGGTCCAGTTTTGTGATATTTCCATATTCCCTGCTCTATACTACAGCACTATTCCCAATTCTAATTGGTCTCTTTCTTCAACGAGACATTTGTTTATCAGTTTTGAAAATGCTTTTAATTTTTATTAATTTTATTAATTGATTTTTATTAAATACTTATTACAAGTAAATTAGGATTGGGGCAGGACTAGTTTTCTTCGATCTTCTAAAATCCGACAAAATCATGACATCAAAAAAAGGTTCTTATATCAAAAATTTTATCTAAGTGCTAAAACTGTGTAAATACCCAGCATAGGTATCCACTGTGCAGCAAGGCTATATGTATATATACTTTAGAGAGCTGATGTTTTTAGAGGCTTAGAGGCTATGTAATTAAATGATAAATGAGTCAGTACAAAAACTTAATATCCATGGTATTTCAGAGAAACAGGTGAGGTGATGTACTGACACAATAGGGTGACATGGCAAATAATTGATTACATGCCATCTAAACCTCTAGGGAAGACAGGTTACAGTGGCATGGTGCATATAGAATGCAACCTGGGGAGAAACCTTGAAGGTGAACATTTGTAATGAAAAACAGGTAATGAACCAAGCTTAGATTAGTCTTACTATTGTTCTGTGCTTTCATTTTGCACTTTTTATGTTATTATATTAAACCAAATTTTCAGTAATTAATGTGATCATTAGGGGGGCACGGTGGCTTAGTGGTTAGCACGTTCGCCTCACACCTCCAGGGTCGGGGTTCGATTCCCGCCTCCACCTTGTGTGTGTGGAGTTTGCATGTTCTCCCCGTGCCTCGGGGGTTTCCTCCCCCGGTCCAAAGACATGCATGGTAGGTTGATTGGCATCTCTGGAAAATTGTCCCTAGTGTGTGAATGAGTGTGTGTGCCCTGCGATGGGTTGGCACTCCGTCCAGGGTGAATCCTGCCTTGATGCCCGATGACGCCTGAGATAGGCACAGGCTCCCCGTGACCCGAGGTAGTTCGGATAAGCGGTAGAAGATGAATGAATGAATGAATGGATGAATGTGATCATTATAGCTAGTACTGTTCATGCACAATTATACTGGGAATAAATGAGACTCAGATGTTTATTTCCATGCTTGCAATTTTTTGCCTCATATATAATTATATATATATTTTTTGTTTGTCTTTCATTGTTAAATTGATACCAGGTTTTATATAACATCATATTATAATTGACTAGAACTTAAAAAGATTCCTTCTTCAGTCAACCTTTTCTTTTTCTTTCTTATCTTTTTCAAGTCTTACAACAAGTGCTTCAAGTTAAAAGTTATGGTCTAGATGATATTGAAAAAATCATCTTGGCATTTCTACTATAAAAAAATCTGCCAACTACAGAGGTTGAACTAATTGCGGTAATATTTAGTATTCTGAATGAGGAGCACAAAAAATTCATTTAAGCATCTGTGTAACTCTGAATACAAGGACATTTCCCTCTATAAAATGTAACATTTGGACTTAAGTCACCCACTCTGAATATACCCTAAACATGTGAAGATTCTTACAACAATAAAACCGTATGACAAGGATTAATTTTTAGAAATGTATTATTCTATTTCTCATATCCGTGCCCTGTGTTTATGCTGTATTCATCATCCTGCCACCACTGCATATGCTGAGAATTTTCCTGCTGTTAAATTTTTTTAGGATTTACACTTGAGCAAGTCCATGTGCTATTCTGTGTGCCGTACACCTTTTGTTGTTGTCTTGGATGGTATTATAAGCTATGAGCTGTGACTCCTGCCCTGGAAGCCTTTGTCGGAGCAGGCTTTGTGGACTGCGTGGGTGGTTTGCTTCAAAGAGATTCACTTGGCTGAATTTTTCCTTTAGTGCAGTTTATATCAGGTGACTGAGAAATGAAGGGCAGTTATTGTGTAGAAAAGAACTGGGATTTATAGCTTTGTATTGAAATACTGATTTTTTTAGCACAAAAGATTCATTTGCTATAGACAGTTGGGCACAAGCCAAGAATAAATCGATTTGCTGAGCTTGAGGTAGTGGGTGTTAAAGCCTACTGTCATTAGCTTTTTAAAATCCAAAAAGTATCCATTGCCATCCACTATGGACTAAATAACCAAGTTTTATATCTTATGTGTAGAAACATTCTTTGTGAAGCTACTGAAAATAAATACTACTCTTAACTAGAGCCAAAGAATACAAGGACCATCAAGATTGTTTTCTGAATAAACTATTGACAAAGAAGGGATTTTTTTAATACACTTTGAAGAAAGGAGTGATTCTATTATAAGGATAAATCAATCTGAAACAAAAACTAACTTGTAATATTTATTCCAGTTTTAATCCTACAAAATAGTTTTTACTAGGTTTAAGTGGAACAGAAAAAACTTGAATGCATCATCAGCTCATCCAAGTTAAGGAGTTTGCATGTTGACAATATTTGTTTGCTTGGCGCTTGGCAAATGTCCCACAGATTCTTCATAACCTTGAAACTAGCTTTTTGTCTGAGAACATACACCCTTTCTTTCATATAACACAAAGCCCCAGAGACTCTTGATTATATAAATATGCAAATTCAATGACATGGGCCTCAATGACATCAAACCTTTAGCAAATTTGTATGTAAATGTTTTCATGGCCCAAATTGAACTAATAATTTCTGCCAGATTTTCAAACATTTAATAAACTGTGATGTTTTTTAGTTAAACAGTTACTGATACCCACAAAACTGCATATGAGGCAAAGCTTACAGAATGTTCAAAACTGCAAAATGTTCCTCCTAAGTACTTGCTGAATGGGAATAGTGTGGAGAGATTTTTTTATGTTGAGGTGAAGTCAAGTAGTGTATGTACAGTACACATTGGGCATCTCTATAGAATTTGGGGTTGTAGACTGATGGTTGTTGTGTGTTACAGGATATGTGGGCTGAAACTGGACTGGATGATGAGTGGCATAAGCCCTTGCATATAGATGGTGGAGGCAGTGGAACTGAAACCAGTGGTGAATGTGATGATGAAGATGGATGTGAAGGTTCAGGAGTGCATGAAGAGGAAACAGGTGCATTTCAATCACTAGTTCTAACTCTCTCTCTCTCTCTCTCTCTCTCTCTCTCTCTCTCTCTCTCTCTCTCTTGTGTGCGTGTGTGTATATATATATAAGTTAACTAATAAAAATTATGGAAATTTAAGATTAGAATTTGGATAGTGGTGAGCATTCATAGCTTTTCTTTCAACCATATGTCCCCAAACCAGGGAATGAGGTAAACTTACATTTATAGACTGAAAGGATGTGTGTAAAGATGCATAACAGATAATGGAGGTGCTTAAAAAATGATGGGGTTATGTTTAGTCATCTGGAAATATGTTGTACACTGCTCTCAATAGACAATCAATTGTTGATTGTTGATATTGATTTTTTAAAGGTCAGGTTAGGCTACTGATCCTGTCCGTTTGCTTGACATTCTCAGGTTTAACCTCTGACCTTAACAATACAACACATAAATAATCAACCATAGCCGAAAAGCTTGGTGCTGCTTTAGTGCTGTCTTCCATATGTTAATACAATATATGATTTCCTGAGGTAGATAAATTTGCACATAAATGTTCCTTGACAATGCAGTTTCACTTGTAGGTGTTTCAGAAATCATTTTGATAAGAAGGTTTTCCAAAGATTAGGCCAAAGACACTTGCTTACTTCACTACCAGTTATATTATTCTTAGTTATATAATAGAAATGTTAGGAAACTATTGATTGAGATTGTCTGAACGAGGCTATATAACTAGAAATAGTTAACAGTACAATTAAATACAAACACTTTAAAATTATAGCTTCACAATTGGGAACTAGAACAATCCAAGACGTGAGCATGTACAGTAAGTCGATGTTTAACTCAAATGTCTTGAGTTAGGGATATCATTTAAACCATGTGTTATTTATCCCTTTTTTCCAGAAAAGTAGAGAAACAAAAAGAACTACTAGATGAATTGATTTTATGTTCATATAAAAACTGTAACCATAACCATAACCTAGCTATCATAAGCTAACTAACTAGCCTAGCTTATTATTGTTTCTTATCTTATCTTATCTTATCTTATCTTATCTTATCTTATCTTATGTTGTTCATGCTGTTATACTGTCTCATGATATTTTTAATTACAGTGAAATGGTGAAATGCCTCAAATTAAATATTTCCTTACTAACAAGACTAATCCATATTTTCTCTTGCCTCAAAATTTGCAACAGATTGGTCAGAAGTTAGAAAAAGAAGGTAGAAATAAGTCCAACTTATTTTCTCTGAAAATTGGGAACTTTGGCTGCCCCATTGAGACCAAAAAAAATGCTGGCAGCTGCAGGATTTAAAGCAGCATTCTGCTTCAAATAGAATTATATGTAAAATACACCCTGGCAGTTTAAGAAAAGCTAAGCTCCTCAGATGTATTATTGTATTATTAGGACTTCACAAGACTGCAAGAGTAAAAACAATGACTATTTGAGACAATAAAGCACATTTCTGTGGTGCTGTACATCCTTTCTTAGAACTAAATCTGAAAGATGTTAGGTTTCCACTGTCAAGCCAACATACTCTGAGCATTCAAAAGATTATTTCCTCCTCCAGCTCCCAAACTAGCACCGATTGAGGCCAAAAGAGGCTGTGGATGGGGACAGTTCAAAATAAAAGCCAGCTGGCCCGCCCTGATTCACTCTCCGAATTCAGAAGAAATCCGTAATCACTGAGTCTGACATACCACATTCTTATACCATATGAACAAAAGCGATTGAACAATAGCAAAGCCATGACGCTGCACCTGGAAAACTATACTGGTATACAGTATATACACGTGTGTGCTTTCTTCATTTGAACCAAGTTGAAGGCGTGGAATTAAGTGTCATTTGTGGCCAACTTGAAGTCCTGGAAAAATATGATCAGCAAGAAGTAAAGCCAGAAACCACCATTAAAACCACATACTAGCTCAACACAGAGCCTACTCTAGTTAAGGGAATCTGTGAATATTTTATAAGAACCACCTTCATAGACCTGAAACATCATATTAAGGGATGTGAGAGTTTACTTATGTCAGGAACGACTAATTAGGACCCAAATGCAAGACCCAATAAGGATGAACGTCCAATGAAACGAATAATTAGAAATAGACAACTGATGGTTGCAAATATAATAACAATGGGGTATTTCTAGCACTAGGATTTGAGAGCATACAGCATATTTGTTGCAGTTGCAAATTTTGAAAAGTTTTTGATTTTGTTTCATTGTAAGTTATGTTTCTGTCAATTTTGCTTCTTGAATTCCTTCTTCATTGTGGGAATTCCAAAAAATTGAATTGCTTAAGGTTGACAAGCCTCTGACCAAATAACTGGTTCCAGATCCCTTTTATTTTGGTGTTGGAGTCGGTGAACCAGTTCTCCCAGCCAAGATCCAATTCTGTTCCAGGAAAACGATGTAAAATAGTTTGAGATTAGACATCTGGTTGATGGAAAAAAGTACCTGATTCCATTCAGCCATCTTATTGTAAAAGGCTGCTTATAGCAGGTATCCAGCCTTATTTGCTTTGTAACACGTTGGCCACATTAACTTAAATGTTATGTTTTCTTGTTTGTCAGGAACAAAAATGTCTCTGCATCAGCCTCAAAAGAACCCAAACAAAAAAACGAGTGTCTTGTTATTATTTGTTCAGACATCCTTGAGCATTTGCAAAGCAAAATATATTTGACACATGTGAGTCCTGAATATTTTGAACAATTCACAGCATCACAACACACTGTTTTAGCTAGCTAGCTTTTGTTTGCTAAATTTATAGTATTAATTCCACCTATCATCATTGGTGGAATTAATAGTCATTTACTTTTTGGTTTTAAGAGCTCTGAACTAGCAAACTCTGCTAGAAATTGATCATTTTTATAGTGCTTTTGTTTGCTTTGGAGTAACATTAGATAATATTTTAAACTTGTCAAGTTGGAAAAGGAGAAGGCATATTATTTAAATATGTCTACTGTTACTTACTGTATAATGGTCAGCTATATAGCTTAGTTTGATAATGGAGTGCTGCACCAGAAACTGCAAAGCTTTTGACACAATCAGTTGTTATTCATTTATCAGAACTGATCCAAAGTATGTTGAGATCGTACTTTACTGCATGGTCTGTTTGCAGTGATCTAATATTGATTTGATTGAGTATGATTTTGAGATCAGTACTGTGAAGGAAGAAATAAGTAACCAAAAAATAAAACAACAACAACAAATAAACAAAAAGCATCTAAAGAAAGATTTTTTTCACTTTGTATATGAATTTTTTTCCCCATTGTATTCAATTCTCTGGCTGTAGATTCCATATGCTTGTGTTTTGAGATGTGACTTGGGATTGCACATTGATTGTTTCAGCCTGCCAATAATTGTCAGTGTCAATAATGCTAATACGCCTAAATGCAAGGAATTCGCTCAGAAGCTCCCAAAGCTTTTTTCACATTCATTTTGCCAGACCTTTTAGATCTGTTTGACCTTACAGTCTGTGGGGGTGAGAGGAGATACCTTCCCAAAAGCTTCCTGTGTGTTTTATTCAGTCTTTGTCTCCTTACTTGTCCTTTTTTGCTTCTACAGACCCCTGATTCTGCAGTGCAGGGCGGATGTGGTATTTAGCCTGTAACGTTATACGCTCAGTTTATAGAAGTTGGGTCTGATAAATAGTTGCTGAGACCGAAATCTGGAACCAGGTGTAATAAAATCTCCAAATAGGAGTGTGTATTTATTTAAAATTTGTGTGTGTGTTTGTGTGTGTATACATCATGATAAACTGAATGACTGACATCCCAGGGACAACAAGGGACTGCTTATCAGCCAATTTATTTTCTGTTCATTTCTTCAGTTTAACAGACTGTTTAGTATAAAGTACTTCTAATTAGCTTGATTTATTACACAACAAAATAATGTTATTGCTTATTGAATTATTAATCCTAACGCTTAATAATTAAAACTGCTACTGATGTTACTTAACCAAATCAGGCTAGAATTAATTACAACAAAATATATAGTTCACATATTGTTAACCAGCTTGGTATCAGACTTGGCAGCAATCTTAGGTATTTCTGACAATAACAATAAAAGATTAACATTTACATTTGAAAAGCAAATGGAACAGCTTGTTTTTGAAAATGTGACAGAAGTTTCAGGGGAGCTACAGTTACTTAGAGAATTATCATGTTATTGCTACAGCACAACAGAAGTGTAACTATTCTAGTAATATTAATGTTAGTTGAGCGAAACATTTAGTGGGTTAGTGTTATCCCTTTCAGTAGCTGACAAGCATAGATACTGTATTATGCTATATGCTAGGTGAAAAATAAGTAACCTAGTTATTATTGTCTACATTTCCTTGCTACTTAGCAACAGTGGGTGTGTTATAGGTGCATTGTGTATTCACCTTCTCATGTTGAAATCTCCAGTTCTCAAATTGTTTC
The DNA here is from genome assembly GCF_030014155.1 of Tachysurus vachellii. Classification (NCBI taxonomy): domain Eukaryota; kingdom Metazoa; phylum Chordata; class Actinopteri; order Siluriformes; family Bagridae; genus Tachysurus; species Tachysurus vachellii. The sequence continues at coordinate 30,686,959 of NC_083460.1, forward strand.
AAATGTATTGTGCTTTAATGTTTGACTTACCTACCTTTTCCTATGAGGACTTAGCATGTGTGTAGTGCTTCTATGATTAATTGGAACACCTTGGTTAGCTGAGGGTCTAAGGGTGAGAGGCCATCGTTCAAACTGCCATCTACAGAACCCCTCTTGGTAGATTACAGGCTTAAAAACATGAGCATTATATTTTGGTTTTTAGAGAGGTGTCTGTGTGTTTGTGAATACTGGCTTTGGCATATTTTGTTGATTGCATGGTATAGGGATTTGCTGGTGTGTCTGTGATTGTGCATGGGATAGGGAGGGGTGTGTATGTGTGTGTGTGTGTGTGTGTGTGTGTGTATGTGTGTGTATGTGTGTGTGCTTCTCCTTTCCCTTGCTGGGGAATTGTGGTCTGGATAATGAAGAACTCATTACCAATTCAACTAGGATTGCACTGAGACAGATAGCTTTATATTGCCTACCTCAAGCCTCAAGTGAAGGTCAAACAATAAGACTGTGTGTGTGTGCGTGTGTGTGTGTGTGTGTGTGTGTGTGTGTGAGAGAGAGAGAGAGAGAGAGAGAGAGAGAGAGTAGAGGGTGGAAATCTAAAAATGTATTACCTTAGGTCAGACAATGCTCCATTGTCTCCAGCTAGCATATATCAAATCACGTGGAAAAAGGCTGCATTATAAAAGAACGAAAGTGTTAACACTGTTTCTATCACATGTATCACTGACTGACTGCTCTCATATTAACTTGGCATTCCTGTGTGTCTGCCTTGGTAATTACCAGATTACTTTCTCAGCATCAAACACACAAGCAGGCATGCTTCAGCAGCCTGGTAAACTGCGATTACAGTGACCTCATTTCCAGTGAATGTGCCAAACACAGCATCAGCACTCACCTGATCTCTCTATTTCCCAATTATGCTGTTTTACTCTCCCGCATGTGTTTTCCTGTTCTAACACACAAATGTTGAGATATTACATCACAATGAAGTTCTAGGAGTTATATTGAGGTGTCTTGAGCTGGACATGTCCAGAACTTTTTTATAAAGCCAAATACTATTTTCCTGGAAAGAGTTGTGGTATATCTGCCACTTCTTTATGCAGAAAGGTGCAATAAAGTAAAAACATCCAGTGAGTTGTTGATTAGCGAAGACATCAGAGAACAGGGAAACTAGTTCAAGCCTACACAACGGCCACAGTGCATCAGATATCCACGCTGTACTTCTGGTGAGCATAAAAGCATCTCAGAATGCACACCATTTGTTGAACCTTGCGGTGGAATGGCTTCAACAGTCGCACCTTCCTGTCCCTCTAAAACATGGTATTTCTAAAACAACTCTATTTATTTCTTTCTTCTGTCATTTCCAAAATATGTCAGAGCCACAACCCGAAATAATCCTCTTACCAAAAAGACAACCTCCCAGTTTTAACCTCCCACATTCCAGTTTTTTTATTCAGTTCCCTCCAGCTTCCTGTCTTTTTTCATTTAAATGGTAGTCATTTGGAATCGACACATCGATCAGCACTGTCAGTTTTTGCTGCTTATCTGTTATTACTGTAGTACATGTCTATGAGAACATAATATTCTCCAGGTGCAGAATTGGGATCTTGCTTTAGACCCATGAATGTGATTTTGTGGATGTTGGTGTTGGAATCTGTGCTGTCTCTGCTTATTCTGCCCCCAGCCACACACAAACACACACACACACAAACACACACACACACACACACACACACACAAACACACACACACACACACACACACACACACACACACACACACACACACACACACACACACACAAACACACACACACACACACACACACACACACTCAGGCTCCCAAGGGTGGTACAGGCATAACGGCTTATGGCTAGACTGTTTCTGAGCCAGTTAATTTCTGGTGCAGCAGATTCACTGACTGTGCACATAGCAAATGGTTATTACATTACAATTTGCAAGCTTAGTTTAAATTTATTCTTTGCTTTTTTTTCAAAGCAAACAATCATTAGAAATAAAAAAAAGTGGTGCTAAATGCTACAAGCAATTTGTAGCTCATGATCTGGAATATTGTACCCTCATAAAGCTTGACAATTACTACTGTTTTCATTGTAATGCAGCATTATTAACTGTCTTAGCGGAACATGGGAAATGAAGCCTAAACTGTTTCTTTTGTTTGCTTTTACATCTCTTCTGTGTGTCATTCTTTTGTATGCATGATTATAAAGAAGGTTGAATTTATTATAACTCCTTGATGCCCCACTGTGTTCATCGATCCCCTGTGGTGGGTACGCTGACAGTGCTGGCATCGCATTGCCATTCTTGAGGTCACATAAACAATGCGCCTTTTGGTACCTAATTTTCCTGCTGTAGTTGTGAGTAAGATTTTTGTCTTCTCTAATGAACATCAAAGTCCATTATTAACCCACCATGCCTGCTTAGATCTGTGTGCAGAGCAGATGTATTAACAAAAAACCTTTTGTCTGCCACTACTTGCTGCTGTCTTTCAAGGTGAGCCTTTTCACTCAAATGTGGTCTATACTTTATCCTACAGTGTGCACAGCTGTGAATACACTTCAGTCTCCTGTATTAGCTTCTGCTTAGACATTGATCTAAAAGCAGTCTTAGAGGATTGACTAGAAATGGTGTGAATTGAATTTCTTTTCTTTATGATCATGGTCTATATTTGAAATCATGTCTTAAGTTAAAAATATAAGTCAATATTTACATGGTGAAAGTGCAACCTGCTTGTGAGCCTTAATATGTGTCTAGGTCATGCCCATTGTGGCACAGTAATAATAAAAGGGGGAAAATATAGTTTGAATGACTAAAGAAATGGATAGCACACTCAGCACTCATGGCTTCTTTTGGGCTCCTGTCCATATACCCACTCAGCTTACAGTGCAAGAGAACGATAGCAAGAGATAGACAGCTCATTAATACAGTAGTGTGAATAGCTGTCAGGTCTGCCACATTAATTAGTTTATCCCCATCTGAGTATTCAACCCAAGTGAATTCAAGCAACCTCTAAGTAAAAACCAGCTGCTGTTTTTGTTTTAAGGAAAGCTAGTAACTTAGCTACATGTGACACAAACTCAAGACAATTCCAGTGGATGCCAGCAGAGGTTACAGTTACCAGAGTAGTATGACCTCTGTTCTTTTCCTTTCTTTGGACTCTTAAGGAAGCTCACGTATATGTATTCAGTTGTAAAGCCTTATTAAAGAAGTGCATTATTTAAGTCCTGAGCCTTGTTAAATATTGTCTTGCCTGTTAAAAATTTTGTGCCCTTGGTTTACTGGATTATTCTTTGGTTTGTGCCCTTGGACTTTGGATTATTGCCACTTGTTTACTGGATTATTCTTTGGTTTGTGCCCTTGGACTGTTGATTTTTGGATTTACAGTCATCATTAACCTTGCCTGTCCACTTGACTTGGTTTTTTGATTGTACTTTCACTTTCTTTGCCTTGATTTTTTATTAAAAACCTTCTGAACATGGATCCTCACTCTCTGCTTTTATCTGACAAGTTACACATTAAATGTGGAAACTTCTAGAACTAACTGCAAGTGCAGCACCTCACCAACCTTCTGTTTTAGCAAAGTTTGCTTTTGGCAAAAATCTGGACTATTTATTTACTTAATTTTTACATTAGAGCTGTTGATAACATGCACACAGAGACCGAGTATAGGAAAATAAGAACACTGACATGAAACCAGTGCCTCATCCTGACACACTTCTAAGGCTGTGGTTCCTCTTACTCTACCTATCTATCCTGATGCTCTACTAGTGATGCACCGTTTGGGCTGCTGTTCCCAAATTTCCCAAAAACAGTTCATGCCCAAGTCTCCCGTTTTATTAAGTGTATAATGTAAAGAACTGCAATCGTCATTTAAACACACTTCACACTTCAGTTTCCTGTATACTGTATTGATTGATTGAATCCTGTATACTGTATTCATTTATAAGCTCAATATCTGCTATTAGCCAGAAGAGGATGGGTTCCCTTTTGAGACCGGATCCTCTCAATGTTTCTTCCTTATGTTGATTCAGGAACTTTTTCCTCATTGCTGTCGCCACTGTGCTGCTATTAGGCATCTAAATTTAATACCGCTTCTGATTTCTGTAAACCTGTAAAACTTTGTGACCACTGTTATAAACTGTACAACATGAAACTTAATTAAACTCTTGAGTTTAATGTTTTTCCCTCTGATTGCAGACATTTATCAAGACTGTAATTTAATCAATTCTTAGATTTATGATGGTACAGTAAATACGGGGGCACGGTGGCTTAGTGGTTAGTACGTTCGCCTCACACCTCCAGGGTTGGGGGTTCGATTCCCGCCTCCGCCTTGTGTGTGTGGAGTTTGCATGTTCTCCCCGTGCCTCGGGGGTTTCCTCCGGGTACTCCGGTTTCCTCCCCCGGTCCAAAGACATGCATGGTAGGTTGATTGGCATCTCTGGAAAATTGTCCGTAGTGTGTGATTGCGTGAGTGAGTGCGTGGGAGTGTGTGTGCCCTGCGATGGGTTGGCACTCCGTCCAGGGTGTATCCTGCCTTGATGCCCGATGACGCCCGAGATAGGCACAAGCTCCCCGTGACCCGAGGTAGTTCGGATAAGCGGTTGAAAATGAATGAATGAATGATGGTAAATACATAGTGTGTGTGTGTGTGTGTGTGTGTGTGTGTGTGCACGTGTGTGTGTACACAAGTGCATCCTATCAGTAGACATTTTGGCATGTGGCAATTCTGAGATTTACATAGATGGTAGGCAAATGTATAATAACATAACATTATGATCATATCATGCTTTCGAGAAAGGTGAACCAACACACACACACACACACACACACACACACACACACAGATGTACAGGGTATTATCTTCTCCACACCTCTAGTTTTACTTCTAAGGAACCCCTGAGGCATTGCACCTTCAGTGTGAAACAGATCGCCTGAGCTCTCTGTTCTCATCAGCGAACGCGGCTCCAGATCGGTGATAAATGACTCCTTTGTGCTTTGTGCAAATAGCACCGTGGTTATTTTGTAAGGGTAGTGGAATCGTGTTTTGTACAGTAGAGGTGTGGCTGCTGTTTTGTCTTCTCCCGTCCTCCCCTATTTCATTCCTTCTTTGTCTGAGAGGCAAGTCTGTTCAGCCTGTGACAAGGAAGTGTATGATAATCCAGGTTGGGGGAGAAAATAAGCTATCAGCAACCTCAAAAATTTTGGCTGGTGCTGGAAATTAGGTTTTCAGAAAAACAAGAGCTTATACCTTTGTAAAATATATAAGTGATATAAGTGAATGGAAAATGAAAAACAAAAGACAAATAATGCACATCCTAGCTATCATATTAAAGAGTTTATTAACACAATATGAATACATATGAGTATCTGAACACACATGCTTTCACCAGTTCAAATTTAGATTTTTTTTACTCTTCAACACAGAGGCATGTTTAAATGTGGATACTTTTCTGCCTTTTACTCAAGTAGACTTAATTCTCAAGTCTAAAGTCTGGTGCATGCTTTATGACCAAAATCCTCCAATTCTAATAAACCATTCTTAAGTACCAGATATTATGACAGCTTCTTCCTGACTGCGACAGGGAAATCACACACACACACACACACACACGCGCGCACACACAGACACACACACACACACACACACACACACACACGCATTGGTTAGCCATAAATAAATGCACATCGGCATATTAACTCATCAGTATACTATATAGCCACAACCATGCCATCATTTATCAGACAGTGACACATTATGATACAGTACTGTAATGTGTGTGTACGTATGTATGCGTGTGTCTTGCCTTTGATGATGTATGGTTCTCATCATCTGCTGTGCATTAAGCATATGATAGATTCCTTTTACACATGGTCACATAAAATAATCACAAGTCTGTGTGTGTGTGTGTGTGTGTGTGAGTTCTGTGAATCTCAGGGATTTCGCTGTGCAATACCTGCACACATATTAGCCGTGCATGAAAAATGTAGATTCTTGTGTCTTAGTCTCTCTTTCATTTTCTCTCGCTCTTTCGGTATTGCTATCAGTTTTCGGAAAGTCAACATTTCTTGCTCTTTCCTTTTTTCCACAACATCCTCTCTCTCTCTCTCTCTCTCTCTCTCTCTCTCTCTCTCTCTCTTTTGCTCTCTCTCTCTCTCTCTCTCTCTCTCTCTCAATTGGATAGGTTGTTCTGAGCATCATTATTGACCAACATTAAAAATAAGACACAAAATCATTATTTAGAGGATGTGAATAGGAGCTGTTGATTAAACAACTTCTAACAACACAGTAAAAACCTGTCTCTCTTCTTCTCACCTCCCCTGAACTTTGTTTATGGGAAATGAATTTTAGACAGTCTGCTCTCTTTCCTGTTATTGGTTCTTTTTAGGTCTTTTCTCCTGCATTTAGGTCTTTTCTTTTTAGCACAGTGAAGTCAATGGATTAAAAAATACTCGACATCGCTTTGTTAAAGCCTTGTACATCACAGCCCTGTTGGATTCACAATTCTGATAGGTCAGAAAGTGTTAATAAATTTTCTATAACAGCAGCTCTGACAGTAGTGCAGCTGAAAACCACAGGTTATGTTAATACATTCGTTCTAATATATTAGCACTCTGCAACAGCTCATTTCTAGGAACTTGTACAGTGGACGCTTCACATAAACTGATTTAAATACGGATATAATTGTTCATATTGGTTATTCAATTTAAATATTTTTTTAATGGGTCTATAATATTAGTGCTATATAATTTTATTATATTAATAAAAGACAGAGGCTGGTGAGGGAATGACTGTTTATAGCTGCTATAGCATAAGTGAGAACAGGAACTTCATGAATATTCCTCAATATTAACATAACTATAAACCATCCATCCATTCTCTTGTAAAGAGGAACAACACTTTATGGCAGGATATTATTGCAATGGGATGGTAACAGTAACTACATTTCATCACCCCGTGCCTTCACTGATTTCTTTCATAGCCTTTCTTAAAACTAACAAACTTTTGAACTTCTGAAACTAGTGTGTCTCTGTCCCTGACTCTGTTATCTTCACTGTCTTCTCTGCCGAACTATCTTTCTCCCTCTCTATCATTCTCTGTCTTTCTCCTATCACTGATTGTGTGTGGTTCTGTTCCCACAGATCATGTCGTCCCCTTTGTGAGACAAGGTTCAGGACCGTCCTTTAAAGGAGCAGCATGCCGTACACACTCCTCCTTGCTCCTGCTCTCTCTGTCTCTCTCCCATTTGCTGCTCTCTTTCCTGCACTCCATCTAAGGCCCCGAAAGACACAACAGAGAACTTCAGTATGCACTTGGACACTTAGTCTACATGTTGATTTGATCTGCTCCATCCTGCATAGCTGCTCTCCACACTAAACCCTCCAGCTACAAAGTGCTTTGTTTTTGATTTAGTTTGTGTTATAAATTAAAATGTTGCACATCACCTTGTGTGCTGTTTCCTGCTTTGTAAAATCTGAGTGCCATCTTATAGTCAGTTTCAATTTTGTGTCTAAATCATCACACACCCAGAGTTGCTGAAGTACTTTCTGACACAATATAAAACAGTGCTGCTGAATTGTGAATTCTCAATTCTACAAGTCATTGATTCATTTTCTATAACCGCTGCTCTGACAGCAGTGCAGCTGCAAATTACAGGTTTAAATAAAGGCACTCATTCTTATATGTTATTGTTTCCAGAGAAACAGCTTACACAGAATGGTGGACTGCTCCATATAAAATGGATAAAAAACAAACACATAATTTTTATGGGGTACTAGGAAGAGAAAGTGATGTGCCTCATTTTTTGCCTCATTGCTGGGGAGGTAATGACTGTTTATAGCTGCTAGTGTTTAGATGAGACTAACGTAAATTATCATGGACATTGCACAACATTATTTGTAACTATAAATGGATGAACTATATGAAAATCTACTGAGGTATAAGATAAATAAAAACTCTAGGATGTGCTGTTATGGGGGAAAAATGGTGTGGTGAGAACAGTAGATAAAAACAGCTGTTCTTAAAGTTTAAAGCTGGAGTTTTACATTAGATGCGATTTAGATAATATAGTTCCAGTCTGATTTGTACAATCTAAATGGATTCATTCTAATAAAATGATATAACTGAGCTAGATGATGTCTTCAGTTCATTGAATGTGTGAAGATTTAGGCATACAGCTAGCATAACTTTTAACTGTTAGCTAGATTACCCTTGTTATTCAGTAAAAAAAAAGTGAATTGAGACTCAAGCATGTTTAACATTACATTTAGGATAAGTCTAAAATTTGAGCAATCTGTAAATGTAATTTTTGTGTTTGATTAAAGAAAATTGTTGCTGTTCAAATTAAAACTCAGCCACCACTTCACCTCAGTATTGTCATGTGGAAAGATGTTGATTTGTTTGTGTATGAATGTACGTGTGACCTATATGAAGTGTATATAAGTAATGACAGCAATGCAATATTTTGCAATAAAACCGGAATGTTGAAATTGCAAATTAGCATATTTATGCAGAAAAGTATTAAAAAACAAACAGCTGTCTGTGTTGCACATGGTGAGAGTATCAAATATAGAATGATATATAAGATTATTTCATTAAAATAATTGAAAATGTATGCAATCAAAACATCATAATACTGAAATTGTGTAAAACTGCAGAATTCCTATCCTTATAATATTCCTATAATATTTGTTCTATAAATGTGTTTTCACAGCATTTCCAGGCATGTAGGACGAAGCATGACACTGATGTCATGTGTAAACTGGTCAGTGCAATGGTCTCTATGGAATGATTCTTTCATTCATTCATTCATTCATTCATTCATTCATTCATTCATTTCCTACCGCTTATCCGAACTACTCGGGTCACGGGGAGCCTGTGCCTATCTCAGGCGTCATTGGGCATCAAGGCAGGAAAACACCCTGGACGGAGTAGGAATAAACACTTTCCCTTTTTTTTTTTCAAAAAAATTTTTTTTTCAATATGTACTTACTCATATACAAATAATTTATTCAGCGAAAAATATTTTAGGACTGTACATGTTCCCCATTAATTAGAAAAGCAGATATAAATGTCAGGACTATGTTTTAATTATTAGTAATGCAAAGGCCTGTTTATCAACTTCACACACCTTTCCTGTGCCAGACACTGTCATTAATGCTGATGGATTAATTAAGTGTGAAATGTTTAATGGAGACGTTCATTAAAATGGCAACCTGGGCATCTGCATGTCCTAATATAGAGCCACAGGAAAGCACTTATTCCTGTTGCTAAATTATTAGGGAAACAATCTCTGGGAACCACACACACACACACACACACACACACACACACACACAGACACTCACACACACACACACACACACACACAAACATACTCACACCTAGGGCCAATTTATTTTAAATCAGTTCACCTACTGGCATGGAAACTCAGGTTTCTGTCTCTTGTGAAGTTTGCACATGTTCTCTGTGTGTCTGTGTGGGTTTTTGTCTGATTTTGTCTCCAGTTTCCTTACACCTTCAAAAAACATGAGTTATGTGAACTGGCAACTCAAAATTAACATTAGGTGTGAATGCGTATGTGGTTCTCTATGATTGGCACAACATCCCAGTGTATTCCTGCATCTCATCATGTGTTACTGAAATAGTCTGAATAGCTAATAAGTGCAACAGCTTAATAATCAAATACAATCAATTGTGACTTTTGTAAACATTTTCAAGTATATTATGGTAGTAGATATATCTACTGCACAACTGCATCAGAAATGATTTGGTTAGAAGCTTGAGATGTAAGATGGTCAAAATGCTGTATTGTGAGCTATTCTAAACGACACTGGCCGACTTTGTCACCTTTTACATCATTAACCCCACAGATTTAAACTCAGCCATGAGCCATGGTGCACTAAGAAACACAGTGGCCAGGGGGCGCACAACCAACGTATAAATGCTTCTAACGAAACTCTATACGAGGTTGCCAGTTGTGAGCAGCTGCTTAGACCTTATGCATTATCTAAAACATCAACTTAATCATATGATTGAATGTTATAAAGTTAAATCAATCCTGTCTTGAATGTATATAATAATCACAAGAATATGACAAAATACATTCCATATTTTGGTGTGCATACATGAACTGCACAGAATATTTGCCCACAATTTGATGCATACTTTCTTATATGTTTATTGGATGTTGGATTAATAGCAAATAGTAGGAGATGATTATTCATACACACAGCTGAAATGGGAAGTGGAGGCTCAGTTGTAAAGGTCCACTGCTAGGCTCTTTGGAAAAACCCTTTACCCACATCTGCTCAGTTCATTTACACTGAGCAGATAAGACATATAACTATTCTAGTTGTTTAGACATGTTCTTTTGTTCCATTTTAATACCACTTCCCAAAACCTGTGTATTTCATGAGAATTTAATTTCATTCTTGACTTGACTAGACTTGACTTGAGACATAGAGAGGTCCATCCAAGGGTTTCTCTACATCCGCACTGCACTTTTTCATATTTATTCACATATTATTTTATCCACTAGGCATTTTAAAATATTTTACCTATAGTTTTCTACTAGAGGCATTTTCTGAAAAGTAATAAAAGTAGCTAAAATAGCCCAAAATATGTGTTGAATGAGTGGTGAGTTCCTCTGTAGACAAATCCAGCACAACCTGGCAACCCCATCTGTAGAGAGAGACGCGGCTAAAAACGCACGGCACGGTTTGGCACCGCGGCAGTGCCTTCTGTACCTTTCACAGGATACCTTGCCTGCTTTTTCCCTTCCTCATCTTCTCTCCCTTCTTGTTTCATGGACACTTTTGAAAAGACATGAGCGCGAGCTATGGCAACCCGCCGGACTGATTAAAACATTTAAGGGTCGGACTTCGTTTACTTCGTTTCGGACGGACAGAAACACACCGGATGATTCCTCGCTCTCGTTTTCTTTAAGATCTTGTCTGACAGACAGAAGGACAGGCAGGCAGACAGACAGACAGACAGACAGACAGACAAACAGAGTGTACCTGGACCAGAAATGGCTCTCGCGCTCACCATCCTCTCGCTTTTCTGCGTGATCTTGGCGTGCGCGCGCGCGGACGGTAACAACGCAGGCGGCAAAGCGCGCAGCTGCTCGGACACGCGGCGCTTCTATAGCGGCAAAGGCTTCACGCTCAACGGAGTCCCACACGCTGAGATGTCGGGTAAGAACAACGGAGCTGGTGTTGGTGCTGCTGGTTTCACGGTGTGTGGACTGCGTGTTATGCACATTAACACACATTTTAGTGGATCAGCACCGGCTGGTCGCCATGGCGACGTCCTACCCGCTTACTACCGTATTAAATAAAATGGCAAGGTGCTATGGCACTAAACTATAGCCTAATATGCCATTGTTGCTATAAGCAATGTTGTATTAGGTCTGTTGATTTATTCACACTATAATAAGTGACGTTTGTATAAAATTCCAGCAATTTCCTCTTTGTCCAAATCAAAGCTGTTTAATTTGGGAATGAACAGGTTCACGTGTTTGACACGCTATTGTAATATGTGTGTGGTTGCCAGATTGTATCACCTCTGTATTTCCACTCAGCCTTCTTTAATAAATGCTACACAGCACTTTAATCTAAGAATAATACTGGCAAATGATTGTAATATAGACTATGTCTCATCCCAATGACTCTTGGTACCATATTCCACAATCCCCTAAATACTAAAGTGTATCATAGATTTTCTGCATCCTATATTAGTGGAAGTATTCACTAGACATTAGCGCATTATACAGTTTGTACAATAGAGAAAATAGGGTGTAGTTCCGCACGTGTGATATTAAGAGTAGCATATATTGGAAAGCATGTGTTCAATCTGGCAACCCAGTCTCAAGTTCAGCATGTGCAACCCATGCAGGGTCCCAAACAAAGACAGCAGAGCACAATGCACCAGCATAGAGGGAATCTGACTTACCCACCTGCGTCCTGCCATTTCTTAATCGTCCTGTCATTTCTTAATGGTTTCTTAATTAATTGCATGCTTTATTATTATACGTATTTTTATTAATAACAACAACAATAATTGCACCTATAATAATTAAGCCCATTATAAAATTTCAGTTGACACAAAGCCAGGTATGATTTAAGATGGTTTAAAAAAAGCCTCAAAAGAAACTGATTTTTATTCACTTTAATATTGGTAAAGAAAAAAAAGGCTTTCAGTAATTGACCACTGTTGAGTCTTTGTTGCTGAGAGTGCACATCACACCCTGCAAAGAGAGTAGCTTCAGCATCACACCTCTGCTCTGAAAGAATGTTGCTTTTATTTTGTAATAATCATGATTTAATTCTTTCACCTGTATGAAAAAAAAAAGAATCAGCTCAGAATACAATCAAGCAGTGTGTAATCATGTGTTAGTGAGACATTGAGACAGAATGCAGCCTTGGCCCTGATGAGCTCCTTGTTGTGACAGGATGTGTGTTTGCATTGAGACTCCAAGAGGAGTTTTGGCATGCACTGCTGCAGCGCCTGTCTGCTCATGTTCTGCAGTTGCTAAATACCACAAATAATTTGTGTTCAGTCCACTATCAATCATAACACCAGAGATGGCATTTACGATAGCTTTGTGATAACACTGATAGCGGGTAATAAAAGTAGATTGTAATAAGCCATAAATAGCTCACCATAAATATAATGTCTAGCAAAGTGTAGGGAATTTTACACAAACCATACACAAACCAGTGTTTTCATTTGCATTGTCTTTAAAGAGGTAAGTCGATTTCTTCTACTGATAGATGAAAATAAATGATCAGATCACACGCATACACACACACACACAGACACATAGACACACACACAAACACTAACACACACACAAACACTAACACACACACACAGTTTCAGCATCTGATGTTTGGACTTGTGCTGTTAGATGGTGTAAAAATGCTCAACTCGATTGTGCTGATTCAGCTGCATTGATTTTGTAATGTTTGAATCAATAATAATTGATTGTAATATGATTCGACAAAGTATGCACTCATTTTTGGGCTAAAATCTAATTCTCAGGGTGAAAAACACTAAATATAGATACTGACTCAGTACTTCAGTGCATTATATACATACATTATTATAAAATGATTCTTCAAAAATCATTAATGAGCTACAATTAAAGAAAACCATTCTGCTATAATAATTCATCTATAATATAATATCTATAATAAACATAATAGAAGTGTCAGTAATTTCAGACAAGCCACGACAATTAAGTATAATTTCATAAGCATATTATTGGTTCTGTGCTCTAGCTATAATTGGTTATGGTGTCGTAATCAGCAATGAATAATAAAAATAACAGTTGTAAAATACATCATAATGATAATTCATTATGGGAATAATGCTTTCCCAAGAAAAAAAAATCAAATCCCTGTGAACACACCTGGTTTACCTAGCTGATTAAAACTAATTTAAAAAAATATTTTAACTTTTTATTATATCATTAGCACCTTACACTGTTCACTACAGTATATCCACAATAGCATCCTTCATCACTACTCTTCCTAATGGTTATATCATGGCGTCCTTTCCCCGTGTCCTCAGCAGGATGGGCATTATGAGGACATGGCAGAAAGCCTGATGGCCTGGCAGAGATTTTCAAGGTCACTGTGTCTGTTTCAATGACACCACACACAGCGGGGGAGCCGAGTCGAGCGTGTCCCTTTCGCCACCCGCCCGTGCCTAAACCGAACAGGACCATCATCATGTTTTATTCATTCACTAAACAAGGCACAAGCATCTGCAGCGCAAATCTGGGAGTGTTTAGCTCTCTCTGTTTTTTTTTCATTCTATTTATGCCAGCTGTAATTTATGCAAATTACAGTTTGCAAGCTTCTGCATGTGGCTGGTGTGCACCGCTGCTGAAGATTCACAATTGGGGAAATGTGGCATTTTTATACATGCTGCCTGTTTGTGTGCATAAATTTTGTATATATGTATGGGAGAATACAGGTGGAATGGTATATTTAATTGCTCTTTGATATCATTTGTATTTTATTGTGTCTGGTTGCGACTACAACGTTAAATGACGTTAAACGTTAAAAGTGTATTACAGAAACAGTAGGAGGATTAAATTGTACCAAATTATTTTTATGGAAAACTGTGAAAATAGTTTTTACAAGCGACTTATTAAGAGAATTGCTCTTAGCTTTCCGGGACTCAGATTGTGAATATGAATAATTAATATATTATGCAGAAGTAACATAATAGTTAGCAAAGGCTGCAAGACTGTCTCAGAGTTTCACTGCGCTGCAAATTTGAGTGTTTCCTTGTTTTGACACACTCATTTAATGGAACGGTAATGAAACTTTAACTCGAATAAAAAGTCCATCAGCATTAATACATTTAAGTATTGCTTCTATAGTCAGAGTAATGTAGCTAAAACGTCATATAAATCATCACACATGGACCATATCTTCATTATTTGACTTAGTAAAAACCAGTTAAAATAAGGAGTCCATGAAATAGGTTTGAAGCAATTTATATGACTACATTTGTATGAAAAGGCTTATGTTCTTGAATTAAGGGTGGTCCTTGAATGACTCATTCAGATACTGTACAGCTGCACAACTAGCTCAATTATGCAGTCTTATAATACCACCTCCAAGTCATAATGAGAAATGAAAAAATGGCATTAATATTTAATAACATGTTTGTATGTTCCTGTTTAAAAATTTTTTTTACTCCCAGCACGACAGGCTACTCCACTGAAACAGAGAAATCTCCATTTAAGAACACATAATCACGAGTGAACTCAACTGTGTATCTCAGTCCTGACAGAAAGATTCGCCTTTTATAAACACTGGCGCACAGAATGAGAGAGAAACCATTTGGTTACAACCAAAAAATTAGCATTTTTAAACACTGACCCATTGAATGAGAAAGTAGCAAATCTCAGACATAACAGAAAGATTTGCCTCATGTCCAATAGATTCTCTGACTCACCAGTGACTCACTGAACAAGACAGGAAAGAATCCTGGTCATGGATGAAAGCTTTACCTTTTTAACATTGATCCATTGAACAAGAAAGAACAAATCTTACTCATGACCAAAAGATTCAATCACTGATTCAAACACAAGAGGAATGACATAAAGAAAGCTTTAAAGATGACAAATAAATGAGAGATATATTAAATAGACCAAAAATCTTTCAGAACGTTCATTTGTTCATCAGCAAATTATTGCTGATTTGGTGATGCTACTGCTACTGAAGTGAAGAAATGACTCAGTGCATAGTGGTGACCCATTCCTTCACCACAATTAATTCAAATAGATCAAATCAATTTCAAACTATATGCTGAAGGAAAGTGCTGGAGATATGACTGTTTTTAACTTTCTCTTTGTCTGTTTTTACAAATAACTGTCATACGGAGTCAGAAACTATATGAGAAACTCAAAAGTAGACATGTTAAACTGTAAGTGTTTATATTGTTAGCAACATGCCTAATAATTTCCACATTCCACAAGTTTTGACCACATTATAACACATTTTATATCATGAAGAACTTGGTAATGAGCAGCTCAATTGAGTCAGGAGCGTTAAAGACAATCTGTGATGTTTCGGACATGGCTCTTTGTGCCGTTTGCCAGGCAAATTGGGCGCCATGGCGACTGTGTGAAGTGTGTGGTGTGCTAGGCAACTGCTGCATTTTTAAATGTCAGTCCCGGTATTGTTTTGTTTTAAACCTTGAAATTTGTCATTGAAAATTATGACAATGCAGCTTTACGCACTAATGCAATAGTGCAGCCTTGACCACTTCCCACGCAGTGCTAATTGCTTTAGTATAGATAGCATTTTAACACAGAGATGGGAAGCTGTTTGGGTGCCGTACTGTTCCACCTTCCTGCTCACGACATATTCCTGATTATGCGTGTGGTTTAAAACACACTGACTAACAGTGCAGATACAACAAGACTGTCACTTCCTTTTTTTGTTCTTTCTTTCTTTCTTTCTTTCTTTCTTTCTTTCTTTCTTTCTTTCTTTCTTTCTTAAAAATCACCTTTGAAGTCTTTTAGATGTTGTCAAAGTCTGTTCAATAGCTGCTACTTATTGGCTATCAATTTCTTATCATTTTGCTTTAAATTAGTGGTTTATAATTTTGGCCCTGCAGCACTGTGAAGAAATGGAAAGATGGTTGATGAGCAGTATTTAAGGGTCATTAGAAACTGAAGCTTAAAAAACGTCTGAAATTACCACAGCGACTAAGGTGTCAGCCATCTTTAAACATCGAGGCCCCTTATTGTTCGGAAAAAGGTTCTGAGACTGACATTGTTCGCCCTGAGGTGATGTTAAACAAAGACAAGATCACATTGCACAGGACTAAACCATATAGTGAGGAAGTCAGTGAAGCACCTACTACTGTGTGTGTGTCTGTCTGTGTGTCTGTCTGTGTAAACAAAAATGTTCAATATAGTCGTTTATTAGCACATATCCTTCCAGGTCTCATGTCTATGTGTATAGTGTGTACACCCTTGTTTGTGTGTGAATTGTGGATAGCACATACCCACTCCATTGGCTGCACACATACTAACATGTGCCCTGCTGATCACACCCAGATTTGCTTATGTTCACTCATTGCGTGACACTCCCAACGGACTCTACAGGCATTTGCTCATTAAACAGCGTATCTTAACATTCACACACAGATCCAGCAGTAGCTCCTCATTAGAGCCCCTCCTCAGAGGTGCATTACTCATCTTCAGCTGGCTGATAGTGTAACTAGGGCACTAATTATTAACAAATGTTGAGCAGACAGTCATTAAACTGTGATATTTATTCCTTTAATTAACCAGAGAGCAGGAAAAAGGTGCTTTGAACATTATTCATGGTGAATTTTGCCATAACACTTGCAGCCATAACGCATAAAAAAGAACTACACACTAACTCAGGACCAGTAATTCAAGGAAGCACTCCATTTTCTTACAACACCCCCCCACCCCACCCCCCCTTTTTTTATCTCTCTTTCCATTGTTTTCTTACTTTATTTCATTCAACTGTACATTTGTGCATACTGTACTTCTTCTTTCTTCCTTTCTGTTTTCTTTCTTTCTTTCCTTTTGTTTTTTGCTCTTTGGCATTGAGTAAATTTCACTTTTCTTTATGTTTGTCTCTTTTTCTCTCTCTACCTTCCTTTCACTACCTCTCTTGGTCTGTTTCATTGTCCAGCTTTCTCTTTTTTTTGCTCTCCCTCTCTTCAACCTGTGTAGCGTTCACACTGAACTGCAAACTGCATCACATTATATCTAATCACTCACTCACACTCTCTCTCCACACACGAACACACACACAAACACACACACACACACACACCACACACACCACACACTCACCCACACACACACCGGTACCTGTAAATTCAACTATGTTTGTTTCTGCCAAGAATTTAGAAATCCCATGAAAAACACCTAACCACATGTCCATGAGCTCATTCATACCCAAGTTTCAGCATGAGTTTTCTATTGACTTAACCGTAATTGCCGCTACATTTGTAATAAGTCCTCTGCAGCTCCTGACAAGTGTTCATCACGTCATGCTGAGCGCTTGCTAACCCAAGTGTTGTGAATTATTCAACGTAGAGCCAAGTGCTCCTGCTGCCACTTTGCTCTGTCAATATTAATTGTGTTTTTTCCACCAACCGGTTCTGTGCCAGGTTTTCCTTCGCCCTGAGACACTGGTCATGGGAACGGGATCAAGGTGTGATGACAGAGCTGCGATGGGTCGAGTTTTAGGACTCTGATAGTGTCTCTGTTCTCTCAGAGATTAAAGAAATCAATAGGATCTGTCTGTAAATCACAGGTCACAGGAGACATGGTTAAGTGTATAAAGCTACTGCAATAGCTTTTTGGCTACCGTGAAGGCATTTTCACTTTTGGCCCAAAATAAATAAAAAAGAAAGAAAGAAAGAAATGCTACTTGATATTTACTGTTGATAATGAATGGTTTCCACAAATGATGTGGACTGAAGCAAGCCCCAGACCTAGAGGACATTAATCGGTTCTCTGGACAGGTGCAAACTCTTCAGTAACTTCAGTTAGAGGACTTGTAGAGGATGTAATGTACAGTACCATTCAAATGCACCTAAATGTTGGATACACTTTTATTGTTTGTCCTGTCCAGTAGCATTTTTTAAATTAGAGCATGACACGATCTGTAGCTACATACTGTAAAGCTGGCTGTTTCCTGATGCAGGGTCACAGTGGCCCTTGGCAACATGCCTGACACCAAATCATCCCTTTGCTGCTCTCTTAATCAAGTCAGCACCTTGGTGATAAGTACATTATCTGCTCCTGAGCACATCCTCTTTAACCTGCCCCATGTAACAGGATCTAATAATAAAAAAGGACTGTCAGAAGATGAAAGCGTACAGTTCAAACTTTGGCCTAACTCGCTTCTGGATGCAGATATATGATTTCTATTAATGTATATGTCATGAAGAATAGAGCTTAAGGTGTTATGCTGTGTAGTACATTCAAAAACAAAGATTTGGACAAAACAATTTCTAAACAGTGAACGAAGGTGTGCATGTGAAATGCCCAAGCAATTGACCGGCATCCCATCCACTGTGTATCCCTCCTTCATACTCAGTTGAATAGCTCAGTTTCCACAACAACCCTGAATAAAGTGGTAATGACGATAAAGGAATCAATTTGGAAACACGATGAAAAAGTTCATACAGGTGCTAATTGGATTTCCACCAACATTCACACAGTGATACCACTGTTTTTATGAATTCATTTTTTTTTTTTATGGTACAACTTCTTCCTTTTGCATGGCTGAGTAAAACTTGTTAAAACACTTTTTTAGTATTTCTGTAAAAAATTGTATGTTACCTATGAGCTCAGTTTGTGAGAACCTTCATGGCACTGACTAAACACACTTTGATAATTTAGGCTGCAAATCTCCATGCTATCTATTGTATTTAGCTAGATATGTTGAGATATAGCACTATCGAGATACAGCACTGAAACTTTTCAATTGAAAATACAACAATAAAATTTGATTTCAGGTACAGCGACAATTGCAAGCTATTTTATAAGGAGCTGACTAACCGGCTAGGTAAGGTAGCTGATGTTGACCTTGGTGATATTAGGCTATTCGGGATGAAAACAAATATCAGGATCTGAATATGCTACTGTATAAGAGCATATGTTCAGGGATGTTTATGTAAGGGAGAAGATTTGCATGTTCATGTCACTTGATGGAGAACTGTGGCAAAAATTACTGCACGTTGAATTTATATGATGTAATTGTGTATATAAAGAGTTCCGTCTTCTGAATCAAAATGCCTTGAGCATCACAGCCAGTGAAGACAGGAGATAATAGATGCTTCTCTTTTATTTATTCTCCACTCCTCTCTTTTTTGTGTAGGTGTCATCTGGTGTCACAGTGTCTAACATCAAATTAAGGTTGATTTATGAGGACTACTTTTTCATACATGTTACAATGCGGCTGCTCAACAAGACATTTGTTATTGCAACAACAGTTTACTTTGGAGCAATGTTGGGGGAAAGCAGGTGTGGCCCTCCTGTCTGCTCTTGCACTGTACTTAGATAGATGACTAATTTATAGTTAAATTTGATATATATTTCATATCAAAGGCAATCATTGACAGGATTAAGCTATTAATTGTGTTAAATAGACTGTTTTCTTTTAGTACTTGCACTCAGCTACTCTGAATGTGGATGTACTGGCTTTTACCACGCCTTGTGCCTTTACAAACCTTTTATATACCTTTCACTCACTCTCAGCTTTCTCTGGCAGCTCCACATACATGAATCAAAGGTTTTCATTCTGTTTCCAAAAGTTCACCAAAATTAATTCAAGAAGGCTTTTTTCTCTATTATACTTGCATTTTCTGACCTAAGTTGAACTGTCAGTGCTGGGCATCTGTGGAGATTTTTTATTAGGTCCTGACCAACATTTTATCAAACTGTAAAATATTCTCAAGGGCTTAGTGGGTTTATATAATGGATGGTGAGATGTTATTTAAGAATAGTTTTTCACCGCAGAACATAGATTATAAGAGATTATAATGGTATGATACACTCAACAAGATGCACTCAAACCATTATTTTGGTTGCTTTGAACCTTGCCTTGGCTGTCTGTTCAGATATTTATGTCATGTAAAGAGCTAACAAATGCAGAGAGGTATCTAAAACTTTGCAAGCTGAGTGTGATTTCCTCATGATTTCAACAAGTTTTTGGACGGTTTCCTAAGCAAGCCAATTTACAATCAGATACTGGTTAGCAAATTGTCTCAATAGAACAAAGACAACAACAAGGTGTTGATGCAATTCAATTTGACCATGATTAGGTGAGGAGACACACACTGATATGAACAATGCTGCTAATCAAAGTAAGTTATATTATAGTATGTAAACACTATATGATTAGTTAAAATCACGTATTAGTGTTTTTATATAAGTAGATTAGGTTGACGGAGTAATGTAGGATAGCAATGCTTTTTTTCAATTTTGGGGATTTAACCAGATTTTAATATGCTACACTTTTACTTAGAAACATATAATAACTCTATGTAGTAGAAAATGTTGAAATTTCACTATGTCAAAGTTTTCTTGAGCAGCCAAACATTCTTAATGGCATTAAATTCATCTGAAGAGTCTCGAAAAACAATTTCACAAAGCTTAATCTTACCATAGTGGACACTAAAAAAACTTACTGTACCACTATATATACAGTATAATTGATCTGTTCTTTTCATTTACATGCATTGGTCATGACCTAGAAAACAGGCCACACCCCTTGACAGCAAGATAACAAATAAAAACATTAGGTGCAGATCATTAAAAATCTTGTCTCCAAATTGTGTATTTGCTTGAGAGACACATGCAGCTCTTCCTGTGTGAATACATAGACTTATTAAAATGTGTGTAGTGTATCAGATTGACTCATATTTAGAAAAAAATGTTTTGCCTTTTAAACACAATGGATCTTTGTAGTCTTGCTGGCATGTTTTGCTGTAATTGATTCAGAGTTTACCTAGAAGAGAGATGGATTTTTCATATTCCTTTGTATGGCTGTCACGAGTCCTTAGCTGCATTTATTGTAATTGGACTTCCTATATCCAATTACAGTATCAAAATGTCCAACACCAGATTGTTCCTGTGGGAAATCAGTAGTTGTTTTCTGATATTAATCAAATGCACTTAAATTCATTTAATACTTCTAGGTTCTAGTGTATTTACATTTCATTTGAAGCACTGCTGAATTTTTCACTGCTGGATTCTTCAGAAGGTGCCATTGCAGTATGTTTATGTTTCTATGGTAACAGTTCACAGAAACTTGTATAAGATAGTAACAGATATCTATATTTGGGGCATGTGGTAGCCTGTGGTAGCCTATCTGTGGGGCTTGTGGTAACCTAGTGGTTAAGGTGTTGGGCTACCAATTGGAAGGTTGTGAGTTCAATCCCAGGTCCACCAAGCTGCCACTGTTGGGCCCCTGAGCAAGGCCCTTAACCCTCAATTGCACAGCTGTATAAAAAAAAAGAGATAATGTAAGTCACTCTGGATAAGGGCATCTGCCAAGTGATGTAAATGTATATTTATAATATATAATCTATTTAAATATAATAGAATTCAGTCTGTTATTCAATGTTTTACACATTTCAAGCTTTAAATTTTATTATTAGTAGAAAGAGACTTTAGCTATAAATAAGTCAAATTGTAAAAATTGTCTTCCAAACACAATTTGGAGTAGTTCATGCCTCACCATTAGGTGCACTACTTGCTAAAAGGTAATTGCAGCGAATGTCTGTAGTATTTAAATTGATGTGTTTTTAATTTAACAAACTTTGTCATCCAGAATCACAGAGCTGTCAGATATGACAATATCTGATATATCCTCAACAATTAACAGTATTATGTTAAATAACAGCATTATGTTGTAATCTGACTCAATGCTACAGCAACACCTTTGCATTCTTAAACCAGACTACATTCAGTGCAGCACTTCTGTATAAAGTTGGTGGTGAAAATGATTTATCATGGCTTGCGTGTTTTGTTTTGTCACCATGTCCTTCATGAGCGTGGTGCAGTTCACACACACACTGCAGAGCCAGGACAAGACAAGCTGAGACCATGGAGGACATTTGTCAAATCAGTGACTCTTACAGCTGCAAATACTCTGTGTGTACTCTGTCCAGAGCTCATCAGCCGCAGAGCACAAAGCATGGCAATTTGATCTGGATTTGTGTAGTGGCTGTGCAACAAAGTCTGACATTAACACCATAACCTGCCAAGTAAGAAATTCCAGCCAATAGGGAAAATAACAGATAGTGCAAGGGTGAAGATATGGTGTTTTCTCTGCCAAGTCTGTTATTCTCTAATTCATGACCATTTCAGAAGGTATCTCACATATACCATGGCTATTTTTCAGAGTTTTTATGAAAGAATTGAGGTATTGCTTACTCATAGCTGAATTGCTTGAACTTATGTGGCTTACTGTCTTTTTATTTAGTTAAGGTTTTAGTATCATTATGCAGTTGTAGTTTTGGCTACCGTACAACAGTATTGGTAGCGTCAGATATATTTACTTTTCTTTTAGTAAACAAAACACTTGCATTAACTTCTTTGATTTGTGATAAACAAGCATGGCTGAAGTGCTTGAATTCTGTTTGATTTCAGTGTTTGATATTTGGATGGACATAATGAGAGGGATTCAAAAGTGAAGCCAAAATGTCTCTGAGCTTAAGGCCCTCTAGAAGCTTGCTGCAGTATACATTTCAACCGTGCCCATTCCCATGTTAATGAATGGGACGTAAGGCAATCTTTCTTTTTAAGTTACATTAAAATAAAACATTTTTAGGATTTGTGTTTTATACCTTTTAGAAATTCAGTTGAATCTTTTAATGAACTTTACTGACAGAAGGAGTGGTGTGTACAAGAAAACCCCTTCATTCAGATGGGTAGCTAGCTGCAGTTGTAAGATCTGAATAAATATCAAGCACAGCAGTGATTTTTTTAAGGTGAAAAATAGCTTGTGCTGCTCTTAAATGTTGACTGCTGTTTATTCATTCATTCATCTTCTACCGCTTATCCGAACTACCACGGGTCACGGGGAGCCTGTGCCTATCTCAGGCGTCATCGGGCATCAAGGCAGGATACACCCTGGACAGAGTGCCAACCCATCGCAGGGCACACACACACACTCTCATACACTCACGCAATCACACACTACGGACAATTTTCCAGAGATGCCAATCAACCTACCATGCATGTCTTTGGACCAGGGGAGGAAACCGGAGTCCCCGGAGGAAACCCCCGAGGCACGGGGAGAACATGCAAACTCCACACACACAAGGCGGAGGCGGGAATCGAACCCCGACCCTGGAGGTGTGAGGTGAACGTGCTAACTACTAAGCCACCGTGCCCCCCTTACTGCTGTTTATAGTTTAGCAAATAGTAACGGTCAGTTAAGTCTTAAGCTCAAAAATCTTTTCCTGATGATTTGAGTTTAATGATTTGGGCATGTGGTAGCCTAGTGGTTAAGGTGTTGGTCTACCAAATGGAAGGTTGTGAGTTTGAACCCAGGTGCACCAAGCTACCAAAGTACAGTATGGTACAAGTTAAGTTAAATTACTGTACAAGTACTATTTTAATCAAAAGCAGTACTGACTGGTGGTTTTGAGCCAGGGATCCTGGCAGTTGACCAAATAATATGTCATATTTAGATAAAATATAATAAAATATAAAAATATTTAGTCTACTTGCTATTGTAATATCCTCCACACCTCTAGGAAGACTTTCTATTATATTTCGGAGAGTCTGCGGAAATGTGGCTGGGAATTCAGCCACAAGAGCATTATTGAGGCCAGGCACTGATTAAGAAGGACTGGGGTGAAGTCGTTGTGCTAGTTTATCCCAAAGGTGTTCAGTGGGGTTGATGTCAATGCTTTATGCAGGCCACTCAAGTTCTTCTAGGGAAATTGTAATGCTACAGCATACAAAGACATTCTGCATAAATTTGTGTAAAACACTTTGTGTAATAATCATATATGGCTGTGATTGTCAGGTGTCAACAAAGTTTTGGACACCCAAACCCACTACCATGTCAGTGTCACTGCTATAGAATAAAGACCCACTATGTCCCAAGTAATATTGTTTAGTGGTGCTCCTGTGGTGTTCATTTTCCCATCCTCCTCTCTGGAAAATCTTTGGTGTGGTGAAATTTCTTTGATATTAAAAATCTGTGTTGGAAAACCTCACTTTTTGATTGACCAGCTGTGGCTGGTTCAGGAATTTAGTGTCCCTCAGAGCGTTTCATTGATGCACACATGATCATGAGAGTGTGACAGAAGCACATCTAACAAGCTTTGCCTCCAGTCTTGTATGAATACAGTAGATGCTTGTACTTAAACAGGTCAAAGGTATGAGATTGGGAACTATTTAATATCAGGTGATGTAAAAGTCATGCAAACCCAAAGCACGGTGCTGAAGGGTGATAAAAATGATTTCTGGTTGTTAGGATTTTTCTAATATGACACTGCGGTACTGTATTTTCTTTCACCATGACATAAATGTGTTAAAATTAAATGAGCTAGCGCTTATGTCCGAGGCACAATGTTCATTGCAGTTGTGGTTAATGTTCCAGTACCGAAGAGTTCAAGCACAAGCAGAAAATGATAGTTATTCACCTGCCCATTAACACCTCCAACATGATTAATGCAACAGTCAATGCTTGACTGAAGCTGTGACAGGTAATCATCACTCAGTGTGTTTTCCAATCACTGACTAAGCACAATTAGAGTCAGCGTCTCTCTCTTGGGCTTGTGAGTCAGTAAGAGCTCAACCTTTAAAGGTTTTTACCTAATAGCTGCCAAGATCCTGCTCTTTCTTATTATATGCAGCCTTTGTCATGGTCTCTTTCTTCCTCTCTCGCTCACTCTCTCTTCTTCTTCCTCCACATCAACATAAAAAAGTACCACTATGGCTGAATACTGAAGAGCCAGCAGCACAATGGCTGATTAAAAAAGTATCAGTCTGGACCTCAAAGAGGGAGCACTGTGAGCATACAGGAGCTCTTTTGGTCTTTTTCTTTGTTCCTTTTTATTTCTCTATCATTTTCCCCTTCTTTTAACTACAATCCCTTCAGTACACACAAACACATACATACATACATACATACATACATACATACATACAGTACATACATACATGCATACTTACATACATACATACATACATACATACATACAGTACATACATACATGCATACATACATACATACATACATACTGTACATACCTACATACAGTCATACATGTCCATATTACTGAAGGAAAATTAAACTGAACAGTGGTGTGTTTTTAGCCTAGTGGAAACCTAAAAATGTCTAACTCAGAGATTTGTGCCAGTGTGTTTTCCTGGATATTTTTTTGGTTGTATTTTGTTTTTGTTTGGTGTATTTGGTTGTCTGTTGTATTTAAATGCTGTGAATGAGCTAAATCTAAACAATCACTGGCAATTATCAGAGTCCAAGCAGCATTCATGTATATAGATATTTTTTGTAGTCCAATGTTACTGATCCTAGTTTCAGTTGGAATCTTTTACAACAATGTCCAAATCAAATGCTTTAACCTTTAAATGGCTTTTAATAAATGTATTTATTGCAAATGCAGATATTTGGAGAAATAAACAAGTACAGATTTAAACAGTGACAGTGCATTATATTCCTAGTACACTAGTAGCAGGAGCCAGTTACTGACAGAAAAAAAAATTTTAAAAGTATTTTGATAAAGACAAAATGTAATATTTCAATTGGTCCAAAAGGAAAAAACCATGCAATCCATTAAAAAATATGAATACTATTAATTTTAATTACTATTTATTACTTATATTAATATTTTATTTTATATCTTATATTTTCTATAGTAAAATAAAAAATACAGTTTAGTTTGGGTTTCTGGATTTGTGTACATGTGATTTTCACAGATTGCGGAGTTCTTACAGCTATAGAGTAAACTCATGAAACTACAATTGAGTGTCTAAAAAATGAGACGAGTTACAACCAAATCCAATAAGTTTCGTTTTATATACAAATTATAACCTGCCTGACGAGAATGTCTTGTGCGATACAGGCGAGCAACACAAGTTCAGAGCTGCCAGCATGTTATTATGAATAAAGCCTCATTGTTCTCATCTGACTAATTTGTTTATATATTTTTTTGGAGATTTGAAGTGACGGACAAGCTGAAAGAGCGCTACATATCTTGCACTGGCTCAGGGCTTGGCTTTTTGAAGCATATATCAATATATGTCATATATCTGTTGACATCCATATCAATTTCATTGTCAGCCCAAAATGGAGGCGTGTATTACCACCAAAGTAATGATGTACTGCTTAAACACACATGTAGGAAGCGACTAAGCTGCATCAGGGATTGCAAATGGTGCTCTCTTGTGCACAGAGCTAATGTTACTGCCTCCATTACAGGATCAGAGGGGCTCATTAGATAGTCCTCTTCGAGTCTTTATATTTCCCATTCCTCAGCTTGCTTTGTATCTGCCCAGGTCATAAAACTGAATACATGCATATGGGAGTGGGCCACGTGCATTCTAAATCACACTTTTAACTGGACGCTTACAGACACGTACACGCATACAGACAGTAAAGCCTGAGCACACGCTGTGTCATTTGCGAGCCTGTGGTAGTCGGCGAGGCATAAAGCACTAGGCTAACTTGTTAATTTCCTGATGATGAGAGCCAGTTTCACAGTGCAGCCTCCCAAAATCAATTACAAAATGCTTTTTGCAACATTTAATGGGACACACCCACTCGTCTCTATTAGCACATAAACCCAATGGACGAACAAAACTTGCCCTCAGGGATATTTCAGAGGAAGCAGGGGCCAGAGGTCACAAAGTCAGAGCAACAAGACAGCAGGACGTCTAGGACGCCAGGCCTTCTCAGCAATGAAGCCTCTCCATGGGGGAGAAAAAGGGAGCTAGAGCCATTTAGAGCACTAATGAGCAGACAAGGCGGTTGATTGAAAGGTCACTTTGAAAGCGGAGGTATGAAGAGGAAGGGGGTTCGACTGAAGATGCTGTAGGGATGGATTGTTCACATTTTCATAAAACAGTAATAACAATTTTTACTTTGCAGTTAAACAAAATCAACTGCAATCATTGATGGGCTTATCTAAATCCCAGATTTATCCTATATATATCTGTCTATTTAGGCATTTAAATTGACAACTTTGCAAAGTTTACATCAGTATTTACACAGGAAAATTAGAACATTTTCTGAATCGGGTTAAGCACATGTTCATATTGATTTTCTCACTCACTCACTCTCACTCATTTTATACCACTTACCCGAACTATTCTCGGGTCACGGGGAGCCTGTGCCTATCTCAGGCGTCATCGGGCATCAAGGCAGGATACACCCTGGACGGAGTGCCAACCCATTGCAGGGCGCACACACACACGCACACACTCATTCACTTACTCAATATTGATTTTCTGGGATCCTTATTCAGGTACTTTATTCTAAGTAATCTTTAGAAGTGCATGAATTAAAAAAAATTAATTTCTGGTCATCTCTTTCAAAATATTCATGCAGATTCTCAGAGTTGTCTCAGCCATGTCTAAACTCATACCTTTAAATATAAAACTTTGATAAAAAGTGGACTGATGAAGCAATTTGGACTCATCCAAAAAATACAAATAAGAAAAAGGCAGCAATTCAAATAAACATCTATATGTAGTCTAATTAGTTGCAAATATATTAACAGGATATGCAAAAAAAAAAATCCTAGTCATGATAACTACAATCTACAAATTTCCATGAGCTGCACTGGTTCCCATGTGCACTTTGATCACACTTTTATTTTAGAATGAATGAATTGCCCATGCTTTGGTTTGCACTCATGCCTAAAGAGCCCACAGCTCACAGTTTAATGGATAGTAAAGTTAAAGTTAATACAAATATTAAGTTATGAAGAGCTTTTTCTACCAGAAAAGTTCACAGAACTGGTTAAGACAACAGGTGTACAATGAGGGCAAAATGACACTAGAAGATGTTATGCTAGTAGGAAGATATTTTACTTTCATGCAGGCGAGCAATCAGTAATGAAATATGCAGGCCAAATAAAGACCACAATAATTTGAACTTGTGGGGTAGTACATGATACATAATACAGAGTATTTATTGTATATGTATTAGTAAGGGATAAGGTCATTTAATATAGACTACTTTGTTTATATTTGAGAAATAAAACACTATTTTTTCCCTTCAAAAATAGCTATTATTTACACATTATAAACAGATCGTAATCTTTACAGTGTTCAGTTCAGTGTTTTTTTGTGGGGAAAGTGGTGGTAATAACAATACTAAAAAAAACACAAACACAAAGCACATTTCATTTAGGCCTTTCTCACTTTGGGTTTAATTCTGAATACAGATTTATGGAGCAGCAAACAGATAGATATTTTTTTTTAAATCTAAATGTTACACTCCTTATCTCATTCACTTATTTGCTATAACTCCCTTGACTTCATGGCTGTATTGTAAGGATGTATAACTTGATGTATAATATTTTATACAATTCATTTCTCAGAATCCTCCTCCAAACAACATTGTACATGACCTGTCACATGACCTGTCTGCAACCTCCTTCTATTTCCCCAGCCGTCTAATCACCACTACCTGTTTCCTATCAGCACACATCCTTTAAATAACCTGAACTTCAGTGACTCTTTGTAGAGTTTTGTGCCTGGTGGTGTTTTAGTGATGACCTTGAGCTTTTTGTTTGTGTGCAGGCTATTTTGACAGCAACCTTGTCTGTTTTTGTTGTTTTTATTTCTTTTATTGACATTGAAACATAATTGAAGTGCTAAAAGAATGAAATCATAGTATAAAAAAATAGAAGGTTTATTCTGCAAAGAAGAAAGTTTTTAAAAAGGAAAAGGAGGAAAAAGAAGCAACTGGAACATTAAGACCTAATCGCTGAGATGGCACCTGCTTGATGAAAACTTACGTCATAAATAGTGTTAAAAATAGGAATTATACCTTGTAGAGATTTACTTGCATTTGCATCTGGTCATAAAGATCGGTGGCTTAAAATAAATGAAAATCTGACTGTAATTCCACATAAAACAGGATTAGCAAAGCGAAGTCTCATGATTAAAAACTTACAATTAATAAACCAGCACACTGCAGAAGTTATATTTTTAAGGTGAAAACACTATATTTTTTACTATAAACCAGAAGTGATATATTTACACTCCTGCCTAGGAAGCAAGCAGGATAAATAAAACCAAACATTGCATTTAACCAGAAACCTTTTTTTTTTAAAAGAAAAACATTTTCAGAGCACCCTTAGACTCGCTATTGCCCCATCTTCAAAAACACAGCTATATCAGATATCTATTATCACATCTTCCTGTGGACAAAGCAAGAAGTGGCATTTTTAAATAACATTTTCATTCTGGAACCAATTGGAATGAGTTTTTGTGTTTGTGCTCTTGTTTGTTTAATACAATTTTATTGTTTCTATAATGATTTTAATCCCTGAAATTACCAGCTTTCAATTAAGACCTTTAGAATGATCGTCTATTTTAATGTTCAGTTACGACAGCAATCAGAAATCTGGTCCTTCAGCAAAAGGATTGTGTGTGTCATCATTATGTCTGTGCTACAGAATGATCTAGTTGAATGCATTTTTTGTTATTGATGGACAAAAATAGGCGAAGACTGCTGAGGGTTAATAAAATTTCTGGGTAATGGGGTAATGAATGTTGGTCTGTCACAGGGGCACTATTCATCTTTTTTCTTGCCTGGGGCTTCCACAGTCTGTAGAAATGTCTCTAATGTGAACAGATATTTTATTAAAGAAGCTGGAATGTGAAGGGAAATTTACTAAATATTGCAAAAATCTCTTTTTTATATTGCAAAAAAGTCGCTTTTTCTTAAATCACTGACTCTACCTTTAAAATGCTAAAAAAATAATAAACTATTTTATTACTAAATGGGCTGAATTTCATATTTTGATGATTATTTTCATGCAGCTCACAGATCTATGAGATGGTGTTTGCTGTTGGACATTTCTTTCTGTCTTTCTTTGCCATTTTTTAACGCTGTTTTGGCAGATCCATTAATTTTTGACACCATTCCATTTTCATTATTCCTGTTCTCTCTTCCCATTTTACTTCCACATGCAGTAGATTGATTTGTTATGTCACGATCCTGTGTTGTACACAATCACACACCTGTGTGCGGACCTTCGTCTGAGCATAAATCCTCTCAGCATTTGGAAATAAGATAGAGAGAAATTTGTGAAGAAGGCTTTGAAGGTTGTCCTTTGCAAACACTTCCTCTTTAGGTGTGTTTACATTTGTATGTTTGACTGAAGTATGTTCAGGTACTGTATGTTGAGGTAAGTCAGTCCAGATGAGGAGAGAGAGGTTTTATCTGTCTTGTCAACGCTCATGAGGATCACTAATCCATTAATCCACTTCCTCGGCCAGCGCTCTACGCTTTCACTAACAGGAATTGTTAAAGGCTGTTGAAAGGAAAGTTACGCGTAAAATCAAATTTGCGCAATTTTCTGCCTTGTAGTTTAAGGCCTCCTAGGAAAAAGTCTTGCAGTGTAATTATGTTTACTGGCATAGCATGTGAATAGCAAGTGAAACTATTATATATATTTATATACAATTTATGTTTATAGTGTAACATTGTAATTTATTTTTTCTGTATACAAAGATACTATCAGCTAAATAAATCAGAACTGCTGAGTATTGTTCTCTATCAAAATCTGCCGCTGATGTCGTACATTCCTTCCTGGATTTAAATCTTTTGCATAAGAACAGCCTGATGATGGAGCTCTGCCTTACAGGGACAGGCATGTCTCTTAGTCCTCCTCCAGACGGTCACTATGTCTGAATGCTTAGCCAGAAACTCTTTTGCGAATGTATTGGGAGTTCTGAGTCTAACTGTTGCTGCCAGCTCAACATGAAGAGCTTCGCTGTCTTGTAATCCATGCAGAATGCTACTGAAAATGGAGAGACAGCCAGTGTGCCATTTTGTGTTTGTCTATTTGTCTGTCTGACCGTTTTAGTGACAAATAGGCTGTTGTAAAAGATTTTCCCTGTGACCGACAGGTGATATTTTTCTCTTAATCAGACAGTGATCCTGTGTGTCTGGGCACCTGAAAGATGCATCATTCACTTGGCAGCTGTTGAATAGGCAGAGACTGACACTGTGACACAAAAAGAACCACTTCATCTTGATTTATTCTTGCCTCGCTCAGAAAAATTACAGCCACACCTTGCTTGGGCAAGGGAGAAAATATGACGTCTTGTTGTAGGCTCTGTCTCTTTCTTTCTCTCTGGGCCCATCTCAGAGAGTCTTTTGTAAGTTGTCACACTGGAGCTGATAAAATGTGCAAAGCTCAAATCTGTGTCACAATCCTAATGGCCTGTGAGCATGTATCTGTCTCTGCAATAGAGAGAGAGAGACAGAAAGAGTGTGTGCGTGTGTGTGTCTGGTCTCGGCTGGTCTACTGTATTGATATGCAGGCCACACTGCTGCGGTGCTCGCAGACTGAAATGAGGAAGCTCTGGCGCGGAGGACTGGGATGAGATGTTTTAATGAGATTGTGGTCTCTTTAGCGGCCATGCAGCGCAGCACTGAATGTGATCTCAGGCTCTGCTTATTGGTTTATGCACGCCCGTGCACTTGCTAATGTGTTCACCGCTCCCATGCAGTGCTGCTGCGCCGCAACGGGGCTGATTTAAACAAATCACCCTCATGATCGAGGGAGGAAAAAACCTTGTGATAACAAAAAAGAAGACAATAAACAAAAGGAGATGTCTACGACTCTACGACTACGTGTTTTTACACAATATATTTGCATGCAGTGTGATTTTCCTGAAAACAATGTCGGTTGTGCATATAACTTGCACAATCATTGTATTAAGTTAAAAGAGTTATTGAGTTAATTGAGTTATAAGGCGTTATGGAATGGTTTCTTTCTTTGGTTAGTCCTCTAAAATCATACAGTATTCTGTAAATTAGAGACAATGCATTTTTATTTACTTTGTGCATCGAGACGAGGGAAAAAAAACAAAAATTGTCTCACATCTTTTAAATTCTTCAATATACAGGTTTGTTAAGATCTAAATCTTACCGATTTTGAAAATCCTTGTAAAGCAGCAGTAATTAAGGTAATCTAGCAGAAGCACATGGTGACGGTGCTGAGCTGGGGGTCTGTAATTTAATGGAAATGTAAATCTTTTCTAATATAATCTTCATGAAATCCATTTAACTCTCTGATGTTATAAATCACACTGACACACAATGACACAAGCTTCCCCTTCTAACTTTCCATGATCATTCAATTCCCTGAATGATAACAGTTATGATTCATAGTGGCTGTTTCTTAGAATTTTAACTTGCTGAATAAATTACTTTTAATAATACCTGAGTCCTTGAATAGTTATTGTTATAAGCTATTGTTATCAGTAGTGATTTTATATCATTCTGTATCTCAGCTAGCCGACTTTTTAGCTTGGATGAGAGCTTTAGCTTGGGCTAAACCTAACATTACTTATACTGTAAACTCTACCTCATGTCAACTGCTTTCTTTTCAATTTGTTAGACAATTTGTACATTTCTTGATAGTTCTTTGTAAGCAGGGTTTTGCTAAACGTTCAAAGTCACACTTAGGTAACAGTTAACCATTTAGCTAGAACGCTCACAAAACTAATACAAGACTTGAGTGAGATTTGAATGGTTAAACTTTCAAATGAGGTAATATGATGGGCCTCAAGAGTCTTTGTTAGAAAACAAACGTTGTTTTTAGTGCTCTTAAAAAAAAAGGACGCTGTCGCAAGCTTCACAGAAATATGTGCATTCAGGATCTGTATTTTAATTGAATTTAATCTCTAATGAGTGAGCCAGAGGTGACAATGGCAAGGAAAAACTCTCTGAGGTGATATGAGGAAGAAACGTTGAGAGGAACCAGACTCGAAAATGGGAACCCATCCTCATGTGAGTGACACCAGGTAGTGTGACTATAAATCATTTCCCTTCTATAATGGTATAATATATGGTCAAAAAGTACAATTGCAGAACCGGGAAAATCATTCTATTTTAATATGATGTCTATCTAACTGTCTATGGATGGAGACATTCTGAAGACTGTAGTCCAATTCCATCATAGCAAAACTGTTCATAAAATGTGCGGGGTCCAAAGCCATTTTTATTGTCTCTAAATGGTAGTATTCACAGTAATCTCTATCTATCTGTAGTATGTGAAGCCAGCAGCAGTGAGCAGCCTCCAAGGGATGAGACTCCACTAGAGGTAGGGCATGAGGATGGATCAGGCAGGTCTGGAGAGTAGAAGGGGTCAGGATCACTGGAATCTCAGTAGAGAGAGAGAGAGAGAGAGAGAGAGAGAGAGAGAGAGATTATTAGGTATGCTTACTGTCACATGTTCATTGTACACCTTTTTATGGCACAAGTTGATAAAAAACACAAAAGACTGAAGACATCAGACTGTAGTTTGTACATATATTTTAAGAAGAGTGTATTATACAGTATGTAAGTGCATGAGACTACATGCTATTAGAGAAATATAATAAATGACAGTCTG
The DNA here is from genome assembly GCF_030014155.1 of Tachysurus vachellii. Classification (NCBI taxonomy): domain Eukaryota; kingdom Metazoa; phylum Chordata; class Actinopteri; order Siluriformes; family Bagridae; genus Tachysurus; species Tachysurus vachellii. The sequence continues at coordinate 30,720,617 of NC_083460.1, forward strand.
TTCTCATTTTCTGTTACCAGCCTGAAATTGCTTATTTCTTTTTAACATTATGCACAAAAAGGACCATTCCTCTTGTGCCACAGCAATGATAAAAAAGACTGACCAATCTGTCTTGACCCAAGATACTTACATTCAAGCCACATATATTGCAATGCTTTAAAATAATTATCATTTTTATTTAAAAACTCATATTTTTGCTACATTTTTACAAGAGAAAAACCTTAAACTTTGTTAAAAATGTTGATAATCCATATTAACAATTGTTTGCTTATCTTTGATACTGTAAGAGCTGCTGTTATAGAAATCAACACCTTCTGACACCTTCTGCTCTGCGGTAGTGTCATTTATCACAATATCAAAGTATTGCTTTAATGTGTTGTGTGGTTATAAAGCTTTCTGTTTTTTAGACATTTTATGCTTTAGCCCATTTTGAACATTTATATCCATCTGTATTTTCTCTTAAGAAAAAAGGATGAGTGCACTCTGGGGGAAATGATCTTAAAGTATCTCTCGTCACTTAGCAGCAGATGTATGGAGGCCTTAGGACAGCTCTGGGGGCTGTTGGTAAAAGCATTGGACATTTTTTTTTCTTTGTTCCCTCTACTAAAGTGTAGATAAATAAAATGGTGCACACTCTGCCCTGACGCTCTATGAAAAATACATGCACGTCTTTTGCTTACCCTCCCCAGGCCCTATGGTAGGCTAGACTCCGACACAAATCTTGCTTGCAAAATGTCAAGCAGGTCCAGAGAGGCTTATGCCGTAAGGATGATCTCAGTGACCTACCTCAGATAGCATGTATGTATGTGTGCTTTTGTGTGGGTGTGTGTATGTGCGTATGCTGGAGAGGAAGACTGAAGTTTGAAGAAACTGTAGTATGATAGATAACCGCATGCACCCTCTGAGCTACTCACATTGAACTCGCTCAGCCCTGGTCACTGGGATTTGGGTTTTATGCATATGCACATGTACATATGTCTGTGTTGAGTTTAAGAGATGAAATTCCCCAGAAAATTCACTTTAGGTTCTGAGGTTCTCCTATGCAAGAGCCCAGCAAAATTACAGATGTTACAAAGGTATGATTTAATGAAGCTTCACTGTTCATTTAATATTATTTCTGTTTAGAGACCTGAATCAATTCTGTGAAACTGGCATGGTTTTTATTAATTTACATTTATGCCATAAATGAAAATGCCATAAATGTAAATTAATAAAACCATGCCAGTTTCACAGAACTGATTCAGGTCTCTAAACAGAAATAATAATTTTTATCTCATTTTAGACAACTGAGCAATTGAGGGATAAGGGCCTTGCTCAAGGGCACAGGACTGGACACATGGTGGACCTGGTATTTAAGCTCACAACCTTCCAATCAACACCTTACCCACCAAGCTACCACATCTCCTAATGCATCTGAATCAATGACAGAGTTCACTGTGCTCATTGTGCTCCATTAAGAAGGTGTGGCCTCTGTACTTTAGACCCAGTGAAGGAGGCAAAACCTCTGTGTCTCTGTCGCACTAAAGGAGCCGTGGCCTCTGTCCATCAGACATAGTAATAGAGAGTCTTCTAAATTATGTCAAATTGAATGCCTCAAAGACTGAATGGGTGTCATTTTGCTATTTTGGCAGGTGAGCATTTGCGAGTGTGTCCTCAAGGCTACACATGTTGCACAAGCGCCATGGAAGAGACGTTGTCCAACCTGAGCCGCAGAGAGTTCGAGGGATTGGTGAGAGAGGCAGGACGCTCCATTCAGGCTTCCCTGAATGCCCAGTACAGAAGCTTTGACAGTGAGTAACACAGTGTAATTCAACCACACACACGCACAGACTCTGAGAACCAACAGGGGGCAGCAGGGAGGACGAGGAGGTGTGAGACTGCTCTAGATTGACACTGATTTTTATATATTCTATCATCAAAGCTTCCATCTGTTTTTGCTTAGCGTTTTTATGCTTAGCACCTGGCTAAACGAACAGTAAAGGGTGAAAGGTGAGCACTTTGAAGTATACACTCTCCCTCTCACTCTCATGTGACACTAAGTGCAGATTAAAGTGAGGACGGAAATGTTCCTTTTCTCTCTCACCATGTGGCTTTTCATGGCCTTCCCCAGCAGTGACCCATTAAAATGTGATCAGCTATGATAGACCGACCATATCGTATCCGGCAGTAATGATCAGAAACCAAGCAGGAGCCTTTATGGTGAGGTGCTTTCATGATGTAGAAAGCCAGGCTGTCTGTAATATTATGTATATTTTATACATATGAGTCCTGTAATAGTCGATTATAATCTTTCAGGGAGGCAATGTTCTGTTCTGGGTTACTGGACTAAACTTAAATTTAAACTGATACAGAGAACAAAAAGAGCAAGATTGGAATAAAAATGTAAATTTGCATTTAGAAATAAAAACAATAAATTACAATTATAGACTCTGAAGAATTAAACTAATTAAAATAATACAATTGAAAATAAATAGAAAAGAAAATGTAGTCTGAGAAATGACACAAATACTTATTCATTATCATGCATTGGCTAATTCATTATTCTGAATTTTACATCAAACTGACAAAATCACTTGATGCTGATTTAGTTTAGTTTTTATGTTGTAGTGGATGATTTCTAATCGCAACCCTCTTACACTATGTTCACGTAAGTGATCTACAAGTTTATGATGCACGTGCATGAAAAAACATCAGCAGCAAGCACGTGACATGTGAGTTTATAGTTTTACAACTTTATGTAAATTAGGTTTGATTCTATGCTATAAAGTGACAATCCTCACGATTGTCTCAAATCATTCCTCAAACCACTTGGATGGTGCATGTGGTATGACATTATTAATTTTCAGAGTAACAACTTATTTCCTTCCTGTGCTTTGTTCCTATGTACTGCTTTCCTCAGCCATAGATTCATCTTATGTCATTATGACACAAAAATCTCCTTAAATGTGTGTTACACAGAAATATAAATCTTGGAAGGAAATAGCAGAGACTGTTAATGCCTATGGAGAATTTTTTTTAGCCTGTACAGTTCAGTTTAATACATTATTTTTGAATAGCAGACATTGTGAACAACACTGCTAATCTGATAATAGATAATAAAAATGCCTGCCACAACTAATCTAAGAACTAATTTAACATTATGTGAGACGAGCGACTTGACGCAGAGTGCAGGGTTAGCGTGATCTGACTAGCTAAAGATGTCAAATCACAAGACAAGCTTCTTGCTAGCAGGGTAAGTGCAGGTTGAAAGGAAACAGCTTCTAAATTACTGCCCCTGTTACATAGACAAGTTATTCAAAGAAAATAAGAACACCAAAGGCAATTAAAAATTTTTTAATTCAGCCTAATAATATTGAAGCTAGCAAAAATGTTCTACCAGCAGTTGTATGTATAATAATCATATACTTTTTTGCATTGTACAAGTACTACTTTTTTTTTAATTTTTCAAATTTATTTTAGCCTAAAAAACAGCCGTATTTTTCAAACACATTACTCATCCTCCCAAAGGTGAACTACTGAAATGCTGTCTGAGTCTCAGACAGAAAACAAGTTTTGGCTTTGATCTGTTCAAAGCTAGTTTGGCAGCTCGGATCCAGCGCTCGCTGTTTCTCCTGCGGGAGTGTGTTTGAGCTGGAGGACAAAGCGTGAATATTTTCATCTGCTCCCAAGACATACACGTGTGTTTACCATGAACACTTTAAAAACTTTCCAAGCAGTGACGTTTTGATTCTTGAAGTATTTATGTGAGCTGTGTGAGTCAGAGAAAATATTCTATTTTATGTTTGATCAAAGATTCATATAATACAGTTGAACATTTCAACATTTTTAACAACGTTTATTTGAAGGCTGTCGACAGAAGCAATTTATAACACATACATAAACATTACTCTGAACTGTTCAGCTTATTATTCAGGTATTCATAAATAAGTATACTATTTAGTAACTACTCTGAAATGTATGTTGTGTGTGTGTGTGTGTGTGTTTTTGTGTGTGTGTGTGAGAGAGAGAGAGAGAGAGAGAGAGAGAGAGAGAGAATTATGTAGAATGCAGCAAACATCTCGTGCAGAGGTTTATAGATTTAATAACATTTTTTTACCAGAGTTTGATGAATTCAAGGCTTTCATCAGATGTTAATACATTTTCTGTAACAGCAGCTCTGACACTAAAACATGCTGCAAATCACTGCTTTATATTAATGCACTCATGCTAATATGATATCGTCTCTATAGTAACAAATCATTCTCAGGGATTTGTACAGTCGGTGATTACATAAGCTAAGACTGATAATAAACACTCACTCACTCACTCACTCACTCACTCACTCACTCATTTTCTACCGCTTATCCAAACTACCTCGGGTCATGTGGTGATAATAAACAGATTTTTTAAAGTAATTTATTAATAAAAACCATTTTGTTTATATGCTTCAGTTTTCTGTAAAGAGATATTTATTTAACATTTATAGCAGGATCCAATTCTCGGGGACATGCCAAGCTGAATTTCATCTTATTAAATTCAAGACTGAGAAATACAGAGAGGTTTGTGAGGGAATGATTTTTATAGCTGCTAGATTTTAGGTGAGCACAGAAACTTGTCCTGCAATCAGAAAATAAATAAAACCATCATATATCTATTATATATAGTAGAATATTTCATCCACCAGTCAGAGTCCCCAAATACAAATGACTTCAAAAGTCTTCATTACTTACTAAATGATACTTTAAGAAAGATTTCTTCATAAAACAGATGGCTGTAGTTATTTTCAGGAGAAACATTTGGTGATGAAAAAAATAGCATAAATAACACACAAAGGGTGGTGAAATGAAAAAAATGAGTTTAATTATGGATCATATTTGTAAATTATGTCTTTTAAGCACTACAAAATAAAATCCCTGATATTATTATCAATAGTATTTTATTTTAACATTTTTAATTTCTATTTTTACATTTTTCTTAGAGGTGTATGATCTTTGGACACTTTTTGGACTCTTAAGGATATTAGCACACATGAGTGTTGATGGATCCTTGATGGAAAAAGCACCAGATGGAGCACTCCATAGATCAGATTAGCTGAATTTCATGTCAGCCTGTTTCTACAGCTAACTTCATTTCAGTTCAACACATTACAAATCTCCATAGAAATGTGGACTGAATAAAATAGATGTCCTGACAATTTGATTTAATACAATCTCAGAGTTCTGTAAATTGAATTGACCCTGAGGCTGGTCACCTTGGGGTTCTGTCTAAGCACAAGCTGACTCCATTTTCTAACTTCTTTTCTACAGCATACTTTCTGGACCTCCTGGACAGGTCTGAGAGCTGGCTAGAGAGATCATTTGTTAAGGCACTGGGATCTCTATATGCACCCAATGCTGGAGTTTTCCGTGACCTCTATGCTGATTTGCGCCGATATTACCGCGGCACATCGTTGAATCTAGAGGAGGCACTTGATGAGTTCTGGATGCGTTTGCTGGAGCGCCTGCTGAAGGCCTCTGATCCATCCCTTGTCTCTGATGATTTCCTTGAGTGCGCGTCCAAACAGACAGAGACCCTGCGGCCATTTGGAGACGCTCCGCGAGAGCTTAGGGTCCGATTGGTGCGCGTGCTGGTTGCTGCTCGTGCCTTTGTGCAGGGTCTCAACGTGGCTGGAGAGGTTGTGAGGAAGGTTTCTCAGGTATGGTGGGTAATATTTTTCCCATAGATAATGACAATGCTGATGATATATTCTGTTTTTGTATTGATATTGTTTTTTTCTTTTATTTGGTTTCTGTTTTTATGAATTAGAAAGGAACATATTATTGTATGGTATGGCCATTAATTGTTTTATTTAGTAGAGCTCACACCAGAGCCATAGCTATTTATGATAACAAAAGCATCACAATAAAGCAAGTTCAAAAGCAAAACTTAAAATCTTCCTCTTCAAAGCTTCATAAACAAATGTTTAAACCTCAATATCATGATTATCATTGATAAATGTATCAAAACATTCAAATCATTATTAAAGCAGCGGTTTGTAATATTTAGAGCCATCTGGTCCCTGCAAGGTGAACTGCAATCACAATTAACCAAAGTCTACTGTAATCGGTCAGAATTTAATAAATTTTCTGTCATCAGTAGCTCTGAATTAAGTGCTTGTTCTAAGTTATGGTTTTCATAGTAACAGATTATACAGGAACTGGTGGGTGGTCCAAATAAACAGATATTAAAAACATGCAAAATAAGCATATTAACAAATAAAAGTCCCTGATATGGTGGCATTTGCTATGAGGAGAAACAATTGTAATGACTGTTTAGAACTGTTTTACCAGTTTAAATGGAAAATAAAGAAAAAAATTTCAATAAATAAAAAAAACAAATTGTAACCATTAGTGAATTATTGTGGTAAATGAAGAACTTCAGGATGTTCGGTTTCTTCAACCAATTTCTGCAAACCGCAGTTCAAACCAATCAGCAATGATGAAATTTAAAATAATTAAAGAAACTGTACAGTTTAAACATAGGTTTTGTTGCCAAAGCTGTCTAGCTGCTTAATAATTGGTGTTAGTGTAGATATTTATAACTCAGCACCCATGCTACAACAAGATCTAAAAACATCATTAAAAATTAATTGCCATTCTGGGATTACCTGACTCAACTATCTGGCAACCCACCTGGGATTAGGCGTGAGCAATTTTATTCATCTGGATAAAAAAGGCACTGAGTGTAAAACCTTTAAAGAGAATGCATCAGTGTGTCCTACACCTGCTTGAGCTCTCCATGTAAAATCAAGCTCAAGCCCTCTCAGGCTGTCCTTCCTTCTCTTAACCGGAGCTCACAGCTCCCTTGATGAACGAGAGCAGGCCGCAATGCGACAGCTCTCTCTGCTTTTTGAGACTAGCGACAGAGCAGCCATGCCAGTCTCTAGAGATTCCTGGTGCACAGGCTTCCTTTACACTGATGAGGAGGGGGGTGTAGCAGCGCACGATGGTGCATATGCTGTAATAATGAACCCAACACTAAAGAAGCTTTACCATTGGCCCTCAGACCGTTTCTAATTATTAATCCACAGCATTAGTTTTGGCGTGTTGCCATTCGTGTTTAAGCATCAGTTCTGTTTCAGCAGGCTCATCATATTATTGTATTTTTATGGTGAGCTATACAGAGATATTAGTAACATTAACATGTGCTCTACTGCCCTTCAGCTATTTTCTTAGCTCAGACTGGCATTTTATCCCTTTAGTCTGAGTTTGTGCTGCTTTCAATACTGTGATTGTATTTCAGTACAAGTAAATCAAAGTGTACTGTTTGCTTCATGTTTTAATTGATCACCTACCAGATGCATTAACTGAAGCTATTTCTGACTAGCAGTTGGACGACATGGCAAAAATATGTGACCGTACTTGAAGGCGATACAAAATACATTATTACAATATTTCAAGTGATATTGGAACTTATATTCAAACAAGCAAAACAGTATTTATACAAGGCAAAAGTTTTATTAAGAAATTTCCTAACGTAAACTTAATACGTAAATCAGGTTTATTTATAGTGAAGAGGAAAGTCACCCTGTTTGCAAAGAGCTGGAAGCAATGGAGGGTAGATTTTTTTCTTTTTTTAACATTAATTAAAACTGAATGTGAGGTATAAATAAAAGGTTGGGTGTTTGAAGAAAGGAATAAATCATTAGATTTGAAGAAAGGAAAAAACTATTCAGAGCTGATACCTCTGAATTCACAAACAGTGGCACAATGGCGATTTCTTATAATATTGCCCATTTCCACAATGTTGTTTGACTTTGCAGTCAATGCTAATTGTGAATTCAGTTTCATTTAGTCATAGGGAGGTTTTTCTTAACTATTTCCTTAACAATAGGAAATTGACAATGCTTTAAATGACAGTTCCTGTCAAAGATTGCGGGCTGGATTGTTAAATTATGGTAGCTGCAATGACGAACTTGTTGAAATCTTTTGTTAAAATCACAAATTAATTAGATTTGAAGATCATTCTTGAGAAATCATTAGTGTGACTTTAAATGATGAATCTGACCAGGACTCGTATTTATCCCAGGAATGGGGTAAATATGATGCACAGGAATAAGACCAACTTTATGACATGAAAGAAGCTTAACAGAAACAATGTAAAAAAAACTCTTTAACGAATTGCTTACGTGACCATAATTATACAGAGCTTGTCATTAGAATGATTATGAAAACATGCATTGTGTGTGTTTAGGTTCCTCTAAGCTCTGAGTGTAACCGTGCAATTATGAAGCTGGTGTACTGCACACACTGCCGCGGCCTGGGTTCGGCCAAACCCTGTACCAACTACTGCAAGAACGTCATGAAGGGCTGCCTGGCTAATCAGGCTGACCTGGATGCAGAGTGGCAGAATCTCATCGGTAAGTCTCTCTCTCTCTCTCTCTCTCTCTCTCTCTCACTCACTCTCTCTCTCTCACACACACACACACACACACAACACACACACACACACACACACACACACACACACACACACACACACACACACAGTATGCACTGCTCATCCTTCTGGTACAGTACAGTCCAAAAAGCAGCTATTAACAAAGCTCCACACCGTCTGTATTGTGTTTAAATGAAAATGCTGCACATCTCTGTAGTGAGACTTTTAGCTGAATCTTTTGGCCTGCTTCAATTGTTATTTATGACCTGCTGTTTATTAGGGTTTTTAAACCAACTTATGTGGGTGGAGTATTAAGTGCATAATGGAGATAAATTTGCAACAATTTTTCAGAAAAAACATGAAAAATGGCATGACTAGAACTATTACATGTTTATTTGAACACTTGGTTTCCTGGGATTTGTACATTACATTAGTGTAAAGTAGTGTTTTTATGTTTTTATTTTACTACAGGTGACACTATCTTTGCCAGTTAATTGATATTTAAATGTTGACTTTATTGATAGAAAATGTTGAAAATGGCAGTATTTGCATGCATTATAAAACCAAGATTTTGGATTATGCTAATTAATTTAACTTCTACAGAACCGTGTCCTGGAAATTGTTTTATTCGTTTAAGTAAGATTGCACTACAAAAATACACAGATGATCAAATTTGTTTTTCAAGCTGTTTTTCGGTAAAACAAGAATTCTACATTTTGAGAATAAGTTTGTAAATGCGGGAAAGAAAATGGCAGATTATGAGGTAAAAACAAAAGCTCACATAAATACAATAAATATAACTTTAAGGTTCTAAAAGAAATATTCATAATGGCACATAATGTGGTTATTTATATCAAGTAACATGATTCTCATGGATCTGACATGACTGTGAAGTGGGCAGAGAGTAAAAGAATTAACCAAATTTGCAGATTTTTGCATTTAGCATTCATTTATTGCAAACTTTTGGGTGATGAACAAAATGCAACTGAGACATTTACAATCAAATCTGGATTTTCCTAATATGGAGACAGCAGCTAAACTAAGTTATAACTATATCAGACAAGACAAGTTATTCAGAATCCCTGTTCCTCTCTGTTTGGGTTAAGATACTATGCTGCAGGTGGCTGCTAGCTTCGGCTCTGAGCCCAACATGGACGTGGTGCTGCACTCCATACCAGTACGCATCTCAGAAGCTGTGCTGCACATGCAGGAGAACATGGAGCTCTACACCAATAAGGTCAGCTCTTCATATTCACATATTTACGGATTGCTAAAAGTGATCTGATGTCTTGCATTCTGTTTGAATATAAGTGTGTGTGTGTGTGTCAGGTTTTCCAGGCATGTGGAGGGCGTGGAGAGGAAGGAACCCAGAGCTCGGTGTCTGAGGAGCCCATAAAAAAGGGGAAGAGTGTCACAGCACTGGAGTACAAGTCCAGCTCCACAGCAGCTGTCAGACTGGAAGTGCAGGTCAGTGTGTGTGTCTTGTGCTGCACTGTTACTCTTGTATCTGTCAAGATCCTGACATATCTGCATCTGTGTTTGTGTATGTGTGGTGGCCTGCAGGTCTCTGACGTATCTAGTAAAATGAAGGAGATGCAGCTGTACTGGATTCAGCTCCCCTCGGCTCTGTGTGGCAGCAAAGCAGCATCCGGATCCTCCAGCGATGACGACTGCTGGAACGGCGTGGCCAAAGCACGGTATGATGCATTTAGCATTTATTTTCATGGCTCTTGGTGCGTAATCTGGAACTGCTCCATGATTTTCCATTACAAATTAGCCAGCTGATCCACCGGGAGAGCTCCATAGCTATTCATTCTATATAATGCAACCATGTGCTTCATTGTTGATCTGGCACTTCTGGTTCATGCTTATTTAATGAAGCACACTGAAGATACACAGATTTTCTCAGTTCTATGTAAATTATACATGATGTGCTAAAGCAACAAATCCAGACATTTTGTTACAGGGATTTCTCGGACCAGTCATTATTCTTATTATCTGTCTATCTATCTATCTATCTATCTATCTATCTATCTATCTATCTATCTATCTATCTATTTATTTATTCTGTTAGTTAGTTAGTTAGTTATTGATTTTTTATTCATTAATAATAATAATAATAATAATAATTATTATTATTATTATTATTATTGCTGTTATTAATATTATTTATTTATTTATTTTTACATTAATTTTTATTTATTGTTTTTTTTAGAACCTTTGCTTCTTATATTTATGCTTCATCGCTATTATTACTATGCACCAACACACCAAGGCAAATTCCTTTACATGTAAACCCTACAGTACCTAGTAATAAACCTGATTCTGGTTCTGATTCTGATTCTGGCGCATGTGAAATATGAATATGAAGGAGTGTGTTTATTTACTTTCCTTTATCATCCTTTCCCGACAGAAAAAAAGCATTTGGAGGAGAAACTAAAAGTAGATCATGTTGTAAAACTATGTTATAGTTTTCTGTTTATCATGTTTGGTATTTTAAGGAAACATGGCATGCAGCCAACAGAACATACTTAACAATACAATATAACAAACCCAGCAAGTAGTGTGAGTAGAAAAAAATGGTATAAGAGCTTTACTCATATCAATAGGTTCAACTACAAAACGTAGCAATTATTTTGCATTTGTTTAGTTAATTCCCATTGAAAGCACCACAGTTCAGAATCAATGCCTGCAGCCCAGTAGGGTTTAAGTAGCAGCCTCAAACTAAGTTCGTCCCTTTTTACACTTCATATCAATGCATCGATTGTTCTGCAGGTTTCTTGCACTGCCACAGAACTGCCCTTTATTGACTAGAACTCAGACATGATTAATCACATCTGATGAGTTTGTTTGTGGATGAGACCAAATGCCATTATCAATAATCGCTCTGAAGGTGTTGTGTGAAGTACCAAATCTCTGCACTCATGCATCATTGTGCATACTTTGACAACAGTAAGAAAAATGAAAATGTCAATATCAGGAGAATATAGTGTCACACCCCGAGGACAGACAAGGCCAGAGAACAGAATTGTTCCTAAGACAATTTTAAATGTCATGAATGTCATGAATGCAGATTGATGAATTAGGCCTGGTGGTTTCTTTACTGGTATAATTTTCTTATAATTACAATCCTGATTTTATGAACACAATAAGAACAAAACAATCAACTATGAATTTTTAACCACAGAACCTAAACCAAATAAAATCAAATGAAGATTTTATAACTGTTCAAAGGTCCACTAATATATGCAAAATAATGGAAATATATAATTGTTATATACTTTTACATATATCTTTGTTACACATGCACTACTGTATATTTACATTTGCTTTAAATGAGCCAATTTTCTCGTAAAAATCTCCCTCAATAGTTGTTGCCGTGTTTAGATCATGTAACCACCAGGGATATGGCAGGGGAGACATTTTAGCAAAAGATGAACATTTATGTGTTTATTGGCTTCCACTGACACATTGGACAGTGTCCAAAATAGTCATAGGTCTTTATGGGTGCTTTTACACACACAGTATTGTCTGTTTGAAAGGAATCATGGAGCAATCATCTCCCAAATGGTTTGGTTTTTAGGCAAGTTAGAACGCAGCAGTAACGCACAATATAATCTATAATATAAGCACGTGGGTGCTGAGTGGGTTACTGTCCCTACATACATACCATAGTTAAGCAGATGAATCCCATGATATTTGTAGCGAGATAAAAAACATCTGTGTGGTGGATTGTGTCTTCACAGGTACCTTCCCCAGCTCATTGGAGATGGTCTGGCCAATCAGGTCAATAATCCTGAAGTAGACATTGACATCACCAAGCCTGACATGAAGATACGGCAGCAGATCATGCAGCTGAAGATCATTTCAAATCGCCTGAAAAATGCCCTTGATGGCAACGATGTGGATTTTCAGGACACAAGCAAGTAGCACAAGAACCATTAGTGGAACCATTAAGACTTGCATTTGGTTATGAACAATAGAAGAAAGGTGTTTTTCTCAACTACAAGACAGGTTTGCCCTCTAGTGGGTGCTGTGTCTTTCACAGTGAAACATACTAATTCTACCATGTTCACTCATTAGCGCTTTTACATTGAAATTTAATTCAAATTCTGGCAATAATACAAGTGACTTAAAAAAATTGAAGACACTGTTGTGTCTGAAAGAAACTTATAAAGAAAATTAAAATAGGCCAATAGTCTAGAAAATACACAAAGGTGAATAATTTTATTTTTTTAATTTTAACTTTTGTCTTTGGTGTGTATTTTAAGTAAGTAAGTTTTTTGTTGTTGTTTGTTATAAGTACATTGAAATAAGCATAGACTGCTTGCTGTCAAGATGTTTGAGGAAAATAATCCATAATGTGGTGGGGTGAGGCAAAGTGGAGAGAAGATATGACCCTAAAGTGGATTATTTTCATATAACGTGTTTTATTCCTCTTATACCACATCCAGTAGAAATTTAAATTTATACGAATTACACATGTTTTTTTTTTTTTATCTATTTAATGTTGTGGGAAATCCCCAAGATAATTTAGCTTATGTTCTCACGTAGCTGTAAACTAGCCTCTCTTTGTTTTAATATGACAAAACTTTAAGTATCAGTTTTTAAAAATTGTTTTTAAAAATTCTTATATTGCATAGATAATTTGCTACACAAGTCCCTGTGTATGAGCTTTCACTACAGAATGAGAACATATTAAATAGAAGTTATGATATGAACCGAGCTTTGAATTAGAGCTTAATAACCGTCAGAGCTGTTGTTATATTCAACATTCTTAGATGTGTCATTGTGTGAATAGGACTGTGGTCAAATTTTATTTAATATTCATTAATCCCCTATACTCTCTGCTTGTTAATCAGTCATTCATCCTTAGCCCCTTTCCCCAGCTTTAAATTTTTTTTATTAATTTATTACTGCAGTAAAATACTGTAGTAATTTCATAACTAAAGTGAAACCTGTGGGAAAACAGATGAGAGAATTGAATGGCTATGAAAAAGAGGATTCTCTGCAAGAATGAGAACTGTACTTGATATACCAGAAAACTGCCATTAGATCTTTTTATAACCATTTTCTTATCCCTTTATGTTTCTAGGTGATGACATCAGTGGTTCTGGCAGTGGCATGTGCAGTGAGCAGCTCTGTGTCCGGAGCGGGCCGCCGGTCTTTGGGCCTAAACTGGACAGACCCAAATTGGACACGTTTATCCCAGAGAACAAACAAGTGAAAAGTGGTGAGAGTCGACTAGTACCATCTGCCTTCTTAATAGTGGTGCTGATCTTGATCAATCTGCTGTTCAGACGGTAATACAAACATAGTCCTGCCACCAAACTGGACCTGGGGGATTCGGATGAGTTAGTAGGGAATCGAAGAAAAACTGACAAGTTAGTGAGCTGACAAGATTGCCAAATGAAAAATCATGTGGCTGATTGGACCTTTTTTTCTCTGAGAAGACTGAGGGAACAATGTCGTTTTGTATGTATGTAAGTTTTACAGCTGATTTTGTCTTTCTCTGTACCTTTGAATGTCAAAAAAGTATCAAATTCTCTGCGATGTTTTTTTTTCTTTTCTTTTCTTTTCTTAATGATGGGTAATGGTGCACATGACTCAGAAACCTCATACGCAAGTTGTCCAAGCAGTGAGTCTGTGCTTCATTTTATTTTCTAATGCTAATTTATAAACAACTTCCTTTTTTTTTCAGCACTTCACAAATAAAAAAAAGGTAAAACAAAACAAAAAAGAAGATCTACGTCGAAGATCTATGTTTGGATGCATGGACATGCATTTAGGAAAGTCCCAGAAAATGAAATGATTATATAAGATAAAATCAAATAAATTCAGTTGTCCTGCTTCATTGAATCAGACTGTCATTGGATCTTCCTGTACTGTCATTCATTTAAGCTCCTTTTGCTGGTTGCCATGAATTAAAATCAATAAATATCTGTCAACGTGGGTGTAAAGTGGTTTGTTTAATTTCACCAGGATTTCTTTAGTAGAACAGTAATGTTTGAAATTTCTGGAAATGTATAGTACAAGAAGCTGTGTGGGTAAATGTGTTTGGATCAATGAAGAGAATGAAATATTTTGTAAAATAGATATGAACAGCTTAACTGAAGTATTTAGGTCAAGAACAAATATATCATATCATGATTAGAACTGCTAAACGAATGGGACAGTAAATCATACTCTTTTTGATAAAGTTTCACCAGCTTTTCAGCATTAACACAGGAAGTTGCAAGCCACTATTAGATCACTTTGCTATATGAAATATGACCAGTCAACTTGTTGCTTTTTATTCTATTGAAAGGAGTTATACCACCTAAAAGACCTTGTGAATTCTAAGTGTAGGACATGTTTGATAAATTGTACCGCTGATGTCATATGTCATAAGCTCATGGGGAAAGTAATCAATATTTTGGTCCGTTATTGATGAGTTTGTAAATACAATGGATGAGTATTAAAAAGTGGAATCAAACAAAAAACTATCTGAAGTTTAATTCTAACACAGTTTAACACAGTGATTCCTATAAATCAGCACTTAAAAGGAACTGAAATCCCAAAGTTCATTGCAACAATTAAAATCTCTCTACTTCTGTAGTGTTGAGGTTTTCAACTACAGAGTCAAATAAAACTGTAATTTTCTTCAGGGTTTTGCTGATGTACATTGGTGTGTGAGTCTGCTTCTCTTGATTTTGGTTTATCCAGCTTCAAATTCAGATTTTTGCTTTTCCTGGAGCTTTTGCTTGAAAGAAGGCCCCGCTGTCCACCAGACACGTGACTAACCCCTGGACGTCCACTTCCTGTGAAGAGTAAAAATGGGGCTGAATAATGAATTCATCCTGACATATTGGTGCCATTGTATTCTGGATCATTTATGTCTACACTTTGAATATCCTGTGTGAGATCTCTAAAAGTTGCTCAGTGTGTGAAACCTCTTCTTTGTTCTTGAGTGTTTCAGATGAATCCTCATCTGTATTAACAAAGTAAATTATTTTCAATTAGAATTTGTTCTGGGGTGCACTGTAGTGGAAAGGATACCCAACTACAGTATATCTAAAATGGCTTCGTTGCAGTTTCTCTGCATCATGCTGCATTTATATGCTATTTAATTCAATGAAGAGAAAAAGGAAAGGTGGGTGAGGTAAAAAAAACTGTTTATAACTGTTAGAAGTAATCTAACATTCATTAGATTCTCCACAACATTAAATTTCACTACAGATAAATGAAAAGGACATCACGGTGTCTATTAATACATTTAAAATATTCTAACAGAAATTAAACTCCATTTAACTCCAATAGAATTTTGTATTAGGCCACATCTCACCACCACATCATTGTTTACTTCACAATAACAGCACACCACCAAGAGATTTATTCCTTATTTGCTGATCACATTGCTTGGCAAGATATTGGAAATAACTATTGTTGAAATTGGCTCAAGAGATTTATTTGTCATTCACACTCCTATACCTGGCTAGAAATAAACAAGAGTTGTTTTATTTTATTTTTTTTTTTTTATTTTTTTTTTTTTTACCATTGATGGTTCTATGTCCTTTTGTTGGGACTAAGAGACCATTGTGGTTATAACCCTATTGTATAACTCAATAACTGGTAAAGTGACCCAAAATATTTTATTTAAGAAACCAACCTTGCACACGTACACACTCCTCCTTGTGCCGTTCATTCCAGGCCTTCAGCTTACATGCCTTACTGCAGTAGAAAACTTTGTGGCAGCGGCTACAGGGCGTCAACGTCACCCATGACGAACGGCCACATTGGTAACAGTACTTAAACAAGGGTTTCCTAAAATACACACACATGCTCTGTAAAGTCTTGCTCAGCATGTAAAAGCATCAGTCGAAGTTTCAGTTTACATAATTAAACACAGTCAAGGTCTTAGCTTTACTTTGCTCAGTGATCTATAGAAAAGAATAAAAATAACTGTGCAAGTTGTGTACTTTAGCTCATGATGGGAAATGTACTGTCTGCATGTGTGTGTGCATGCACCTCCTTTGAACTGTTGACTTGTGTACAGATCCTCTTTCCTCTTCTATAGCTCTTGTTCTATCTGCAGGGGGTGTGGCTCCTGTGCCAGTAAAGTCCAACCTGTCTGTGGGACAAACCCCTGCAGGGACTAACACACAGATGCACATGTCCACTTAGTTAAATCAGTCCTGTCTTTTGCCCACTAAAACACAACATAAGTAGTTTGTTTTGAATTTCATCTTCAACATCTGTACACTTTTAAATCTATAGACACAGGGCTGCAGGCATGAAAACAAAAGTAATTTCTTTGCAAGAAGAACACAGTTCAACACATGTTTGAAGCACCAGTCTCCAGTGTGGGGTGCAGATAGTCCCTTACTGGGCATGACTCGGCTCTTCTCATTTTCCCCATGCTGTTTTTCCATGCTGGTTGCAGCCTGTCTCATAAACTCTGCCATCATGGTGATGAGCTGACGGCGGGCATTGTAGGCCTCCCTCTCTTGCTGTTGTAGAGCATGGTAAGGTGTGTGGGAAAGTCGCCAGTCCTGCAGAGAATAAAGTTGAAAGACCTGATCATGATAGTATACGGTGCACTCTATTATGTATACGATACTACGATTGTTACAGTGTCATGATGTATTATTCGACATTTACTTCACCGACGATTTCAAAATACAGATTAAAATTTATTTCCAGCTTTTAAAAAACCTTGCCTGTTCATTTGCATTTTTCTGTCAATACCCAAAAATGTATAAAATATTACACTACAGCAGTTCAGTATTTTAGCACAGGGAGATGACAACACTGAAAACCCTTTGGTTGTGATTAATCTGCTACTGCTGTAAAGTTATGGCATTTGCACCCACACTGGCTCACAGCAGACAAGCTTAGGATCAGTGACTCAATTTGCATATGTTGTCATTTACCCACTTGAAGGCAGACAAATCGTATGTACTGTACTGCTTAATATATTTCAAATATATTGCAATTCATCAGCATTATGTATGTGACAAATTTTGGGGAGACAACACATACTGGTTACTGGTGTGACTCGTCTAACTCAGTACGCCACATATGTAATAGGTTTATATAAATTATACTAATTCAGTATAATTCAATCAGATATGTTAAATACAGTGAAATATAGGCATTATTTTTTCAAAATCACAAAAACTAAATCTTATACATGTAATTTTTGAAAAAAAAAACAACAACACCTGTATCCTATTCATGCTCCTGAGTATGTGTAAATTTATGTACTGTATATGACTAAGTCTAATGGACATATCGGCTTTATATTTTAAACTGATTGGCTTTAAGTCACAAAAATCCAATGAGAAACTGCACTTTTATATACAGTAGAGATTGTCATGTTTAAATTGCCTTTTTACAATGTATTTCCTTTTCACCTTTATTAATTCACTTATCTAATTAAACTTTTACACAATTTCATAATGGAATTTGCCATTTCAGGTGCTGTTAAAATCTGGTTATTATACGATAAATATTAAACAGTAACACTCCTAGCTGCACTATACTATAGCTAGAAGCTGAGATCAAAATCCACTATTAAGTGATCTCCATGATCTCCTCTATTAATAACCCATGGGTTACTGAGGTGTAAAGTACTTCTGTAAGAATTTCATGTGTACCTTGTTAAACATATTATAAGCATAATCCACTGCGGTTCCTACAGCACTTCTGCCCCTCTCGCCAACCACCACAGGCATCAGGATGTTTGCACCAGCTTCTATCAGCTTCTCAACCTCAATGACAGAAAAAAAAAATTTTTTAATTCTTTTGACAGTGCTTTCTGCTACAGAGATGGAGGTTATGTTTTAAGGTAATATGTCATATTGTAACGGAGTACCAGTTTGATTCTGTTGCCCAAATAAGGCCCAGAGATATAGTGGATGTTGGTGGCAGCACACAGTGCACTGCCCACTCCGCAGTTCAGGGGTAGGTTAGGATCAGCTCCAGCAGCAAGAAGCTCGTCCACGGCCTGATGTAAAAAAATGAGAACCAAATACTTTAACAAATAAGTTAGCTGAGATTTAATTCAGTCCTTCTCCTGCTCTATTTTTAATAGGATTATTTAATCAGGATTAAAAATGTGTTGTGGTTGTACAGTATGAAACAATTCTGGCTAATCAATTCTGAAGAGTAACATTTATACTGTATTGAATATGAAGCATAATAAGAGGTCAATTGCTTCTAGTGTGTTTTATTTCATCCATGAATACTTAAAAGGTTTCCTCAAACATGGCTCACAAGGTCGTTGCCGCTGGCGATAGCCAGGGAGAGGGGAGAATGCCCACTCCACAGATGGTTGGTGCCTGCATTGTGAGAGAGAAGTATAGAGACGACATCTCTGGCATTCTGAAAAACAGGGCATTCATTTACAAACACTTAACCAAAGGGCAGATTATAGAAGTCAAAGAGCCAGGTCGCTTACACATAACCGCAAATGATCATCAGTAATTCTATTTACATCGTTATTTAAATTAATATTCATTTGAAACCTATACTGTAAACACAGTGTAATACAAATGAATGACTATTACCTATGACACATATGCTATCCTATATTTCCTGTGGTGCTTCTATGACATGTAAGGAATACAATTAAGCATCATAACTACATTTAACTCCATGGCTTATATTGTACTTTACAAAAAAGTGTACATTATCTTATTGTATCTTATTATTATTCTTAAAATACAGTCAGGTCATTTTCATACAGCATGATGATCCAGTATTAAGTGCTTACTACATAATCTGTATTTCTTTGGCAGGCCACATGAAGAGGCGTCCTTCCCCCTTCCTTAGGTGCATCTATGGAGGTTATATTAATGCAGGTTAAAGGTTCAGACCCGAGGGACGAAGTGTTTCCACCATCCACCTGCTTCTCTTTTGATGTCTGTGTGAAAAGTTTCACTTTTTTCAGATATAATGAGCATTTTTGATCATTTAGATAATATAATTCGAACAGCACTACTAATTAACCTGCTTTTGGAGTTGCTGTATGACTTTTCCAGGCAAAGCAGTGAGACATAATGCAGAGGCAGATGTTAAAATTCATTATCAGTGAGGTTCCTAATTAACTTCTTTATTACTGGAAAGGGCTTTGATCTAAGAACTGATTGTAACTGTTACGCAGAGTGACACAGTGTGATTTGTTGGTGCATGAGTTAATTAAACCAGGCTCAGCAAGATTTTACACATAGCTAGTCTAACCAGCCTTACACGCCCTACAGTGGCGGGTTTGTTTTTGGTCTTTAATGTTGCGTGAACATTAATCAGAAGCCCAAATGTTGTCAATCAATGTGTAATTTTGTAAATTCTGCAAACATTTAAAAGAGGGAAGCCATAAAACTGCATGGAAGAGGAAGAGTGGCTAACAGTAAAATATTTCATATCTTGGGACAGTATATGCACAAATGTAAATGCTGTTTATTATTTGTTTAGAATCATTTTGTTTCGAATCACAAACAAATTCTTCAATAAAAAAGCCAGCATCCACGTGTCTAGTTCTATAACCGATCAAATCAAATTGTCAACAAAAACATAAAAAGCTACCTTCTTTGTAGTGTCATAAAGTCCATGCATGTCCAAATTATACACTTCGCTGCCATCCTGTGCTTTCACATCAGGGTCTGCAACAGCATGCAAGAGCAGCTCTGTAATCTTAGGACCCTCAGGTCCAGTTAGTCCAGCTGCTACATGGAGCGGGTACAGGCCCTTTTGCTATACAAACCATAAAGACACCCAGAAGATGATATAAATATAAGTTAATGAAGTTTTAAATTTCTTTATAATATTTATGACATGGGGCCTTTTTTAAATGTCTTAATAATATTTATGACATGGGGCCTGAATACAATAAGACAGACTCAGTGCACTCGATGTTAATACATTTAGCTTAAAGGCACAAGGAGGTTGACCGACCAGATTATTGAAAGCTGCTCTTCCGCTTAGTTTAACTTCCAACCTACATCTAACACACCTGATCCAGCTGATCAGGGTATACAACATATTTTAACCAGCAGGTGTGTTAGATCTTTGTTACTGAGACTGTGAGTGAAGGTAAAGTCTCACCTCAGCTGTTAAGTGCAGGTCTGTGCGAGCACCACACTCCAGCAGTCTCTGCACAGCTTCAACATGGCCAGCTTTTATGGCCAGAAAAATGACGGGCATCGGAATGCTGGACACGTTTGGGTCTGCTCCTCGCTCCAGCAGAAGCTTCATGGTGGCCCAGTGGGCCTCATTTCTGTCTCGCAAACACAACACAGGAAAAATCACATATACTGAGGTCACATTTTGGCCAAAAAGTAAATGCTAACAATTTACAAATAGATCTGTTTTTATCCAGACTGATAAATTGAGCCCAATGTACAAATGCATCATCTTAATGCCAGTGAGAGACGAGACTCACTTAGATTTAATGACTGCTATCCTGTTGATAGTCTCCTGGGTTTCTTTAGATGACACCTGGCCAGTTTCACACAGAACCTCATCCATCTGTGCCATGATGGCCTCTGTGGTGTCAGTGTGAAAGCTATCCACAGGACTGGCCAAGTCAAAACCAAGGTCCCTTTCTGGGCTCCTAGCTGTGTCGGTTTTATCATCTTTTTCAATGGAAAGGGCATTTTCCCCCTCATCATCACCTTGGTGCCAATCAGAAGTGTCTCCCAGGATTCTATTATTCAGGGACTCTGGTTCCTTCAAGAGTTCAGCCTCTACCACCCTGCCCTGTCCATTTTGTGTCTGCTGAGGAACCTCTTCATCTTTACAGAGGGTTTTAATTTCCTCATTGTGCTTGGGAGTTTCAGGCTTTTGAGCTGTGCTGCACTCTTCAGACTTCACCTGTATAATTTGCCTGTCTGTACCTGGAATTTCTGTACCAACTTTATTTTCTGGTCTTTCTTCAGCAGCAGTCTGTATGTTGTTTGTCAGGGTTAAAGGCTCACTGATCTGCAGAACAAGCAAGAGGACACTTTTAAAAAGAAATGGATATCGCCATAATGAAAAATTGAATCCATTTATCCATTCATAATATTTCTTATTTATGGACCACACTATAGTTCCTTAGTCTAACTATCCATGAGTGTGTGCTTTCAAATGAAATCCAAACGATGGGAAACTCTGGTTTACATTATTAATCACATTACTGTTGACAACAGGGGTCTCCATTCTAGGAGTCATAATCCAAATCAGGATCACTTGTTATACAAATTTGGTCATGAGAGTGCCTCTGATGCAGTAAAGCAAAAGAAGTCAATAAGATGTCAAGTGTGATAGTAAAAAAACAAAATGTCATGGCTTTCAACCCCATTTTATTTTCCTCCCAAAGGGTTTGAAAACTCCTGACATAGAGGCACTAATTAAGACCACCTCTGGTTCTGTGCTGATATCCTCAAAAGTCTTTTCAGCCAATGTCTGTTGTAGAGAGTGGAGTGGATAGTAAAGGACACTGCACACAGCCAGAGCAGACATCCCTTCACAATTCAGCTTATTCACATCAGCCCCGTTGTCCAGCAGCAAGTTGATCACATCATCATGACAATTGACCTGTGCAACAGCAGAAATATTATTACTTTTAGCTAATAAATTTGCACAATGCATGTATAAAGGAGGGAATAACCAAAAGTATATGAAGGTTGGCCAGCTGAAAAGATATAAAACAGAAGATATCACTGTTCTAAATTCTTTGTGAACACTTAGAAAAGGCAAATGCAGGTGCTGCCATCTGCTGGAAATGAAATGTAGTTCATCCTTGAATGTTGTCATAGTAAGAAATGCCACCAATATTTTTTATACATTATTCTGATTTTGATTCTGATTCTGATGCATTGGAAGGTGTTTCTAAAACATTCTATAAAATTTCTGATAACAACAGCTCACAACAAATCACAAGTAATAATTAATGTGCTCACAAAAATGTTATTGTGTCTATAGTAACAACTAATATATGGACTTCTATGGCAAATGCTCCTGTTAAACAGATTTAAACATTTCTTTGTAACACTCAGAGGTAATGCTCAAACTTTAGGTCTTTATGACTTCAGGACATAGGAATGTGAATTTGATGATTTCCCAGAAATATGACCATCTTTATAAAACAAAAAGGGTGGTGAAAAATTATGCTTATATGGGGTTGGATGATATGTAAATGTAACCATTGCTTTGATGTTCTGCCACATTAAATTAATCTATAATCAGACAATAAATAGAGTCTGTTAATGTTTATAACTGTTAATTACATAAATACATGTAATGGTAAATATCTGTGGTATAAAAGGAATGAAATGCATAAATGTATAAAAAAAATTATTCTTTAGGGTAATAACAGTAGCTCTGCTTCACATCAGGCTATGTTACACCACCATGTTGCTGATTATTTTTGTATAACAGTAATGTCTAATGTCCCATTATATTTTATACTGTACATATTAAAACAGAAAGATTCTTACACACCACATTGATGCAGATTATTTTACCAATCAGTAAATCCACAGTATAACCCAAACCACATCCTATTCAATTTATATTGCACTGGAAACTAGGAAGGTTTTATAACCATGCCCATCAATGGAAAGAATATCTGTCACACTCCCACAATGCACGTCAGTAGGTGACTGTCCGAAAGATATACTCTAGTCTGGGAGATGAAGGACTAAATGTCATTTGCAGATTATCAATAATAAGAAATATGGGACTAGATTTTATAAATATGAAAATTTGTGCCATCCATTCCCAAGCTCACATGACCTTTAAATTCCATTGCACAATAACACCGAGCCATTTTATAAAACAAATACTGAGTTTGTCAATAATTCATACCGTAGCGGCGATGAGAGCAGTATGTCCCTGTTTATCACACACATCTGGATGAACTTTTCCATCACTAAGAATGCTCTGGACATTCTGAAAGTTACCCAGTGATGCCTCTCTAATGAACCTCTCTGAACTGAGCTCCAGGGGCCCCTTAGATTCAAAGAGATCACGGTTCATAGCCAGGATATCTGCAACATTCCAGTCCAACTCTTCAACCTCAAGACTGCAGGGTGGAATAATACAAGTCATTGGTTAATTTAAGCATTATATAGCATTCCTAAATTTCTAAAATCAGAATTTTGCATTATACATTCCAAGACCTGAACTGTACAGTGACAATGGTCTCTGTGTATTAGTAATAGTTTATTCATAATGCTGAAGTCTCACAGCTGCAATGGACCTGTGTGCATGGATGAGAGTCTCCATTCTCTGCTGAAGAGGTAGTCTGTTAGAGAATAAAGGCATGCTGATATTGCTTCGATTAAAGAAGTGCAAGTCAAGTTCTTGACGCAAGCACTGGGGTATAGGCAGGTGGTCTGAGTCAGTGGAGTAACTCTCAATGCCTGGGGGAAGAATGAATTTATCATTCTGCAGATCAGAGGAGTCGCCCAGCAGATGTGTGTCAATTGTCAAGAAATTATGGCTTTCTAGACAAGACCCCATTGTGAAGGAAGGCAGAGACTGGATCTAGCCAAAATACATATGCAACCAAAATAAATACGATACAACAGGAAATAACTTGTTATAAACCTACTCGAATAGTGCAATTTATATGCTCATCAATACCTGTTTAAGGTGCTGCTGTGGAAGTCGCACCATGTATTCCGGGAAATCTGTTAAGGTGAAGCTTCCCTGAATAGCGGTGCATAGTCGCAGTAACCACTGGCGATACCATAAACCCAAATCCTGGCGGCCATCAGGATATGACATTACTCCAGGTCCGAAACGCTCATTAGCATGGTACAAACCCTTGAAACACAAGTGCAGCTTATAGCTCTTTTTACTGACAATAAGACAGGGCTGCTCTAGGGTTTCTAATAAGTAATGGATTAAACACTTAAGAGGGTGGTGTTGTAGTCAAATAAGCAAGTGATATGGTGCATTTTCATCAACTGAAATATTCAAAGATATATTTACATTCCTAGCATTTAGCAGACACCCTTATCCAGAACAACTTACATTTTAATCTTTTTTTTATACAACTAAGCAATTGAGGGATAAGGGCCTTGCTCAGGGGCCCAGTGGTGGCAGTCTGGTGGAGGTGGGATTCGAACTTAATGGATTCGATGGTAGTCCAACACCTTAACCACCTTAACCTCTAAGCTACCAGATCTCTTATTTCAAACATACTGTACAGTACATGTTAAGACTGTAAATGGTATATGTGTAAATGAGACAAAGTGGATTCAGTTGGTTGGAGAATTATTGTGTGTATCTAAACGCTGCTTGGATCTCACCAGGCTCTGGATTTTACCTTAAAATTGGTTCCATTTGGGAAAAGATGGATGCCATAGCCCTCTTTAAGATTCAGATAAAACTTTCCAATGAACTGAGAGCCATCTGGCCAGAAGTAGGTTCCTCTGCCATGCCGGTAATCCTTGTAGAAGGAGCCTTCAAAACACTTAAAACAAATACAGAATTTGGGATTTCTTTACTATTTCAAGCTCCAGTAACTTAGTAATTCTTATAGTAAATATTAAGCATTCAGTAGCCCCCCTCTCTCTCTCTCTCTCTCTCTCTCTCTCTCTCTCTCTCTCTCTCTCTCTCTCTCTCTGGGTGAAATAATTATTGTTATCTTCTTCCTTACCCTTTGACAGTTACAAAGCAAACACTGGAGACTATTTTCAGTGTTAAATAAACTTAAAAATTAATTTGCTTGTAGTGTTCACAATAGACGTCCCTGTTACTATAGAAACGATGACGTATTAGATGCAGTGCATTAGTATAAGCATGTGATTCAGTGTTAAATAGCACAGTAAATGTGAAGTTACCTCTCCGTTTGGCCAGATGAAAGTTCCGTTGCCATGTTTTAGTCCGTTTAGGAAGTCCCCCTCATATCTGGACCCGTCTGTCCACGTTTGTACTCCCGTGCCGTTCCTGTCACACAACCCGGTCTCCATCATTACCGCTGATCTCATTAACACCCCACGTCCACTGGCGCACGTTCTACACCAAAAAAAACACCGTGTTAAACGGATACGTTGTGAATACATTTTGCTTTAAAAAAAAAAAAAAAAAAAAACACCACACAGCGGCTCAGATCAAGATGATCAGGTTTACTACTAACTTGGTTACCTTGACGACAGAAGACGCGCGTGCGTCGATTTGGATTTCGCTGAACTCGAGCCAACGGAGATCGTTCAGTCGGTTGGACTCATTACGCCGAAAATATTCGGTAATAAATCCATCTCGACTGTGTTACAGCGGCGCGTGACTTAGCAACCGAGAACTCCCGAGAACTCCCGAGGCGAACTCTCTCTCTCTCTCTCTCTCTCTCTCTCTCTCTCTCTCTCTCTCTTTCTCTCTCTCTCTCTCTCCCTTACTGACAATAAGACAGGGCTGCTCTAGGGTTTCTAATAAGTAATGGATTAAACACTTAAGAGGGTGGTGTTGTAGTCAAATAAGCAAATGATATGGTGTATTTTCATCAACTGAAATATTTAAAGATATATTTACATTTCTGGCATTTAGCAGACACCCTTATCCAGAACAACTTACATTTTAATCTTTTTTTTATACAACTAAGCAATTGAGGGTTAAGGGCCTTGCTCAGGGGCCCAGTGGTGGCAGTCTAAGCGGTAATATGTGTAATAAATACTGCCTTCTCAAATATTTAGACTGAAATGACCAAAACCTTCAAGCATGTTTTACAAATATAATTTATAAGTTAATAAGTTAATAAGTCAAATGCTTATTTCCCATTGTGAAATACAGAGGTGAGACGATGAGACAAATATAAATACAAATACAAATATCTGCCCAGAGTTTTCACATCTCGGGCGGGGGTGTAGGATTGTCCCCTGAGCCTGAGAGAGGAGATCTTTCCTGATGGGAACCTCCTATGCAGTGATGTTCAGGAGGGAGACTAGATCCGTGAACCAAACTCGAGTGGGCCAAAGAGGAGCAACTAGGAGAAGGTTGACTCTGGCTAGGACTTGCGAAAGCAGGGCTACCGGGTGAAAGGCGTACAGACAGAGCCCCGGCCACATCCGTACCAAGCCATCCAGGCCCAGGGGGGCTGGTTGAGAGAGGCAAAGCCACAATGGGCAGTTGGTCGACTCCTTGGAGGCTAACAGATCTACTTCCGCCCCGCCAAAAATTAGCCAAACTTGCTCCACCACGTGGGGGTGAAATGTGTGCGGTGAAAGGGCTAGGCCAAAAGGAAGAACACAATACTGGTATGCTTTGCTACCAAAAGCAAACCTAAGGAACTTTCTGTGCTCTGACAAAAAGCCTATGTTAAAATAAGCATCTTTGAAGTATATTGTCACAAGCCAGTCTTAGGACCTGATCTGGGACACAATAACCTTGAGCTTGAGCATCTTGAACTTGTAAGTCTTCAGAGTACAGTTTAGGTCCCGCAGGTCAAAAATCGGATGCAGCCTTCCCTGACCTTCTTGGGAACAATGAAATATTGGCTGTAAAAGCTGGAGTCCTGCTCTGGGAGGGGAACATGTTCTATGGCCCCTTTCCTCAGGAGCGAGGAAAGTTCCTCTTGGAACCGCCTGGTGTTTGCCAATGATCGTGGGCAACACACCCTGAAAACAAGGAGGACGGGAGGTGAACTGGATTCTGTATCCCTTTTCTACGTTATCCAGGACCCACTGAGACACTTGGGGAGCAGTAGGGGGGAGCCTAGGAACCCCAGCTATCGGGTGTCAAGATTCCTTTTTAGCCCCCCTCTCGCCTGACAGGCCTGAACCTGGGCATGCTGAACGGCCTCCCTAGTCGTAAAAGGGGGGGGTGCGCCACACTTGCCCTTTTCACTGCTCTGAGTGAGCTAGGAGGGGGTTGGGTGTGGCTGGAAGATATCCCAGGCTGCTTGCCACGGTGAGGGATAAACTCCCTGAATGCCGGCAACTGGCATTTCACCTCCTGGTGCCTGTCAACGACAGTACTCACTGCTTCGCCGAACAAGCCCTGAGGTGAAATCAGCAAGCCATTGAATGGCCTATGGAGCGGGCCGTCTGCTTTGTGGCACGGAGTGTGAGATCTTGGCAGAGCTTGGCAGAGCGTGGCTTGGCAGAGCTCAGCTACTACCTGAAGTTCCAACCCCTCGCCACCATCAAGCTCTTTCAGCAGGTCTGCCATGACACCCGCTTGCCCTGCTGCCATATAGGCTTTTCCCACAAGGGCTGAAGTAGCTCTACAAGGCTTGGATGTAAGCGCAGTCTTCCTCCATGCAGGCGATGTAGGAGAGAGATTGCAATCATCTCTTACACAGGCCTGTGCAAATTTCATTTGAATACATTCATACGTTCAGGCTTTCTATGCCTTAATCATCACAGTATAGTGTGTGTGTTCCTCTCTAGATGGTAAAGCAAGTTTGAAACTAGTTACAATCCTTCAGTGATACACTTTTTCATGTTTTCTATAAAATAAAAATCTACAGCAGCAACTGATGCACGAGGTAGGTGCTCTTTCCTCAGTGCTGCTGCAGAGATGAGAGCATTTCCTAGCTTCTCTAGAAATAGCCTCCTTTTGTAGAACGTATTATGATTCCATAAGGGATCCACTTCAGTAAATAGAACAAAAGTGTTGTAGGATGCAATGTCCAACATGTTTAAAAAAATAAAATGCTTATGGATACCGATTGGTCTTTCGCTTGCAGCTGTAGGTGCTGTGAAGCTACAAAAATAAAAGAACAAAAAAACAATAAGAATAATCATGCAAATATTGTCAAAACACAAACCATATCTCCTAAAATCATCTTGAACAAGCACGTTAATTCAGTTAAAATGAACAGAAATAGGATGCATGTAGAGTCAAATATGTAATATCTAGTTTGTCTACACCTCCCTTGCAGCGGTCTTAATCAGTGTCAATCACTGGCTTTTTCTTCTGCCCATCCCTCACTTCTGTCTGGCGTCGCTTTTTACTGATGAGAGTTATATTCCTACCCCATTTAGGAATATAACTCACAGCTGTCATAGTTTTTGTAAATGCTAAGATGGAGGAGAGGACAGGCTGATCTTTAATTTGTACCAGCTTGGGTGTCAGCTCTGGTTTGTTCCGTCTCAGTCCAACCAATGCAATTTTTTTCTTGAGCAGCTCCTGAGATAGTGAAAAGGATGTAAAAAATATTGTCATGTCAGAGTGACGCCCTGGATCCTTTCTGTCATTTCCAGGGCGACCACCTCTGCTACATCCCCTGCCTTTCCTAAGTAAATGTTACATCTCCAGGCATATGATGCTGTGACATCGGCAGTAACCCAGATATTTAGTCTATACCTGTAAGTTTTTTTAGGCATGTACTGGCGAAATCAGCACCTTCCTTTCATGGCAAAAGTTGCTCATCCACAGTGACCTCTCACCTAGGCTTGAATAACAGAGGAAGGCAATCAGTCCACATTTCCCACAGTGATCTAATGGGGGAAAACTTATTCTAATGCGACTACTTAGCAAATAACATTATTTTATTATTTTAAATTGGGTCCCTACAGACTTCCACTGATTGTTAGCTGTTATACTATTTTTCCTGAGCTACACTGTTTAAGTTAAAATAGTGAATCAGTGTTGGTAAGATTAACAGGCAAATGGATTCATTAGTGATTCAGCACGCCAATGTTACCTCTCCTTAAGGCCAGGTGAAATTTCTGTTGCCATGTTTTAGGTCATTTAGGAACTCCCCCTCAAATCTGGACTCGTCTGTCACTTGTGTGTCTAAACAACCTTTGGGTTACCAAGTTACAGCGGCACGGGACTTAACAACCAGGAACTCCTGCGGCAAACTCTCTCTCTCTCGTTCCAGCAGTCCAGCTTGAAAGCCTGAACACCCCCAACCACACACAAACACAAAAACACACGCACACTATAGAATGCTTATATCCTCCATAAAACTTTAATGTAAAAAACCTGAAAATAAGCTTTATTTTTGCACAGGCCTGTGTAATAATGTAATGTCACCACCTTTTGGTCAACAGTAAAAATTAAACTTTGCCTCTTCCCAGCTGAGGGAACCATTAACTAGCAAGAATGCGTGTTCTTTTTTTTTTGTTTGTTTTTTAATGTCATGCCTGTGCAATGAATAAATGTGGTTAGAATAGCAGTCAATGTTGAGCCACAAGGGGCGTATAAGGGAGAAAATATTTGAATCTGATGTTGCACAAAATCTAACAATGCATAAAAGCCAATGTTGTTATTAGTGTTTGACATATCCAAGATAAAAGGTAAAAAAAAAATCAGTTTGCTTTTTTATATTAAAAAAAGTCATTTTCTGTGTATTTTTATGCAAATTAATTACACATGACATTAGTAATTTAAAAAAATCAAATTGAAAAAATATTAATCTGATATATTTTTATACAAGTTTAATTTTAGTGGACATTTTTCTACACAGCGAATTGTGTTAAATTTGTACACAGTGAATTAAAGACCTGGTGAAAATTCTGAAAGCATCTCTCCAAAGTACAAGGATTAAGGATTAAGGTTTGTCACGAAAAAATCATTCCAATTGCTGAAAGAAAGCTATGGCCAAAGAAATTGGGAAACTAAGCCTCCTAATCTACACAAATGTCACAAAGCATACACAAGGGTTAAAACAGGTATCCCTTAGCTTGTTTCTTTGTTTCTTTCTTTCTAGGTTAATATATGCCTTTTACTGTGTTAG
The DNA here is from genome assembly GCF_030014155.1 of Tachysurus vachellii. Classification (NCBI taxonomy): domain Eukaryota; kingdom Metazoa; phylum Chordata; class Actinopteri; order Siluriformes; family Bagridae; genus Tachysurus; species Tachysurus vachellii. Next base: position 30,750,666 of record NC_083460.1, read on the forward strand.
AATAGTGTGACTCTGTTCTACCAGAGAGACTGTATATTACAATGCAGTTATCTAAGAGCTCCATTGCGGTTGCATCCTCTAGCAGAGAGGCCAACACCTGATCCTCCACTTCACCACACCTTTAACTGAGGGTGAATGGCTGATGGAGTGGAGTTACATGTAGGGCTTGGAATGGGATGAAGGATATGATAAGTATACTCTCTGTTGCATTTATCGATATATCAAAACTATTACTAATAGTAATGATGATAAAAGTAATAATAATAATAATAATAATAATAATAATCTGTTAAAATGAACTTGAATGTTGAATTGGTCAGACTCATTAAAAAAACAGCACATCTTGATGCAAACTTGACTCAACCCTCCCATTTTATCTTGTGTTTTAACCCTTTATTGTTATAAATATTGTAGAAAGTCTGTGAAACTTAATAATAATTCCTATTATCACTTAGGTTATATAAACATAAGCTATAAAGCAAAGTCCTCAGTCATGAAGATTTTCCAGTGTCTTAAAAATGTACTATTACAAAATGCAAAATAAAACAAACTGGCGACTCGTTACATGTGTTAAAATAACGTGTCCATATGGAAAATTTAACCATATCAACCATTATCCATTTTTCTTTGTAATTTTTTTCTTCAATGGAATGTCCACTATGACAGCATCCCTGTGTAAGTTGTTTCTTTGTTTTTTCAGGAAAAAATGTGTTAAAAATGCATTAATAAAAATCTATTATTTGGTATCTGTGGCTGTCAGATGTGATGTTATACAAGTTCAATAAACACCTTCTGTCCAATCATAATTGAGAATTCAGCACTGGTGTACATGAATATTATTCCAGAGAACATTACAGGGGTTTTACAAAACAATAAACTATAGTAAATGTCTGTGATGCTTATGTTTCAGTAGCCAGGAGCAAACGGAGGAGGATTTAGGTATTCCACTGGTAATGTACCAGAAACATTATCCATCGCTTCCTGGTCTGTGTTTGTGGCTATCTGCAATGCTGCAGGATCAGTTGTGACTTTAACTTCATCGATATCCATGTACGTGTGCTCCTCTGAATGGTTTTTCTTCTTTTTAAAGATCTTGCACTGAATCAGTCTTATGCGAGTGTGCTTTGACTCTGCCTGATTTCTTTGCAGCACTTTATCTTGCGATTTTCCCTGGTTGCAAGCTGTCTGTAAACCTGTAGTTTGTTCTCCTCCAGTGGTGGTTTTATGTGCAGAGTGCCATCTGGTGGTAATGTCTTGTGGTGTGAGGAAGAATTTTGTTTTTGGTGTCAGTGAAGGGTTTAGCGGAAATCCCTGAAATATACAAAACTCTGAGATTGTATAATCTACATAAAGTCATATATTGAAAGAATCAGTTAGAGTGATCTGAGAAATACATTTGAGGGTGTGGCCTAATATTCTAATAAGTACAATTTATTTACATTTACCATATGTTTTCACATATTTAACAACTTTTAAAACAGGGACAAAATTAACATTGTGACAAAACATATGTTAAGGCAGATTAGCTAAAAATTTGCCTATTCTCTGGATGTGCCACCAGGGACCTCATAAGAAGGCAGGATTTGAAAATTCAACATGTATGTATTTGTTTTCAGAAGAGAAGAAAGAAAACCCAAATATTTAATATATTTAATAAACATATTTATGTTTAAGAAACATATTTAAATATGTTTAAGAAACATATTTAATAGATAACAATAATTCATTTTAACAGTTGTTTCTACCCACATTACAATCATTTGGCATCGGTTTGCTGTGTTGAGCACTTACCACACAATCCAAGTTGAGAGCACTAAGCTCCCGTTCTAGGCTGGGATAGAGTGTTGGTGTGCTTCCTGAAATGTCTGACAAGTTGCTTAGGTTCTGGTGTGAAATTGGTGGATGAGACACCCTACGGCGTGCTGGCAGGATGGGAGGTGTGGCTTCTGGGATATTTTGGCCAGCCTGCATGGACATGTTTAAAACAAACGACAATGATTTGAATCAATCTACAAGTTTATTTACAATATAGCTGCACTGGTTCAGATTTGTACAAGAAAATTACAGCAGTGGTGACAATAGATTTGAGCATCAGTGTAACAACAAAGTGTATGGTAGGTGTGTCAGTCTACATATAGAAAGCATGGCCTCTTATTCACAGTAAAGCCTATCAGTTACAGTAAAACAGGTGTAGCCTCTCTGCCTGCTAACCTCAATGAAGGAGGAATGACCTTTATATTTGTCAGTCTCAGTAAAAGTAGGGTGTAGCCTCACTGCCTGTCAGTCCAAGTAAATGAGGTGTAGCCTCTCAGCCTGTCAACCTCAATAAAGGAGGAATGACTTTTAAATCTGTCTCTTCCACTAACGAAATTATGGCCTGTCAACCTCACTCTAGGAGTTATAGCCTATCTGTGAACTGTGAACAATAGATTAAAAAACTGAAATTAAATTTCTATAATTTGAGGCATTTTTCAATAGATTTAGAATTCAATTTTCCTTTTACCAAATTATTAGAATGTAAATGAATCATAATGGCATGCTTTTTTATTAATAATATGGTGTGAATTAGGATCTGACCTGATTACAGGCTAGTGTGAGGAGCTCAGTGTAGGGACAAATCGGAGTTCTGCTGTGGAAGGCTACCAGATCATGGAGAGAGCAATGCCGCATATTCTCACCTACAATCTCACACTGGTTTCCTGGAAGCATGTCGATCATAAAGTGTCTACAGAGTTCATCAGCTCTATACATGGAAACAAACGTTTGGAAATTTTTTAAAGATTCTTTTTAGGCATGTGCTCAATGGCTGCTTCAGATAATACAGGCAATGACTGTAATAAAAGTAAATAAATAACTGGCTCATGAAATGAGTCACTCACCTGTAGGACAAGGTGTATCCTATTCTGCTCTCACTGACACGAATCAGGAAGTAGCCTGGAGGTTTGGTCATGAGCATTTCCTCTGCCTGCCTGTGGAACATATGCAGATATTGAATTTAAATAATAGAGTTTTAAGTATAGAGCTTGATATTCTTTTATAGAGCTTATATACATGCTCTGGATCATCTTAAAGAAAATATTTGTTCAAAAATAAAATGATATGTGTCTGAAGATTGCTTCTTTTATTTTGTGATGAATCAGACAGTTGTTCCTGATCAAGTTCCTGTTTTTTATCTTGAAGATAAAGACAGAAAAAAGAGGCTGGCGAGGGAATATATTTCTGTTATTGCTGTTCATTTTTTGTTGTAAGTGATTATAATTATCAATAGCAAATAAAAGAGCAACATTTAATGCATGAGGGTTTTTTTAATACATAAAACAAATGTTTTTTTTTTGTTTGTTTGTTTGTTTGTTTTTTAAACCAAAACCCTTAAAACGAAATGTATCACCAATTGCATTTAAGGAACACAATAAGCATAGTATTGAAACCTATGCTATTGTTTGTACAATTTGTTCATCATAGCACTTCACATTTTAGTTGATGTAATCTGAAACACCCTGTTCATGTAAAAGCACATGGTGTACCTGTGATCTGTACCATTGTAAACAGTAGCAGTGTTTCTGAACCTTACTTCCTGGAGATGGTGCCATGGAACCATTTCGGAATGACTCCATCCTTCACGATGTGGTTCTTCTGGTACTCAGTGAACCAGGGGATGACTGTGTTGGGTGGTATCGCTTCAGCCATGACTCGGTTTACAAACTGTGCCCTAAATTAAACAACAACAACACAGTAATGTGTAATCATGTATATATAATGTATCGTGTTTCTGGTTTCAGGATGTGCTCACCTCGATCAGCTCACCTGTAACATGAATCACATGGAGAAACAAATACGGATTATTATGAATCACAAAAAGTGGAAATAATAGTGCAGGGACATGACGTGTTTACAAATACAAAGAGGAAACCAAGAAAGAAGTCAAACAGGTTTTCTAAGTTCATTTGAATACATTTTGAATATTTAAGTCAAACTAAAGATACGTAAATAACTCAGTGATCTAAAGCAGGATGAATGCGATTGTGGTGAGAAGATGAGGTAAAGGATCTAAATGACTCTGCAATTTGTTACACTTGAACACATTATGGAGTTTCTTACCTCAATCTATTTAAATGTTAAATAACTATTAAACACCAACTACTTATAAATACATAACAGAGAAAAAATCTTCTTTATAGTGTAATTGTGTAAAATACAGTTGTGTAGATCATTATACAGACTACAACGTCAACAAAGGAATGGTTTACTCAGACAAATGCAGGATGTTCTGATGATTTTTCACAAAATCCTGCCAATTTAAAAGGGGCGTGAGTATTTTAATATCCATTGCATATACACCATGTTCAGAAATTACTCTCTGAATTACTCACAATATCTTTCTTTCCTTCTGAGAATATTTGCTGAATGAATTCATGCGCATTTACGTCATGATTTCATGTGTTGTTTTTAATTCAATAATAAAACGAATAAACAAACTTGATATTCTTTTAATGTTATTAATCAGATTAGATTTGATTAGCTCGCTTCACAGAAAACAGATTTGTTGTTATAGTGAATTTTTCAGAGGAGATGTTTGTTTAACTTAGAAGTAAGGAATCTCCTGAGTTTTGTAACAGTCCACGGTAAAGCTGCAACTTCCCAAAGTTTATTTATCTCTCATGAATATCAAGAGATGTGTTGTTAAAGGAACTTTAAGTAAACATGCATGTTATTTGTTTGTTTATTGCTGTTGTATATAAGGAATAGGTTGTGCTGTTAGGAAAGTAGTCAAACTAATCAGAAATACTTCTTCTTTCCTGTCATTTGCTGATCCCAGAAGACATTTAAGCTCGTTCAAACACTTCAGGGTTCCTCCCTCATGGCTTGATTAGAAGGATTATACTCGATACAATAAACAGTACAAGTTGCAAGCCTCCATCAGTGTTGTAATTCTGTGAGCAGTCTTTAAGTACAATATGAGAGCGCTTACCTGCTTGAAACACACCTGTCCGAGTGCTCGAACTTCTCACCTCGACATCGCACACATCATTTTACAGCTTACTCAGATGTATGTTAGTGTCAACACATCTAAGCACCAGTGAATATGCAGGTGTTGTGTTGTTTGTCCTCTGCGTTCTCGTGTTCCTGGAAACAGAGCAGCAGGATTTAGTTTGTCACAGTGGTTCAACTACCAGGTGAGTTTCTCTCTCATGCTCCACCTTGGTGAATTCTTTCTCTATTGTGATTGGTCAGATGATTTACTATCCTGTCAGCTCTGACTGACGTACACCTGCAAACACAGGTTTATATGAATGCACATGTTCTAGTCAATTATCTAGTAATTATCTAGTAAATCACCTGAGACAAAAGCATGTCATTGCTATCATGACATTTTCTGTAATGAGACCCAACCCCAACCAACAGAAACTCCCGAAGTAAACCAGCCCCACTGCCTCACAGATTATTGCCCAGTAGCTTTAACCTCAGTCTTCATCACCTCTTCATTATCTGACACCCTGGACACAAACAATTTCCATACCTTTTTCTCTGGTACACCTGGGCAGTATGGGAATTATGTCAAAATGCTATAATTTTAACCAGTTTAACCAGCAAAATTCCCTCCTTACTCACATCCAAGTTGGTGTCCATGTGTTAGTGGATAATCCAACTTTCTGACAGACAGACCACAAGCAGTAGGGGTGGGAAAGTCACACCGTCCCTCACCCGAAGCACTGGAGCTGCCCTGGGGCTGTGTTTGGAGCCCTTGCTATACTCACTGTACACATATGACAGTGTGGCTTCTTCCAACTACACCCACATTATCAAGTTTGTTGACAACACAGTTGCGGTGGGAATGATGACGAGATGTCTCTAATAAAATAACCTGGAGATATGGTGCCAGGGGGACAATCTCTCAGCAGGAATCAGGAGTTGATACTGGACTTCAGCACGTAGCAGGAGAGTAACTACCAAACACTTACAATCAACAAGACCCCAGGGGAGAGAAGGTGGACAGCTTCTAGTACATAGGTGTACACATCACATAGGACCTGTCATAGTTTCTGTCTCTCTCTCATTTCTCTGTCATTTTACTCCTTGAAGGCAAACACAGAGAGAATGAGGAGGAGCTTCTTGCAGGCCATTTGGCAAAATTACTTTTACCACCCAAAATCAAATTATTATCCAATATTTCTGCATATTGTCTGTATAGTTATGTCATACATGTACTTCCATGTCTTTGTACAACTTTTATAGAATTTTTGTGAAAAAAATCAGAATAATATCAATAGAAAAAACACATCATTTCACATACAAAAGCATAATATTAATGCTAAGTAAAGGTATGTGTGTGTATATATAACAAAGTGTTATATCTAGCAAATATCCAAAACACGATGCCTTAACATTTTTATACAAATTTATTACATGCATAGTGGAAAAATGTTTCAAGGAACACAGAAAGTGAAACAAAGAAAAACAAAAATAAATGAAATGTGATTTTGGTCCTCATGAAGTGTGGAATGTTTTCAGTTCTGTAAAGAACTATATCACACGTATTAAGACATCCAGCAGTTTAATTTAAAGTTGCATTGTGTGTATTCTGTAAAAGTAATTATTATCTGTATACAAAAAGGCATATTATAAAATTTTTGATCCCTCTAGCATCCATGTGTATTGATTATCATCAGCTCGGGGCACAAATGAAAAATAATAAACACATTTTTTAATAGTAACCACAAAACAAAATTGTTCAAATGACATAATTAGAATAATTTGAATGACCACTAGATGGTGACTCCATCCAGGTTACACATTACACTCAGGACGTTTTCAGATGTTTGCACAAATTTGTCAAATACAATGTAAACAAATGTGCATTTCACTTTTACCACCACCATTAAGCTAAGAGTGTGATCTTTTCTAATACTGAAAAACAAACAAATTAAATTAATCCTCTGTGAAATTTGTATAGACAATCATGAGGAATAAAGCTGTTTGTGGAATATCACAAGACCTATTTTTCATATGCTGTTCAACTCCTGCAGTGTCTGATCCAGAACTTGATGCATTCCGAGGTTTTCTTCTTTGGCGCTTGCTAATTTTTCTACAAAAAAGATAAGATAAAAAGCAAAATGAGTGCTTGGAATTGTTTGGTCAATGCATACTGCACTTGAGAAGAGGTGGTTTTCGCTTTCTCTGTTTCTGTTAGTCCTTTTCTGATTCAGTGTGACGCTGCAACTGCAGGATATATTTGCATGCACTAAGTGTAGGTCCATTTGTGATAAACCAACATGCACAAAGATTCAGCTCATGCTGCGGAAACAATAAACACACATTTATGTGTAAGAGGGAAGACACGCAGAGGGTGTGAACTGTATGTAAACACGCAGAAGGTGTGAAATGTAAACTTTACCTCACCTGTTGACTTTCAACACATACAACAAAACTGTTGGCTTTTCACTAAATATTATCACCTCATCAAATAGTGTAAAATTTAAATATGTAATTAATGTGTAATAGCATAAGACATATGTAGGTGTGTGTGTGTGTGTCTGTCTGTCTAATAATGTGTTATTATATTACTAAAAAAACAATAATGAATGAAAGCATGAAAGAAAGCATTGTGGGAAACAGGAAAAGAGAGCTTTTATTTGACTTTGCATAGTAAAACAGCAGACAGTGCGTAAGATATTTCAGTCAGCCACAGAGAAAGAGAGAGAGAGAGGGAGAGAGAGAGAGAGAGAGAGAGAGGAGAGAGAGAGAAAGAGAGAAAGAGAGAGAGAAAGAGAGAGAGAGAGAGAGAGAGAAAGCAGCATCTACATGGAGGTCATATCATTGAGGGCATGGTCCAACTCCTCTGAGATGGCCTTGTATTTCAGCTTCTGTGCATACAACTCGTCTGGAGATCAGCAGGAAAAAAGGCAAGCACGGGATATGCGGAACAGAGAGAGAAGGAGAGGGAGAGAAAGAAAGGGGATTTAGCAGATGAAGCTGGATATGTGTGGAAAAATCCAAAGCCACAGAAAGAACATAAAAATCAAGTTGCTGCTATCCTCTTTAAGAACTTGTGTAAATCCCATGGAGGAGAGTGCCGACCTGCTCATAAAGTTTCCATCAACATAAATACCCTAAGCTTGCTTTCGCACATATAGGTCTATGCAACCGACACAAACCGAAGCCTTTCACAGGAAGCTGTGTTTCTCTTCCACTGACAGAAGACATTCTTTATTCCTCTCGGGATTACAGAAACACTCAGCCTGTCTCAGCTGATTCCATAAATTCAGCAGAATAAATTGCTTGCAGGACAAATGCTCCAACTTGCTGAAATACGAAACTCCCAGACCAGATTAAAACAAGATGCTGCTATGTTGTATTGAAATTCTTTATGGCTGTTCTGGACTATGAAACTGTACCAATGCTTGATATCTGAACAAGTCATTTTGAACAGAAAGAGAGAAAAGTGCATGCTGAAGAACTACAGCCAAAACCAGTTCATCTGATAGACTTTAGAATAAAAATTATAAAATTCTCTTCTGTATAAAAAATACAAAAACCTTTTCTTTACTTTTTCAAAAAAGGTGAATAAACTGTAATGTTCATTGTTGTTGAGATGGTACCTTCTATGGTATGTACCTTGATTATGTAAATTCTCCTGAAAATGTGAATATAGAATACATTAAAAATTACCTCAAAATGGACATTAAGGACTGCTGTATGGAACCAGACAATCAGTACAAAAATGTACTCTTCAGTGTACCACACCAGCAACCAGGAAAGTACAGTTTCCTGGTTCATCTTTTTATACCTTTTTATACTGACAGGTTGTAGCTGTTAAAATTCTGTCAAATTCATTTGAGGTTTAATTTTCTAAAAAGCTACAGGATGCAAGATTTTGGAATTTCGTCGTCAAACATTTAGTGTGAGCTACTTGTGGGTGTACATTTGGTAACACTAAGTTCTTCTTTAACATGCTTAAACAGGCTTCAAGTATTAATAAGCATCCCAAACTGTGCACTAAATAGGCTGCCTTAATATTTTAGCCATCAATGGACAAGTTTGTTTTCATCAATGGATAAAATCTATCATATAATTATTTCTACAACTATCATTAAGGCTTCCTTAAATTTAGGTATGTCATATCTGTTATGAGAATGCGATATGTAGGACAGATATATGTTCTACAGATTAAAAGACATAATATGGAGTATATCATTGATGCTACAGCCTATTAAAGGAAAATGTTTGTACCTTCCAGGTCATCAATGGATTTTTCCAGTTTAGCCACTGATCGCTCTGCAAACTCGGCTCGGGTTTCAGCCTGCTCCAACACAAGAGACAGATAATCAACAGAAACTCTTACACACACCATCACATGATCACCATTCCCCACATATCATTCACAAATCAACAGAACTGTACCTCCTTCAGTTTGTCACTGAGGACCTTAATCTCCTCCTCATACTTGTCTTCTTTTTCTGAGTACTGAAACAGATGATGATACAGGAATGCATTCATTCGTTAGCAAGAAATACAAGTTATTCGTTGATTTATTGTATGTTGTAAATGGAAATGGTTATTATCTTACTTTCTCTGCCTGAGCTTCTAAGGACTTGAGGTTGTTGGTTACATTCTTCAGCTCCTCCTCTAGATCACCGACTTTGCTGTAAGAAACCAAAAATGTAAACCACAGCATATCAGCCAAGAATAAAATGAAACCCTATTCTGGTACACATTGAGGAAAAAAAAACTTGAGAACTTGCCATTCAGACATCTCGGCTCTCTCTTCAGCTCGTTCCAGCTCACCTTCAAGAATCACAAGTTTACGAGCCACCTAACCAGAAACAGCAGACCAGTCAGTCAACAATTCATTCTTTGTGCTAAATGTTAGTAGCCAATTTAATGCAACATGTAGTATATCTTCCTAGATAGCTAATGATTAATTAATTAAACTGAGCTGAGAACCTAGCACTGATAAGCCAGCTATAGTTCTGTTTAGAGATTGGCAGGTGTTAAACACAGCTGGCAAACATATTAGGCATTGTGCCCATGATTAGCGTTAGTTAACACAGCTGACAAATTTTGTTAGCTATTATCAGCTTTCTCTTCACTATAAGAGCTTACATTATTTAAACAGATATTTTTTAAATCTACATTTATAGATTGCCAGAGGTCATTAGGTCATTTAGAGACCAAATGCATTTAGCCTGTAACATAATGCAACCAGACAGGCAAAGTATTTATTGTATTTTCAGTTTGCTCTTTATAAGAAGAAAGCATTTATTTGTCGCATCTACATTACAATTACATATTTCAGCTTGTTAGGGAGCTGGAGTCAGAGGCAAAGCTTTAGCCAAGGTACAGCAGTCCTGGAACACACAGAGTTATGGGTCGTGCTCAAGAGTTCAACAGTGATAGTTTGAACCATCTGATTAGTAACCCAGAGGCCTAACAACTTAGCCACCACTAACCTAACCCTGTCTAAAGTCAACTACTAGTGTATTTATGCTTATGTATTTCTTATTTGTATTTTGGGTTTATTTTCATACAAATTCTTGTGAATAAACATAGTTAAAACAACCTGAAGGATAATGTATATAAGTTGATAGCTAGTATTACTTAGTTGGTTATCTCTTTTAGACAACTTTCTCTTCTATAAATGGCAACTTTAAACAGTTCACTCATGTTGTCATCCATATCCAAATTGGGATTCCATATAGATGGCCAGATGCAATTTCACTATTACATGCAGTTAGCATACAATAATTCAGTGTTTCATTCACTAGCTAACCTTGATTATTTAGCTTGCTCTTGATTTTAAGTGCTAGCTGTGTTTAAAAAGTCTATTTGTATTTCTAGCCACAAAGTCGGGTGGAGTTGGAAGAGTGAGTGGTAAAGAGCAGCCTACACAGGCAGGTTGTTCCTGATGTGTACTCTTCAGATTCCAGTGAGTGGTGTGGAGGAGGTAAAGGGGATAGTTGCAAAAGTGCAACTGAAAGAGACGAATCTCAGCAAGAATTGTGTGTGCGTGTGTGTGTGCCTTGGTCCATGTATCTGCTCAAGAGTGCGTGTTAAGAAAGTGCTGAAAAGTCCTCATTTCTGTTCTCGTTACCTAAGAACATTCCACAATCAGGTGGTGAAAACTAAACAGCAGGAGAAATGTGTGTGCACCATTAATATCTATATAGATAATTTCCATTGCTATGCTTAACATTGTTGAAATTCCAGAGTGGAACTTAGCATCTACATGATCAAACGTAAATAATGGCTAATGACTCACCTCTTCATATTTTCGGTCGGCCTCCTCAGCGATGTGCTTGGCTTCCTTTAGCTGCATCTCCTGTATTTCCATCTTCTCCTCGTCCTTCATTGCACGGTTCTCAATCACCTTCATGCCTCTGGTAGACACAGAAATCCAATGACGATGATGTCAAAGATCTCAAGGTGTAGAGCTAATGAATTTCAGTATCTTACAAAGAGCCAATGACTTCAAGCCTTTAGTAATGTAAGGCTGTAAACCTCTGTAAAACTGTATTGGTTACAGTAGGCCTGTAAACCCTCCTGTAGGCCTAATACTGTCAGCAGTACTATAAAATGTAAAATTTAATTCAAAATTTAATTCAAACAATGTCCAGACAAAAAAACAAGAGAGCAACATCAACAGAATGAAAGCATGTGTCCCATAGTTCCACATCGATCTTTTCACCTCTCGCTCTCATCTGCTGCTTTCTCAGCCTCCTCCAGTTTCTGCAGCGCCGTCCCCAGCCTTTCCTGTGCCCGGTCCAACTCCTCCTCCACCAGCTGGATCCTGCGGTTCAGGGCTGCCACATCGGCTTCAGCCTGAAAACACAGAATCAGAGGTCAGGGCTCGATGCATTGCCCGATGAATATGTGAGGAGAGCAAACAGACAACAATGTGCCTATTTTACCTTATACTAGCTAAAATGGCATCAACAGTATATAATAAAAAAAATTCTGTATCTTTGCTAAATACAATTTTCAGAATCCTCCCAGAGTAGACTGGCAAACAACAGATGAAAGTTAATTTGAGTTAAGTTTAGTTCATGGTCAGGGGTTAAACTGTAAAAGATGGAGGCTTCAAACAAAGGGAGGCTAAGGTATACATACATTTAAATACTTATTTTAGCTTAACTTATTTGAGGCTAGAAAGGGTTACACACAAATACACAAATTTTCTTACATTTATCTGGGAATATTCAGGCTGGTGTCAAAATAAACACACAAAGCAGTCAGTTAGCTAGCTACGCTATTTATATTGCCATGTTAATTGCATTAATTATTAATATCATAAACTGTACATGTTTAATTTTAACTTTAATTTTCACATTTTCAATTAGTAATGTGTCATTTTAGTACTTGGTCCTAGACTCATTTTCCAAATCCCGGTTTTGACATGCCTGTGTTATTATTCTGATAATAGACAATTAAAGCACAAACGAGTTCACTGTATGTACTTGTATCTTGATGCTTACTGTATGTTACATTCTTTTTAAGCTCAACAGGTCTTGGAATATACAGTATGTGTTGCTACATTAGGGGTAATTGTTCATAGCCTTGAGAAAAATCAAGCAGTAACAATTTCTAAATTACAAAATGTCATTCCTCTGTAAAGTGAGATCTGGTATTGACTTCAGTTCCTACCTTCAATTACATCCTGTTCAATCACTGTTTGGTGTGGAATAATAAACAAATGAACTGAATGAACTGAAAAAGCTCACTGAAACAGGCCAAGCCCACAGGAGCCAAACTGTTTCTTGTTTGTGTGAATGCACTCTAAAGAACTGCCCTTCAAATCCTCCTCCTTCATATCCCATAGTATCATCAATAAACAAAAGATAGGCTCTCTGCCTCTATTTTATGTATAGTAGAGAGGAAACAAAAGAAATATTTACTCTCTCAGCAAGCACCGCTCTCAAAGAGTCTGTCAAACAAAGCTTCTCCTAAGGAAAAGGACACAACGGAGCCCCTGTAGCAATTTTCTGTCTGCACGTAGCTCCAAGCCAACGTAAACAATCAGACACTTCCTATGCTGATCATTAGCATATAATTACACACAGCATGGTTCAGCATGGTTGAATTACATGCACACTACTGCACTGGGAGAAAAATATGAGAATTTGACAGCCAGATTATTAACAGCCATTGAAAAAGCAAGAAGGAGCCAGAGATCGCATTGGAATCCCATCTTCAAGCAGCTAATTTGTCCCCTCACCTTTTCAATAGTAATTTTTTTTAGTCAATGTTACATAAATCTATCAATCAAGTAACCCAGCACCATTACTAGTTTGCTAGTAATTTTTAATTTTAGAAATTTTTCATTACTAGTTTTTTTAGCACACATAAATATAGTGATACATTGTGTATTGTAAAAATCATGATTTTCATTTTTGTCAGATTGCACATTTATCTTTCAAAGTTAGGCTCATTTGGTCTGCATATACTGTAATTCTGCAAGCCATATTTCCAAATTTCACTAAAGAAATTACCTGACAAAATTACCTGCCACTTACTAGATGAACATTTTTTAATCCAGGATATGAAAAACTCTTATTTATCCATCAATCAAGCAAATAAAACTTTGACACCCCCAAGCTAGAAGGTAGAGTTTACAAATTTGGCACAAGTCAAATATAGCTAGGTGTCTTCAGCTTTTTCTTCAAAAACATTTGCTTTAGCTAAACTACCTGATTGGCAGTACAAAAAGCCAAATTGTGTTAGTTTTACATTTGATCTGGATGCACAGACAGAACACTTAACAAATGTGTAACAAATCATTCAGAATGAACACACAAGTTGGGGATGAGGAAGCTGGTGACAAAGAGAGGAGGAGAAAAAAAGGCACACAGGAAATCGACGCACTCTACATCCTCTACACTCTACATCCACGTCCCTCCCTTCTTCCCTCTCAGGATCAGAACACTCACACTTAGTCACTGTGTTCCCCAGATGTCTGGGAATGCATGCCTTATATGGTAAAACACACACACACTGGTGAATGACCGCAGTGGAGGGCCAGAAAGACATGAGAGCAATCGGTTGGGAAAAAAACTGCTAAATGAAGCCATGTGTGTCTGACACAATATGAGCAGAAGGGTCGAGACTGGCGAATAGTGATCGAGTTGTGGCACACAGCATAGCTGCATGATATGCTCTTAAAAATGAACACTTTTGCAGGTTTTTTCCCCACATAGCAAGAGTGACAGGGTAAGATGGACTTGCTGAACTCCTCAGTTAGGATATTATTATAATATACTCCCATTTATACCACAGCAGCTCTGGCAGTATTGCCTTCTGCAAATTATAGGTTTATATTAATGTGCTTAAGGTCTTTCACAGATGTTCCACAACATTATTATGTGTCCATTTTTGATTAATTAAAATTGTAACCCTTGGCAAGTTGCTGTGCTGTAAGAAGAATATAACACTTTGATATACACCGCTATATAGAAACAGATCAACTTTATGAAGGTAATAATAGCTCAAACTGTATATAACAGCCACTTTGTTCATAATTTTCCTACAACAACACAGCCAAATGTGTTTTATTCCTTACTTAGCCTAGCTTAGCTTGACATTAAAGTCAAATTTATTTTATTTGTGCTGTTAGGTTCACACACACACATTCTTGCAAGCTATTTAATATGTTGTATTAATCTTAAAATTGTGTTTTTGGAACAATTTCCAGGCCAAATACATTTTAAGACCATAGTCTATACCCTTTAAACCCTAAATGATTATATCACAATATAATATTTCAGTACATCTATCCATTATCAGAAATCATCTATATAAAGGAATATCTTCACCTAAATGATCATTCTTCACCCCAAATTTAATTTATTTACCTTAGAACTGTTTGGAGATCATCAAATCATTTATAACATACAGTACAACTCAGCCATTAAAACTTTAAACCATACCGATTCCTATCCTGATACTGGTGCAAAGTAACCAGTAGTTTTTTTATTGTTGTATTTTTACTCTGCAACCTCTATTTTTCCATGTTTATAGACAACAGTTTATCAGAAGTCACTTCAGTAAGTCCAAGAAAACCTCACCATAAGCCAAGGTGATACATGTGTATGTATTTAAACAAACACAGTGGAATACAAAAAGTAATACAAAGTATGAAAAGCCAAGCACCTCACAATGTTAGGATTGTTTCTGAAGCTTTTGGGATCCTTAATGACATCCAATATGTATTTTTTCAGAAAAAAAAAATCTGCATTTTTACAGGGCCCTTTGTTGGTTCGGAGGTCTTGCACAACTACTATCACTTACATACACTTGTTCAGCTACAAACAGCCATGTGATGTAAATGCTTACTCAAGATTACTCATATGCAACTCATAAGTTCTGATGAAGTGAATGTCAAAACTGTGAAGTCAAAAACAGTTATCCGCACAATGGTATTTTGTGCCAAAAACCAGCAACCTGAGTAAACTGGAATTTTTTTAGGAATATTAGCTATCAATATTCTCATAACCAGTTGTCTCACATCTCCATCCATGTAAATGAACCTACATTTAAGTTCAGGCCAACTTCCTGCCTATCTGCATGTTGATCTTGGTGCACAGGAAACGCAGATGTGGAACAGGAATGACATCCTGAATCAGCTCCTCAGGGAACACCACTGTCCAGAATGGGACAAAGGCAGCTCAGTGGTGTGATATTCACCTCCAAAAGCCCTTAAACATACTGTATCCATGAGACCTTACCTCCAGATTTAAGGTAGTCAGTCAGGTTAGGCTTTCAGAGTAGAAGCAGTTTTGATAACCTGAAATGTTTTCTATATACCCTGTAAAATTAGTCAGTGAGGACTATTAACATTTAGAAACATTGCAAATCATTATGAACATACACATATATATATATATATATATATATATATATATGGACATACAGACACACCCACTTATAGCTTCTGTCATTTCTATATAAGGACTCAAAACACATCTTCATTTTCATGTGCAGTCAAATTCAATGCTCAAATTGTGTGATATGGATGCAGAGCATTAACTAGCCAGTGTGTAGCGGCTAACAACATAGCAAAAGTCTATATGTGAACTGGAAAAAGCAGAATGGTCTGAAATATCAACACATTTCCCTCACAAGTGTTGATAAAAATATATAAGAAACGACTTGCATCAATAGTGGCACAAAACTTACAAACTTTGAAAATTCCACACAAGTGGATGCAAATATCACAGTGATAGCCTGTTTCGCCCGGTTTGAATAAGGAGACAATACATTTCTTCCTCCTATGCCTACTTCCTATGTCTAATATGTATCTGTTTCAACTTCTTTTATATAAATCCATTAACTCTGGCACACTCTTTGTAGTGTATTATATGTCCGATAGAGAGCCATTTGCAACTAGTATCCTTCTTCCAATGCAATTGATACAAGATACAGCTGAGCAGGTGAGAGATTAAAAGTATTGTTCTAGTCACTTGCATTGGCAGCTTGCTGATGCTGTGATTTAATACTCATTATGTTCCAATCAGTAAATTTCTTGCCTAAATGACAGACTCCCACACCCTATATCTCAACGAACTGCTGCTCTAATTATCAATCTAACCTACAATGGTATTAGCATAAAAGCTTAGGCTTAGTGTTCCATATGGTTCTCTAGGAGCCACCACACCTGGGAAATAATGCTTTGTCACAATATAAATGTTGCTACCATGTTGTGATGAATTTAAACCAATCAGCAGCTTTTTTGGAAAGTCATTAGTTCCAGTGCTATCATGAAGAATAATATATAGATGTGGGAGTGTATCCTGTATATGAGGGTGCATCCTGTCTTCCCTTTGCTCTGAAGCAGTTTTAAATATTTGGATGAAATTCTTGGACATTTTTGTCTACAAAGACAAAGAGAACAAAACAGCCACTGGCTAGAAGGAAATTACAGTAGCATGTTGTAGCCTAGTGGTTAAAGTGTTGGGCTAACAAGCTGTAACTATTGGGCCCCTGAGCAAGGCCCTTAATGCTTAACTGTATAAAAGTGAGATAATGTAAGTTGCTCTGGAAAAGGGCGTATGCTGGAAATGTAAGTTACAGATTATTTAATCCACTGAACATCAGCAGCTCTGTCTCTATCCTGTAGGACAGAAGTTATAGTGGACATCCTGTCTGCACCCTCCACAGGAAATAATGATACGTGCACAAAACTCATTCACTTACTTCACATAAACACAACTTCAGCAAGCTCTGGAAAGTCTTGCATTCTTTTAACATGAGTCATAGTTATATGGTTACAAAATACCAGATTTATATACTTAAAGTATAGTAAGAAAGTACACGTTTATTTATAAAAGGCTAAAACTAGAACTCCTTTCCAAAATGTAGAATCCTATCAGTGTTTCTTTCCAGTCCATAAGGGTGGTTCCTAGTAGAAGCATTAGTCACCCCAAAAAAACCTTTGAGAAGCCATTTATACAGACCTGAGCCTGGAAATAAAGAACAAACAGATTTAAAGGAGCTCATAGAAGGGAAAGAAGACATGACGTGAATGGCGTTCTCACGTTTTCACGTTGCTGCCGTTCGAGCTCGAGCTCTCTCTGTAAACTCAGCGCGCGCTCCTCCGCACCGTCCGCCTGCGCGTGAAGAGCCTGGATTTTTCTCTTCACCGCGTCCAAAGACATTGCACCTGCCATTTTGTGTTTTAATATGTTTTGATACAAAAAAAAGACGAGTAAAAACTAATAAATAAATAATGCACAGTCTATAAAAAATAAAAAAATACAATCCTAAAAAAAAGTCTAAACTGAACGTGGGTGCGCGTGCAAAAGCGATGAGTAAAAAAGTTGCGGAAAAGTTGACAGGAATCAGAGGTCTTTTTGTGTCCTTCCAGTATAAAAAAGTACAAAAATATAAAAGGGTACGAATCTGTTAGGATACAGTGACTGTCTCACTGGGTTTTTAGGAATGTAACGGGTGACTACGCACCGAATCAACCCATAAAAAACGTCTGGAAACGGAAAGCCTGCTTTTACACGTCATCGCGAAGGTCCAATAGAAACCTTGCATTAGTGAGCACGTGAAACACGGGCGTGGTTAACACGTGGGCTACTCACTGATGACTAGTAGTGGGTTTAATAACCACTGACAGTCTGTAATGTCATTTATTAACCATGTAATAATCTGGTCAACCTGTTGTACATTTTAATGTATTTATGATAGGATTTATAATTTAGAAGTAAAATAATAGGGCAGAGAAGGAGAAGGAATTTATAGCTGAGCATCATAACAGTGCTATTTGACCATCCTGATATAAAACCTTTACATGCACACTAATAATACGTATTAAGATCTAATTTCAGAACTGAACAAGTCTAGCTTTAGTATGTATCTGACTTGTGAATTAGTGAATTAAATGTAAGCACAATATTTACGGGTACATAATTAAACTATAAGGATGATGTACTTAGCTTTACCTCTGACTGACTCCATCTAAAATGTTTACAATCTCAACAATCACACACATTTTTAAAAACGTTTTTGTAGCAATGGTGTTACAGTAAAATCAACGATATATTAGAACACGTGCATTAGTAGAAATGAGAACTCAACAGCACTGTTGCATAGAAAATGACAAAAATTTAATTTGATGATGTATTTCTCATTAAAACAAACCACACTGTGAGGAGATGTGATCCGTTTTTTTTGCAGACTATGATGTTAACTCAGCTTAAGAGATGTTTACCTCTGTGTTTAAGAGCAACCGGAGTCAGGGGTACTGATTTCATTACACACACACACACACACACACACACACACACACACACACACACACACACACACACACACACACACACACACATAGTGTGGCCTTTTTCGTTTGTTTTGGCAGGATTCTTGGAATTCCAGGGCTGCTATGCTACACATCCCCTCTTGCATCCCCCATTGCTCCTAACACTTATCAGTAGCAGGCATGCAAAAAAAAAGTCCTGATCATCCCCCCAAGTCAAAAGGTTTTGTTTGCTGTAGGGAATTTCTTTCCTCTTTCCTCTTCTTTTAGAGTTGGGAATTCAGATGTATAATTAGTTTATGGTTTTGCCTAATTCATGACATGTGCACGGAGGACTGAAACAGATTTCCAGGGCCAAGTTACAAATAGACTTCTGGAAACAGTAGTGATTTCCAAATCTTTAGGCTTCATTGCAGTGGATTTACATTAATAAAACTAGCACAGAGATTTGTTTAATTATGTTTTTAAATAAAAAGCAAAAGTGTTATAGTAAATAATATAGTCAGTATGCACTAGGAAACTGTGGCCTAAATACATACAAAAATGCAGAATTGTGCTGAGAAAGGCACTTTACAGAAATTCCAGGTTTCTGTTAAAGTAATCAATTTCCTGAACATTTCTGCTGCAACGTTTAGCTAAACAGTCCAAAATTAGACACTGAATATGAACAAGGCAAATTAAATGAAAGTGGTTTATGCACACTGTCTTTGCTCATGTTCTTAATCACTGAAGTGCATCTCTTTAAGCATATGCACATGATGAGACTCTTTAAAGAATACCTACTGCTCATATGTTAATATATCTAGAATTACAACCTAGAATGCAAGGGTTAGCAGCAACACACTACAATGAACTTCTGTAAACAATCAGGCTCATGATCAGGGCCAACTGAAATAAATGTGCAAGCATGGCTTAGTTTTCTCTTTGTTTCAGAGGAATATCACATTAAAATGAGGCACTCTAACTTATTTGCTGTTAAAATTTTGTGTGCATTTGGGCAATTTATTTAAGCTTGCTTTGGTGACATATGGATAAACCTATGTTAACACTAGCAAGGGACAAATCTTTTGTGTCACCTTTTGTTTGTCTCTTGTTAGTGTGGCCTGTCCAGCATTTTTACTTAAACAGTAGTAGCAGCTATATAATGCTTCTAAAGCTAATTAAACAAATAAACTAATAGTAATTAGTGTGAAAATTGGGTCTTTTGTTTTTAAAATATGTGCTCAAGAAGTTAGAATTTTTCTGACTAGGGAACTCCAGAATTTTCAGACCACACATGACACAGGATTGGTCTGAGGAATGGTTCAATTCAGTCATTTAAATTTCACTCTTTACAGTGTCATACCTAATTTGGGGCGTTTACCCAAGAATACACAAAAATAAAAAGCGCCACATGCTCATTTCTTTAACAGAGACACTTTGACCTCATGCTGTCTTAAATCACATCTATATGTACATTAGATATGGACTGTTTATTTACACTGATTTTAAGAGTAATGATTATTTTGAACATTGTATTATTGTGCTAATTTGAAGATATTGTAAGATTTCTTAGATTTCAATACTGGCCATAGTTGGGCAAAAAAGAAGAATCATTGTTTAAAATATATCAAACATTTTGGAAAACACTTTTGGAGCCAAAGAATGACTTGACTCATACTGGTGAATCGATCCAAATTACACAACTCTTTGAAAAATATTGCAATTCCCATCACACTAATCCTCATTTTTGTGGTGTTTGGAGCTCATCTATAGTGATTTGAGAACAGGAAAACAGGAATGTATTACACTCATTGCTTCTCACGCTCACATGCATCTGATCAAAGCCAGCTCACAGCTGGTAGTGCAGGAGTAATCACTGAATCATTCACTCATTCACTAAGCACAAAATCTGTGTTCATTATAACTCACATCCATTACCAACTATGGAATCATGGATGAGCAATGTGGCATGAGCTTTTAGTCATGTTTCATTTTTGTATTATTTTTCTTATTCAGCACATAGAGTCAAATTCATGCTTCCTGGAAGTTTAAGTATTAATGCTGCTAACAATGACACTAAAAATGAATTGCCTCCATTGATTAGACATTCCTTTAGGAGTCCAAATCCTCTGGAATTCTGTAGACAAGACATTATTAAAATGAATTTTACACTTCATTGCAAAAAGCAGCTTAACCTGAGGATCTTTTTGAATTTTGTCTTTTACATTTTTTTTTCTCTTGGTCAAACTAAGCATCTCACTCACATCAGCAGCTTTCTTCTCAGAAAGTTCCAGTTTGTCCTGGGCATCCTTTAAGGCCTCAGAATACTTGTCCAGTTCATCTTCAGTCTGCTTCAGCTTTTTCTGCAGGCTAATCAGCTCATCATCCAACTTAAAGACACACAAAACAACAGTATGGACAATTAATATTTTTTGTAAAAAAAAAAAAATCTTTGATATAAGATTTTTTTATGATTTCATTTAACTTGATGTTTTTTACAAGTTTCTTGCTCTTTGCTTTAATAATCCAAAAAAATTCTCTATTGCTCATTACAACACATTATCAACATATAACTGTAACAAAAGCTGTAACAAAATTAAACTAAATCCCAAAACACTTGGCACTCTGTATATAGTAACATTTTAACTTTATTTTGCTTTTAAGAGTTTGATATGCTTCCTGACTTTTCAAACCCTGCATGTGATTACAAGCTGGAAATGATGTTCACACATATACACATATTTGTTTAATATACTCTTACTCTGGCTCTGAGTCTCTGAGTCTCTGGCCTTTCTGTTTAGATCATTAGGGGCAAGATGATATTAATGGGGATCTCAGTGACCTTCTGGCTGTCATGGGTCAATTAACGATCTAGTAAACTGTAAAACCTTATTTTAAATACATACTGAAAGGAAGTTTATGGCAGATAAGTAAACAATACATGTGAGAACATTCCAGTTCCATTCCAACACTCATGCCGTTCATCAGGAGAGCAAAAACAGGTCTATCACATCTGTGAGCTGATAATGTGCCTTATTTTTAGCCCAGATTAACAACTGCTGTCATGCAATGTTCACAAACACTCTTCGCTAATCTGAGTCTAATCAGTTCTCTTGCGTTCCTGTGGTGCTGCACAAGAACCTGCCAAGATTCCTGGCAGCCAATGAAGTTGATCCCCCAGGAGTGCACTCGGTAGTCTGGAATGTTGAGTGGTTTATTTCTACCAATTTGTAAAGAAATTAGTGAATATAGTGAGAATAAGACCACATTGCTGTTGAAGGTGTTGAATAATTTCAGACCCGATTGTACTGTAGTTCCAGCTATAATTAAAAAATACTTTTATATTAATGAATTATAAACTTATAATAACATCTTATTCACATGGATTGTATGACAGACACTCCACATAAACCCAGTCTGATAATAAACTGACAACGTTTTCTGTAAAGTAATGTTTCTTTAATATTTGTGGAATAAGTTGGTAGAAGAATTTTCACTTAGAAACTATTCATTGTAATAATTGCCAAATGGCTGTGCTATAAGAGGAATAAAACATGCTAATGGTGTTATAGGAAAACAATCTACACTCTCATGGACTATTTTCCTATAAGAGGTTAGTACATCATGCTTTATTTGTTGTGGAGCATCTTTGCCTGGATTCTTCACTCCAGCTTTTTTCACCATAGAAAATTATAGTGAATGTTTTTTTTTCTGTTTTCATGCTACAGCAACAAACCAAAAAACTTTTCAGTGATGCCAACATGGATTTATGCTACAGCAAATATCCCCCTTACAAAAGTAGAACATCATCTTGCCCTCTCTCCATACCTGCTTACACTTCTCCTCAGCAGCTTTCTGTTCGGTCTCAGCCTGCTCCGCCCTATCGATGGCATTCTCCTTGTCCAATTTCAGCATCTGCATCTTCTTCTTGATGGCCTCCATGATGATGATCTGAATTCAACTAAGTTCAGGGATAAACTAAAAAGTCAAAGCAGATCCTCAGGTACATACAGCAAGGAGGATAGCTGCAGACTCGGTGCCGGAGCAGACCACAATGCCTGATCTTGCCGTCCTAAATCTTACCAGACCCAATGTTAAGCCCCCTCCCTTTTCAAGCTCCCGTACTCCATATCAGCCCACTTGCATGGAGGAATGACTTGGACCAGAATCATTCACAGCAGCTCAAATCCCTTCTCCTTATTTGGAGCTGTTGTATTTGCCTTAAAAAAAGTGATAGAGGCCGGTGTGAGAGAGAGGACCTGCTTCCAAATTTAACCCTGTGCTAGAACACAGTGGGATGTGAAGGTTACAACATACATCAGTAGGATCATATGATTGGGAACATTTGGTTCAGCAGATAAATAAAGGTATAGATCATTAAGTAGGACAGCTTTAGCCACTGTTAAACTCTCAAAGGTTGATATATTGTTATGTTTTGAACTCTCATTAAAATTTAATGAAGCTGTTCTTCTCAGTACTGAAAAGTATTTTCTTTAATGGACAGATTTCCAACACTAAAATGCCACCATCATTATACAGTAAGTATGAACTCAAGTTTTTATTAGATTGCTTCACTAGAGTACATTCAATACAGTAATTAACATACTCTAGATATTCATTCATTCATTCATTCTGTCATTCTGTCTTCAGTTGAACCACTTTATCCTGGTTATGGTCTCTGTCCCACAAACACTAGGTGCGATGGCAGTTCATCTAAGGGCACCAAACAAACCCTGGTTGTAAACAAATATGAAAATATATATTTGAATACTTTCCAATTGAAAAGATTTGTTTTAAACTAATACAATATACACTCACCGGCCACTTTATTAGGTACACCTTACTAGTACCGGTGTGGTCTTCTGCTGCTGTAGCCCATCTGCCTCAAGGTTCGACGTGTTGTGCATTCAGAGATGCTCTTCTGCATACCTCGGTTGTAACGAGTGGTTATTTGAATTACTGTTGCCTTTCTATCAGCTCGAACCAGTCTGGCCATTCTCCTCTGACCTCTGGCATCAACAAGGCATTTGCGCCCACAGAACTGCCGCTCACTGGATATTTTCTCTTTTTCAGACCATTCTCTGTAAACCCTAGAGATGGTTGTGCGTGAAAATCCCAGTAGATCAGCAGTTTCTGAAATACTCAGACCAGCCCGTCTGGCACCAACAACCATGTCACGTTCAAAGTCACTTAAATCACCTTTATTCCCCATTCTGACGCTCGGTTTGAACTGCAGCAGATTGTCTTGACCATGTCTACATGCCTAAATGCATTGAGTTGCTGCCATGTGATTGGCTGATTAGAAATTTGCGTTAACGAGCAGTTGGACAGGTGTACCTAATAAAGTGGCCGGTGAGTTCACAGGAAATCTGGTTGAGGCCACAGGAGTGCTTCAGAACTGTTGCAGGACACTACCAAAATGTCACTAATGAACGGTTAGATATGAAATTTGCAGGATCATAGAAAATCACACTTCTTGTGTTTTTTTTTTTTGTTTTTTTTTTTTTTAGTTTTTTTCTTTCTTTCTTTCTTTTTTTTTTTTTTTTACAGCAATTAGTTATGACATGTTGACATTTGTTGACATTATTCATATTATTCCAAAGTGTTGGTAGTATAATGTTTAAGGTTAATAGTTTAAATAAACCTTACAGTATAGACCAAGCCCAAATCAATGGTTAAATCCATATTTTCAATCTAAAATAAATAAATAAATTGAGTTCATATACAAACACAGATGTGAAGCTGCAAAACAGTTCAGCTCTCTGCCTGACTTTGTCCTTAAACCGTTTTATAAACAACAACAAAAACAGCACATGTCAATAACTGCCTTTATGAATATTCTTATGTTCACTAAAAACAAAATTTGACCAATTTTTTCCTCAGGTGTGAGAATAGCAGGTGATTTATTAAATGTTAAGTTTCTTTATATTAATAGCACAAGCACAGTTGGGATCTGTGCTATTAATGTAATGTATAATGTAATGTATAATGTAAGTGCAAGCGACCCACATTAGAACCGAGACAGTGACTCAGATCTGATTTTTAAGGACTAGATTTTGTTTTCCACAAAGGCCTGAAAAATCCCAGATCTGCATGCAATAATGCATAAAATCAGTTTTTATGTCAGTATTTGTTAGCCACTGATAAAACTGATAAAATCAGTTTTTATGTCAGTATTTGTTAGCCACTGATAAAACTGATAAAAATCAGTTTTTATGTCAGTATTTGTTAGCCACAATGCTAGTACAAAACAAAAATTTTTGACACCAAGCATGTCTTTTCCGATCAACTAGATTTTTATGTAGTATTAAAAAAAGAGAAACTGTGTCAAATTATGTAAACTACTGCTTTGCAGTAATAGATTTATTGCTTTAAATTCTGTATAAAGCTTATTTACATTTCAGATTTTTTAGACAAAGAAGCAGACATGTAGAACACCCAGAAGCTGCTTTGACCAGAAGCACTGTGGCTAATTCACTTTATGATGTTGACAGTGCCTTTTAAACAGTGCCTTTATCTGTCCTCACTTGTCCTCTCTGAGTGATGAATGAGCTCATCTTACACCTAGGAATGTCATGACGTAGTTTCAGCTGAACACCTGAGATGCGACCACACCTCCGTTACTCACACATGGCAAGTCACAGCCCTCAGGCATGTACAGGTGTGTGGGAGCATAGTTCTTTTCTTAGATCATATGAAAATGGATGGGTGGATGGATGGATGGATGGATGGATGATTTGATATGTTAAGAGTGATGTAACGAGAAAGCAGACATATAGGTGCTGTCTCAGTAATTAGCAAAAATGTAGTCAGAGGCTATTTTATTTATCTCAATTGAAAAATTCTTCCTTCCTACATGATATACTTATTCACCATTTAGGGGGCTATACCTGGGTGTAGTACACACCTTCAGGTTGCCAGATTTATCTTGAGTAGAAGCATCTGACAGTTCTTTGGGTTTATATTCAAGATCAAGAGACAGTTTAAAATAAAATAAAAAAGATTTTAATTATTATTTGAAATTCTTTTTATTTTTTGTAATATTTAATTATAATTATTTAATTATTTAGTCTAGTGAAAAAGACGTTGCACTACACTTCAGAATGGCACAAAGGTTAAATACCAGGAATGCCAGAAGCCAAAAGTTGGATTACTCATTAAGGCTCTTTTACCACATTTGAATTAAAAAAAAGTCTGTCAAATGGACAAAAATCAATAAAAAAAACATAAGTAACCCATAATGATTTAAGATGTAATTGTATGATCAGTGAGTCATCAGAAAATGTTTAAAAACAACCCCAGCATCAACAGAACACAACAACACAATCTTTCAGCTATAAAGCTATACTTTTTTATTTACTGGCTCAATTATAGAATTAGATGTATGTACAGTGACAGTTTTTTAATCATTTGTCCACTGACACTGAGACATCAACATTCCAGTATCTTAAGCACTGAATACACAACACAAATGTTACCTCTGTGTCACTGACTTTGGAATAGCAAACCACACAAAGTACATAAACTACACACACAATAATTACTGTTGGTTTAAGAGATGTGGCTCAGCGAAATACTGGAGATAATAGAAAAGACAGAGCGAGAGAGAGAGAGAGAGAGAGAGAGAGAGAGAGAGAGAGAGAGAGATGGTTCCTCCCACAGGAAACACAGTGTTGGTTCACTCTGGCCTTTTATGGTAAGAAAACACTGTCCTGGAAAAGCAAGCCAGTGTGAGGCATGAGCTGACTGACAGAGTTCTCTCTCTCTCTCTCTCTCTCTCTCTCTCTCTCTCTCTCTCCCTCCTCTCTCTCACCCCTATCTCTCTCAAATACACATCATTGATTTTTATACCTCTACAGGAGTGCCAGTGATAGGGTCCTTTAAATGTGATTCATCACTGTAGACGTTCTATTAAGAGACTGAGCAGAAAACAGATTATTTATTGAAAATAAAGAGTACAGATTACTATATGATTATTATATTTCTGTATTACTATTATCATGTCTATGTCTATGTTCTATATATCTAGAAGTTTCTGCAGCCATCCATGGCCAATACCCATCAGTCACAGGATCACTTGGTAGGAGGGGCATGCTCTCTCCTCAATGTCAATCACAGTGACATTAACCAATCATAGTGTGTTGCACTGGCCTGCACAACATAAGCAGCAGTTTCAGCTCATGTGATGGTTTGGTTGACTTGCCTCATTGGCAAGTAACCGATTTGGTGCGAAAATTTGGGAACATTATGATCACAGTTAAAACACAAGTAATTTAATTGTCAAATAAAGAACGTGATAAGCTATTGGTTATATTTGGTATGTGTGTGTTTGTGAGTGTGTGTATGTGCATGTGTGTGCTGAGGCAGCAGAACTCCACCATGTGACAACATATTAAAATAATTAAAAAAAACCTGGAATAATAGAAAATGAATTATAGTGCAGAATTATAGTGCCTGCTCTGAGTCAGACTGTCCTGCTGTGATATACAGACAGTCACAAAACACACGTTCTGCCATTTCACCACTGGAGAAATCCAAAAAACTGAACCAAACAGAAACAAAACAGTGAATGAAGAAACCATTCAGCATGCTAGTGCCAGTGAGCAGAGATTAAAAAAAAAGTCTGGTTTGGGATGTGAACTCAACAATTATACTCATAACTGCCATAATAATACATAATTAGTGTATTAAAATGATTGGTTGACATTTTGTATAAAATTGTGATGTAATGTCATAAACCTTAAATCCATTTTTCTTGATGTTCTCCCTGTGTCATGTGTGTCATATGTGTCCTGTGCCACCTCTGGGTTCTTTCAGTTTCCTCCCACCTCCAAAAAGCATGCTGATAGACGGACTTCTTGGTGTGAATGTGTGTGTGTGGATTATGTCCTCTGCAGACACTGATCAGGATAAGACATTTACTGAAGTTGAATAAATCACATTCAGAAAGGTAAATTGAAACGTCTATTACTATATCCTTTAGTACTGTATGGTAGATTATTTGACCATTTAGTTGTGTTTAAGAAGGAATTTATGTGAAATGCAACACATTAAGGCTCTGACTTATTTCCTTCCTTAGTAAATATTTCATGTAACAATTCATGCTAAAATGCTTTAGGAAAAGTTGCAACACAGTGTACGTGGAGTAAAAGTTACCACCTTGAAGTGGATTATTTTCCAATGACAGGACAACATCACAATTACATTTTCTATCACATATTTTTATTTAATTTTTAATCATCATTTTTCGATCATCAGAACATGTTGTTTCTGACTGAAAAATGTCCAGGTAAAAGACGTCCACTTGGTGTTAACCCATCCTGAATCACTTGAGCACAGCTTAATCAGTGTGTAATAAAGTGCAACACCCACCAAATATTTGTTCTCTACTCCACCAGTTATGACTTAGACTTTCACAATTCTTTCTGACGACTGACATGAGAAACAAAGTGGCTTAGTGGTTACAACATTTTCCTTGTGCCTCTAGGGTTGAGGGTTTGATAGCCAAGTTCTTCCCATCCTCCGGGTACTCTAGATTTCCTGACCTAGTCCAAAGACATGTGTTGTAAGCTGAATGGCAGCTCTAAATTTTCCATAGTGTGTAAGACTTTTCCCTTCCAGGGTCTCCCCTGCCTTTTGCACCTTATTTGATGCAACAATTTGACGTATAACATCAGTAGTATGTAACTTTGTGTAAATATAGAGCCCTCTCTGGTAGAAACATGTTATTGCAACTACTAAAGAGAACATTTTGCAAAGAGAAATGTTAAGACTAAAGAGATCATTTGTGCTGTGTTTTCTTCTCCAGAGGATTGATCTAATTATTACGGAAACAAAACTGACACACACTGAAAGAGTATTAGAGTATTAAGATTTATAAACAAAGTTTCTTTTGTGGATATAATTAAGCCATTATCGTCATCCTCAGTATTTATAGATATTGTATAAATACTGCTATCATGATGTGCACCAGGTACTTGGTGGAAGATTTATCTTAGGATTAATACTCACAGATAAAAAAAAACATTTTTTAAACTGCTGTGCAAATATTAGCTGCTCAATTGTCTGATATTATCAGAATGTTTGGACTTACCATAGATGTATTGCTTTACTATACAGTGGTTTGAAAAAGTGTTTGCCCCTTCCAGATTTTTGTTTCACTTATTTCTTTGTTTTTTTTTATGTTTTTATTATTAAGGGAAAACAATATCCAAACCCACATGGCCTTGTGTGAAAAAGTGTTTGCCCCAAAAAGCCCCACAACAACATCCAAAGAACTGCAGGTCTCACTTACCTCAGTTAAGGTCAGTGTTCATGACTCCACCATAAGAAGGAGACTGGGCAAAAATGGCCTGCATGGTAGGGTTCCAAGATGAAAACTGCTGCTGAGCAAAAAGAACATAAAGGCTCATCTCAGATTTGCCAGATAACATCTTGATGATCCCCTAGTCTTTTGGGAAAATACTCTGTGGACTGACGACACAAAAGCTGAACTTTTTGGAAGGTGTGTGTCCCATTACATTTGGCATAAAAGTAACACTGCATTTCAGAAAAAAACATCATACCAATAGTAAATTAAGGTGGTGGTATCGTGATGGTCTGGGGCTGTTTTGCTGCTTCAGGTCCTGGAAGACTTCCTGTAATAAATGGAACCATGAATTCTGCTGTTTACCAAAAAATCCTGAAGGACAATGTGCGGCCATCTGTTCGTGACCTCAAGCTGAAGCAAACTTGGGTTCTGCAGCAGGACAATGATCCAAAACACACCAGCAAGTCCACCTCTGAAAGGCTGAAGAAAAACAAAATGAAGACTTTGGAGTGGTCTAGTCAAAGTCCTGACCTGAATCTATTGAGACCTTAAAAAGGCGGTTCATGCTCGAAAACCCTCCAATGTGGATGAATTACAGCAATTCTGCAAAGATGAGTGGACCAAAGATAGTGTATTCCTCCACAGCGCTTTTTCACACCACTGTATATTGTAGTTAGACCTTAGACCTTCCTAGTATGAATACATTGCAAATGAACATTGCTCAATGAGTAGTTAAAAAAAACTAATTGCCAAAAGTGCAAATACTTGGACAGACAAACACATGCTGCTAGCAAACTAGCTGGCTAATGTACGCTAGCTAGTAAAAAAAAATACAGTCACGCACACAAAAAGTATAGAGATAATCATAGACAGAGAAATTGAGCTAGGTTTAAAAGGTTCTTTCTAGTGCAATATTAAACAGTTATCAGAAACATAAAACACTACATAAAACATCAGGAACAGTGAAAGAGGTGCTATGTGAAACAACTGTGTTGTGTTACCAAACAGCTACTACAGCACCATCTTGTGATTAATGTTGGGACTTTACACATGAAGTATTATTGGCTTTTATAGCACAGTGCTGTTGATGTGGAGATTCTGATTGGTCAGAAGGTGTTGATTAATTTTTTTTTAACAGCAGCCCTGACAATAATACAGCTGCACAACACAGGTTTATATTAGTGTTCTTTATGTGTTATCATTTCTGTAGTCACTTACACAGTAACCTGTGTGTTTTAAAGAAAAAGAGAAAGAAAGAAAAACATTGTTTTGTTTATGAAAGGATTTCCCAGTGTCAAGGCTTTGTCACAGTTAGCGGTAAAGCTGTAGCTTTAGTTTTCTAATGCAAAAAGGCTAAAGGTTAATTTGGTTCTCACTTAAAGTTTGTATTCTTAGAATTAATTTTCCAACAAACCCTTAAAGAACCCTTTAAGAACTTATGCAGAACATCAACTCATTGTTTTTGTTTTTTTTTGAGACACACTGATGAAACACACTGACTACATGTGTCTAAACTTTAGGATATAATGGTTTAATGGTGCAATATTTCTTCTTCTTCTTCTTCTTCTTCTTCTTCTTATTATTATTATTATTATTATTATTATTATTATTATTATTATTATTTATGTTTTGCTCTTAAACTAAACGTTTCTAATGGGTTTTTGGTGAGATACATTACCACTGGTCTGAATTTAAATTTTTGTATAATATGACCAGCAGATGGCATAGTGACACGGATGATAACAATCTCAGCTACACTGCTTGTCCAGACACTGTCTTCTTCTTCACAGTCTAAATAAAATAAGGAAGAACACTTTGAGAAAGCTCCAGATATCCAGCATCTTGACTGTGAAAGACTTTACTTGACTTTTTTTATTTTATTAAACTATGGTAACTTCAATGAAATATAAATGTAATCATCAGTGGAGTGAGTAATGATGTACTCGGAAAGTATTTCATGAAGCATGGTTTTCATGTGTAGGGCAGTGCATCTGATTCTCCAAAACAAGTAAATTACTTATTTTTATTCCAAATGCATGCAATTATTGATTTGGTGGCTGAAATGTAAGATGCTTATGATAAGATTACTAAAAAGTAAGAATTTTCTGTCGTTTGCATGTGTTTCAAATAATTGTTGTTTCTCAGAATCTGCTTGCAAAGTAACCTGCAGGAACTGTTGCACATCTCTACCTTTAATGCCAGACCAAGCTCAACTGTGGGTTGAAGAACTCAGGCTGTCCTGAGAGCCTGCATGAAAAAAATGAAAAGGATCCTGAATGTAAGTGCGATCCCTAGCGTGTCATGGAGGTTGAAATGGAGGACTGGAGTCCATAACAATCCTGCTCCCAGGGTGCCAACATAAAGAAAACAAAGCTGTCCAAATATCCTGATTGGATTTCCAAAGAATCTATGCACCTGAAGACAATGGCTTTGGGAAATGTGGGAACAATACAGAAGCCGGAGATTGTCTGCAATATAGGGGGTAGATATTTGTAAAAAAAAAAAAAAAAAAAAGAGTTTGCCAGCAACCAAAGGAATCGTAATCCATCTGATGGGTGACATTGTGAAAGGGATGCTGGTCCCCTGTGTGTTGCTGCCGAGGATGATGAAGTTGGGCAACAGAGCATGGAGAACAGGATTCCAACGCCTTCACACGATAGCTCAAGCATGATCAGTGTATGATTTTAGCTTTACATGCATACTAAGCATTTTTTTTGCATGTCTAACTGATATTTTTGCATAACTGTACTAATAACTTTGTTGTAGGTGCCATGTTTGACAGATGGCCACATAGATACCTGACCATTGTGGTAAATAAAATGTTCTCCATGAAATTAGAGAGGCTTTCAAATAATTTATAGGTTTTATTTTAAATTTCTGAAAAGTAAATTTCTCAGTTTGTATTCGTCACTTTGAAAATCTTTTAATAATAATAATTTTATTTTGTAAGTAATGAATAGAAATCTGTTAAAGGAAACAATCCAGTGATAGTTGCGTGATGCTGCACAACACGACTCTAAGTTATTGTTACCACCCTGAAGATGGTTATTGTCTTCTAACAGCACACCATTGCTTTTTTATTGTATATTTATTTACTTTTTATATTCAATTATTTTCATAATTACAGAACTACATATTATAGAAATGATCTACATCATATCCTTGGAAATTACCTTCAAAGGTAGCAGGCCCTATGTACCTTCCTTCCTTTGTTGTGGGGGTTTTTCTACACCATTGTATCCCTGTATAAAACCTATCTATACAAAGAAGATGTGAAAAACATTTATTTTTGAAAAATGTGGCCACATTGCAATTACATTTTATGTATTTAGGGATTTTTAACATTATACATTGCTACAAATAGCTATAAAGAAAATTGGATGTAGGTTTAACTGTATAATTAACAAGCCAGAGACCACAGTGCAGAAAATTCCTACTGAAACATTAATTTTTTACAGCATTTAGCAAACACCTCCAGCATTTAGAAAACATATTTAGCAAACATATCCAGAGCGATGTTTTGAAGTCTCTATCAGTGAATTCATCAACATAAGACAACATAAGAAGGAACCATGAAAGGAACTCTGGGTACCAGTCCTCTTCTGAGTGACACAACGTAGCATTTACTTTAGACAAAATTAATATTTTAATCTTTAAAAAAATGACATGTCTGCTGAAAACTTGCTCTCTTGCATATATATTTATTTATTTCAATGATTGAAATAAATTTGTTTGGAAAAAAGCATAGGGATTTTCTAACATGGCTGCTGTCAAACCAGGGCTCGTCTTTGTGTGTTTAACATCAGGCCGTGAGAAACATGTGGCTGAGCAGATGTAGCATTTCTAGCAGGGGGGTTTCTGCTAACGAGAGTGAAAAGTGAGAGCTAGTAGGGGGCACAAAAAGGGAATCTCTCTCCCTCACACACACAGTACATAACCCATAGACCTCATGGACAGGAGTGTGATGCGGAGATTCCTGTGGCCTGTGTCCGTTCTCTCTGTGACTCTCTCTCTCTCTCTCTCTCTCTCTCTCTCTCTCTCTCTCTCTCTCTCTCTCTGATGCTTTTCTTTCACATCCCTAAAGATTTTCAGTCATTTAAATTTCCTGAAATAGCTGAATTGCCAGAAGAGCTGGATTTGTGTTGTAAACTTGAAGACTATTACTACACAAGATTATACTGTAAAACAAGCCCTGGATCTGAGATCAGAGCCTGAGAGAAACTTCCAGCACTAAAAGGTTTATTAAGTATCCCTGAACATGTCGTTTCAAACACCCTAAAAACACAAGGCCTATTTACCTCCAGGGAAAAATATCATTTATCCACATAATACAAATATTTAGATCCTATAAACACACAAAAAACTGTGCATACAATTATGATCACACAAGTACATATTACTTATTACGTCGACCTTTTTTTTTTTTTTACATCTTTAGCTTCTTATTAAGCTTAGCATAAAATCCTGGTTTAAATTACACTGAATTAGGAAAATTACTGAATGCTAACATTATTTGAATTACAACATTAACCATTCTGCTAATAGTATTCCGCTAACAGTAGCCAAGTTCATTATCAAAGTAGCTAATGTGAGTTGCTAGTATATTTTGTATTTAAAACCAGAAGAAATGAACATAGAAACTCACAGTAAACAATGAACGGCTTGGTTTGCAATTGTCTGTTGATACTTCGCAACAAAATTCAATATTCAGAAGAGGGCTCTCTCTGCAGGTTATGTTGTTACACTAATTTAGATGAACAAATTTATTGTTTAACTAATATGTTAGACAGGATTTCTAGAAGGGTAACATTTAGATTTTGTGTAATCAAAATTGATGGCCAGGTTGCTAGCAAACATTGATGTTAATAGAGTATTGTTTATCAATAGCATATTTGTGAGTAAGCTAGCTAAATTTTAAAACTATTTTTACTGTGTATTGGACACAGATAGGGGGGCACGGTGGCTTAGTGGTTAGCACGTTCGCCTCACACCTCCAGGGTTGGGGGTTCGATTCCCGCCTCCACCTTGTGTGTGTGGAGTTTGCATGTTCTCCCTGTGCCTCGGGGGTTTCCTCCGGGTACTCCGGTTTCCTCTCCCGGTCCAAAGACATGCATGGTAGGTTGATTGGCATCTCTGGAAAAATTGTCCCTAGTGTGTGATTGCGTGAGTGAATGAGAGTGTGTGTGTGCCCTGTGATGGGTTGGCACTCCGTCCAGGGTGTATCCTGCCTTGATGCCCTATGACACCTGAGATGCCCTATGACACCCCGTGACCCGAGGTAGTTTGGATAAGCGGTAGAAGATGAATGAATGAATGAATGAATGAATGAATGGACACAGATAGTTTTCAAGTTTTTTCGCAAGCTTGATAATGTTATGCAAACTATTAGTAAACTAAAAAATAGCTAGCTGGCTATCTAACTTCTAGCTTGTGTTTGTTCCAGCTTGATATAAGTCTTGATTAACATTGTCATATCCTCAGTGATTTATTTAACATAGCCACACATCAAAATATTACATTCTCATGATTGCCATTTTGGAAAATGAGCATTGAGAAAGTTTCTGTGTAACCTTGTCACATTTTGCTTATATATTAATTATTCTGTAATATATATAATATATGTATCTCAGTATCTCAATTTTAAGTCTGAATTTTTTCTGAAGGAAAATGTTAAACTGCTAATCATTACCTCAAGTATATGGTGCAATCCTCTTGGGTGTGTCTTCCTGCAATAGCTGCTACAGGTTTAAAAGTTTAAAGGTTTCCCACCATGCTTGATTCTAGTAATGACCCCAGCATACAGAATCTGTGCAGTACAGAGACTGGACAAGTGTTTCTCATTATAGAGCAGCTGTCCAACAGCTTTCCACAGGAATGACAGAGGAGTCGATTGCCTTCGAAGTCGAGCAGCTGTTTCTTCAAATGGCACCCTATTGTTTAGCCTACACATTCTAGCTAGTTGCATGCACATTTTTTAAAAGATGTTATTCAGAAACTAGTTTCTTACTTCACCTATCAAAATGAGATTTGCACAGTTTATACTCTAATCAATAACGTAGCAAATCGGTTAAAAATGTTTGTAATAAACATATAAAATGTAATTCAACTGTGTATTTGTTGATCTACATTAGCTAGCTTATTAGCAAACCTACCTTCTGGTTTGAATTACAAAGTATACTACAGACTCTTATGTTATGTTCTTATGTCCATTTGCACATTGTTTTAGCGAATATTGCGCACAGATCTTTGTGTGATGGAGGAGGCTTTTAGTGGTGGTTTGCTTCACCACATTGTAGGCACATTTTAGAGCAGTGTACAGTAAATGAAATGTGGCAAAATAATTCAATGGAATGGTAAATTGTGGCATCAAACAGCTATAAGGACCTGAATTCCTACTGTAACTAATCTAAACTTGAACAGATAAGACAGCAGGAATGATACTTAATAAGCATAACTGTTTCTCTTCACTGTTATCTGTCTGTTGGTGTATTCACTTTACACATATATCACATTAATTTGTACTAAGACAGCCAGCTATTAGCATTTAGCTAGCGTTAGGTAATAAATGTTCGGTAATAAATGTATAAATAAAACTGAATAAATGTTAGGTAATAAAGCTCATTTTTTAATCTTGTTTCCCAGTAACATGACAAGCTCCATTTTTTTGTCTCATTAACTTAAAGAAAAAGATAAAATGCAGTTAACTGTCTTATATAACATAGCACCAAAGCTGCAGTGCAGAGATAATGAAGCCACTGTCATGCAAATGTAGCCAGGTTTTCTACTTTTGGTTTGCTGTGAAATATACATCTACAGACACATTTATCAGTTTATTAAGCTATTTTTTCATAAAACGGATATTCATTTAATTAAAATAGGTTTTTAAAGAGCCGTGTTTGTGGTCAGTACTGAATTGTTTTATGGGTTGGTTTTGGTTTCAGTAGACCAAGATAATTAATACTTTATTATATGCATCA
The DNA here is from genome assembly GCF_030014155.1 of Tachysurus vachellii. Classification (NCBI taxonomy): domain Eukaryota; kingdom Metazoa; phylum Chordata; class Actinopteri; order Siluriformes; family Bagridae; genus Tachysurus; species Tachysurus vachellii. Next base: position 30,786,685 of record NC_083460.1, read on the forward strand.
GCAGATACCTCTGTAGTACATAGTTACTGTTATGTTCCGTTGCAGAGTATGCACTTTGTATACGAACGGTCATCAGAGCAATCACTGAAGAAGAATTGCATTTCAGGGCTATGGGGTTTTGCAGCCAGACACAGTTACACCACTCACAGCTGCCTCACATCCACAGGGAAGTAACCCTGCAATGCTAATGTTTCAAAATAGCATAGTCTTCCTAGCAGTATCTCTCTCTCTCTCTCTCTCTCTCTCTCTCTCTCTCTCTCTCTCTCTCTCTCTTACACACACACACGCCAGACATCTCAGTGGAATTATATACAGTGTCTAGGGTTATGATTTCCACAATCTTTTCAGTCTTAAAAGTGAACCATGTTGGCAGCCCAAAAGGCTGAAAGGCTGAAAGTCTTTTATTACCAAACCAATGCTGGTGTTTATGATGTCGTTTATAGTTCATTCTTTTTAGATCAGTAGCATTAATCTGGAATGAATCTCAATTATGAATGTTTATTGTCAATAAACTATACCCATAAATATGACTGGAAGGTCTGGCTATAGAGTGTACAGTTTAAAAATGCAGATCAGGCTGAAGCTGTTCCTGTAATCCTGCTTGTGCACATCACTACATCTTTTTATTCTCTATTGAATGTGATGATGATGATTAGAAAGAGCAAAAACTTGCTGTTAGCTACATGCTGGCAAAGCAAGTGTGTGGATGGGATTTGTGGTCATGGTTGCTTGCCCAAACTGTGTTACCTCAGACCTTACAACTCTGAAGAGGAAAGTAGAACTGCTTTGTCAATTTATTTTAGTCTAGTTCTGTTTTAGTCAAGATGTGGACCCTAAATTAGGAATGTTTACTCTGTAATTTAGTAGGAACTTTCTTACTACTAATATAGTCTTGGCAAATTCCTACCCACAAGTTAGTGCTGCCCTTTCATATGACAGCTGGATGCCACCCCTGGAGATAGAAGGCTATCCAGAGCAACCTAGAGTCACATAAAGTTGGTCAAGCTTATCTTTTTGAACTGCTGCTCATGCTGCGTCATGTGAATACAGTTGCCCATGCCTGGCTAATGGCTGTAATTGACAGCAGAGGGAGAATAGGCAACTACTCCCACCCAGCGAGCACAAACTCATAGCCAATGATGGCTACAGCATCATTTGATTTGATCTCACTATCTCCTGAGAATAAAGCAAACACATTCCTCTTGTTTCAAATAATTGATTAATAAAACGGAAAATGTACAAGACTGCCAGGTCTGGTTTTGTCCATCTATACTATGTTTATCTCTGATGTTCATCATGATGACTGGAACACAGATTTATTTTTGTCTGTGCATATACAATTCCTTTACATATATATAAAAAAAACACACTTAAAAAAATAAATTTGTTTTCTTGGAATGTGGATTATTAATATTTTAACATAGATCAAACCCTGGGTAATTGAATTTCACAGTTTAGGAAAGGTAGATATTTAGTTTGCTTACTTATTTACTAGGACAGTGAGGTGCTGAGTAAAATTTTACAGACTTCCTGTAAACAAAGACATTATCAGCTTAAATTTTTTGACTTATTGTTTAATTATCTGCATTAAAGCATATTTAGTAGCCACTGTTAATTTATTAATTTAATAACAATCAGAGGAAAGATGTGCAGTTAAGTATGAGTGAGGTTTGAGGACAGCCGGCAGCTCCTGAGAGGTTTAGGTGTTAAACTCTGCTCATTTCTTAAATTACTTTTTGGGAATAGAGAAAGGCTCCAATAATTGAGTACCAGAGTGGTAAAGACCACTCTTCAAAACATTTTTTCTTTGAATGCCTCCAATTGTCGAAACAAACCTTAAAGATTCCCTGAAGAGCTAATGTATTTTAAGGACATTCATAAATATTGAATCTAAAAATAAACAAATCAAATGCATGATTTGCCATTGTTTAATAAATAAGAAACTTGTTGGCCAATTGCTTTGGTGTAAAAGGAATAAAACATTCTGGAAAATGTTGTTTTAGTTAACTTTAAATTAGTTAAAGGCAGTGGTGGTCAGTGCTTAAAGGTTAAATGGTTAAGTCTCTGGGTTGCTGATTAGAAGGTCAGGGGTTCAAGGCCTAGCACTTTTAAACTCCACTGTTGGGCCATTGTTTAACCCTGTCTGCTCCCATAGTGCTGTATCATGACTGTCCCTGTGCTATGACCCCAGTTTCCTAACAAGCTGGAATATGCAAAGAAAATAATTTCACTGTGCTGTAATGTATATGTAACAAAAAAAAAAAAACACTAAGGAGTGGTAAGACTTTAACTTGCACTATGCTCAATCACATCACCACACTGTTTTTGGATGTTTTATTTTATTTTAACAGTAAGATGCCTCAAGGTTTAATTTGATGGTTTAATAATTAATGAATAATGTCATGATATCTGACAAGTATTTGGAGAGTGTCAGTTAAAATGTTGGCAGTGAAAATGCGTGGGATTTTTATGAAGTACATGACAAAGAGAATGTGTTCCATTTCCTTCTACTAAGTACAATGCAAAATAAGATGGGTCCTCTCTCCTTAGTCTGAAACTTCAGTGCAACATTATTAAGCTTTTTAGTGCCTATCTTCAGTCATAACCATATGGCTCTGATGAAATTTTCCCCAGGGTCTTGATGTATGTGTTCAGTCTATGTATGCATGCATGTTAAGTTACATAATACCCCTCATGGTATGCAGCCACACCGGTCAGAGTAGAAAACCCCCACATGCTCATATATCGACACCAACCCCCCACCCCTACAACCCCCACCTCTTACAAGGCCTTGATCAGGGTGGGTTAAAATGTCTTGACTGTGCAGTGTGCCTATGCTCTGCTCACCACTGTCTGGCCAATCAGATTCAGTGTTTTCTCACACACCCATTGACCTGCTCCCCAAACTCAGAAACCAAGCTCTATGACATTCTTCCTTTTTAGTGCCAAGATTTGGACATGCTCCTTTCTACAGATTAGCGCCCACACTGCAGTCACTGCCACCGTCTCTGCTCCTGCTGGGCGATGTATTTGCTTTTTTTCTTTCACATAAGTCAAACTGTGACATGGTGGATTATAAAAACTGGTAATTGTTGTGAAGCACAAATTATTGAATCACAGTAAAAGCTCTCTCTCTCTCTCTCTCTCTCTCTCTCTCTCTCTATATATATATATATATATATATATATATATATATATATATATATATATATATATATATATATATATATACATATATATATATATATTCATTTCAATTCAATTGAAGTTTATTTGTATAGACCTTTTTACAATTGACATTGTCTCAAAGCAGCTTTACAGAACATAAACAAAAGGTTAATATAAAGAATAATATAAAGATTAATAGAATACAAAATTCAAGATAAATATTAGATATATTTAAATATGTATGTATTTATCCACAATGAGCAAGTCTGAGGTGACTCAGGCAGCAGTGGCAAGGAAAAACTCCCTAGAATGGAAGGAAGAAACCTTGAGAGGAACCAGTCTCAAAGGAGAACCCATCTTCATATGGGTGACACTGGGGGTGTGATTATAAATATACAGTCTGACAAATGTTGTATTGATGCAAAAGATCACATGGAGTTCACAACTGGAGCTGTATGTATGTATGTATGTATGTATGTATATATATATATATATATATATATATATATATATATATATATATATATATATATATATATATATATATATATATATATATATATATATGTTTGCATTGTTTTCAAAATAGTTTCATTCAGATCTAATTCAAATTGAAATATTAATTATGTAAATCAGATCTGACTCGTATTCGTCAAACATTATATAAATATCACACATTTCTATTTATCAATTTACTTATTTACTTAAACGAAAATATTTCAAAGCCTCCTAATAGTGAATGATTAAAAGACTGGGGGCAGGAGTAGTGGTTTTTGCCGCTTATTTCCCCGCTAGCAGGGCCAATCATTTAACAGTTGCTTTGCATATGAACCAATAGAAAGCGAGTGTTTTGCATATGAGATCCCGCTTGAAGCATAAAGCCACGCTAATAGCGGCGACTCTTTCAAACTAGTGGAGGTGCTCAAAGCTCATCAGACATCCACGCGCAGTCCTTTCACCCGGACTAAACTAAACATTACTTTGCAATCATCATTTTATTAAACCCAAGAAAATATTTAGCACTTATTTTGAAGAGAATATGGGAAGAGAAACCGTTGCTTTGCACATCATCTGGATGTATTTTTTGAGTTTTTCTTGCAGTCTTTCAACCACTGTTTCTCCAACATTGGAAACGAGCACATTCAGTAAGTATTGATGCTTCTGCTTTTATTATTACATTTTATTATGTACCATTTCATTCGGATTGAAGTAACACTGGTTTAGAGAACAGGGTGCCTCCTCTTTCATGCAGTTGTTAATGTAAACTGAGTGAAATAAAAGGAGGCGCTCAGATGAAGCGTCTGTGGAGCCCCTGGTTCTGAGACCCCAGTGCTGGGGCCCTGCACAGATTTACACAAATTACATTATACATTTTCTTTACATTTGGAATCCTTTTTATAATTATTATTATTATTATTATTATTATTATTATTATTATTATTATTATTATTATTATTACCAAAATTTATGCAAATACAAATTTATTAATGAACTAAAAGCGTTATCTAAATCACAGGTTCTTAGAATTTAACCTCTGCTTTTCTGTATGATTTGTGTAAGCTTTTTAGTATTGCTTTATTTCCTAGGATAAAAATAACCGAAACTTAAGTGTTAAGGCATCACAGGTGTGTTCATGATATTATTGTTGCAATTCTATTTTAAATGATCTGCAAATTTTACAATGGCTGTGAGAACTCATATACGTTAGAGGAAAGTTTTATTTTGCCATTTGAAAGTATTTACACTTCCAAATGTTGTTTTGTTAACTTTGTTAAGTAGGCAACATCACAACCAACTCTACAGACTGGATGGAGGAATTCAGCAACATTGAGTCCAAATTTGCTCTGAGAACAATCGAGGAACCGGAGGACGATCTATGCTACATTGTTCCTGGCCAACGGGACACCATTAAAGAGTGCAATTTCAATCCAGACAACAAGACTTTTGTAATTATTCATGGATGGACTGTAAGTGCATTAATTCATCAAGTGTGTTCAAGCAAAGTGAATGTGAAGGTGTTTCCCACAAACTGATCACCTAAACTTTGTTCAGGTCACTGGCATGTATGAGAGTTGGGTTACCAAACTGGTGACAGCTCTGTATGAACGCGAGCCAGCAGCCAACGTCATTGTGGTGGACTGGCTTGTCCGGGCACAGCAACATTACCCAACCTCTGCTGCCTACACCAAGCTTGTTGGCAATGATGTGGCCAAGTTTGTCAACTGGCTACAGGTGAGAGACTAAGCAAAGACTCAGTACAAAATAATATCGGTACAAAAGTTTGCATCTCATTTTCTAAATGCTGCATTAATTTTCTCTAATAATATGTTTGTCCTTCTGCCTTCATAAACACCTACAAACACTTTTCCTTATTCTGAAGAACTTTTGTTACTTCTCCTTACTAATACTAGTGCATAAAAATGATTTTTAAAACAATTTTCTGCTGGTTGTCCTATTAGTTCTTAAATATTTCTATATTTTATAAAAGAAAAAGGTGAACTGAAATTGTGAAATTATATTTTGGTAAAATAAAGTATCTTGTAATTTGAACATTAAACATTTTACAACTTTAAAGTATGAAAATTAAAACATCAAATCAGATGCTGTCTAATTTTGTAATTCATTTGATCTCATTTTTTATTCTGGAAAGATATTATGATGTATATGAAAGTGTATTATGACCTATCAATGTTTTGAAATCTCTCAGCCCTAGATATTCTAAATGGTGCATAATGTGCAGAATTACCTATATTTCATTTTTAGCATGTTCTTTGTACAGTGTACACTCACTGAAAAAAGCTACTACCTTTTCTTTACACTTGGATTTCAAGTGTGCATCTTTTTAATCAGAAGTATGTATTGTTTACAAAGAAAGATACATGTATTCTAAAAGTCAATTATAGTCCAATATAATCTGTTTGAAAAGTACACTATCGCCACAGTTCTAGGTAAAAGATACTGCACGTATTAAAGGCACAAATGAAAAAGGGTGTTTCTATTCTAGCAACAAGGGCAGGTACAGTTTTTCTCCCTGGAAATTTTCATAGTTTTCTTCTCAGTAGATAAAGACAGTGCAAATATTTGCATCATATACTGTCAGGTACACCCATGTAAACCATTTAGGATTAAATCATCTTCCTTTTGAATAAAAGCCTTCCGTTGCCTTTATTTCTTGCTGATAGGCTGAGCTGGAGTATCCATGGGAAAAGATTCACCTACTGGGTTACAGTTTGGGTGCTCATGTTGCCGGCATTGCAGGACTTCTCACAAGAAACAAAGTCAGCAGGATCACAGGTAACTCATCAACATGCATCTGTCCTACTGGCTTAATCTGGTTTGTTTACACCCCTTTTAAAGTCACTAGACTGGAGACAGCTCGTTGTTGGTTTTAGGAGGACATAGTAAAACTGTTAACCTTTCAGGACTTTATAACATTTTTATTTGCAGGGTTTATTGTAACTTCTTAAACACCCAGCAGCAAATGGTGGGATCAAATGATAATAAAGAGATTTTTGCAATATTTGCCATTGCAATACTTATAGCACATAACCATATGTTTTTATTATACTTTTAATATAATTTATTATACATGTTTTTTTAATAAACAGTCACAAAAAATGAGTCATACATACATGCTGATGTAATTTAGATTTGTTTCCAAACATTTTTTATTTCTGTTCATACAGGCATGGATCCAGCTGGCCCAAGCTTTGAGTATGCTGATGCCCAGAGCACACTTTCCCCAGATGATGCCCAGTTTGTTGATGTGCTCCACACGAACACCCGCGGCTCACCGGACCGCAGCATCGGCATCCAGAGGCCTGTGGGTCATGTGGACTTCTACCCAAATGGAGGGACGTTCCAGCCTGGATGTGATCTACAGAACACCATGATGATGGTGGCTACCACAGGGTTGAGAAGTGAGCTCTCTTCTTTATACTACAAACAGTTTACAGAAGCAAAACATGATTACTATGTAATCCTAAAAGATTATTTGGCCTTAAATTAGAGGTTAATTAGTTTAATAAAAAAACCTGTTTAAAAAACAACTAATACTATGCTTACATTTGCAGCTGATAATGTTCCTGCTGAAAATATGGATCCCCTCTTACAATTTTATGAAAATAGTCTCATACAGTTATTTTGGCATAAATAGAATGTCTAGAGTACAGGTGTACATCGAGGTGGGCAGATTTACGATTGGCATTTTTTGTGAGAGTGGGTAAGATTAAGATCAAATTAGGATTGCTAAAGGTTTTATGTGAGTGGGAGAAATTGGTCATAATTTCTGTAGGAGTAGGTGGGATTGGTCAGGTTTGCAAAAATATAAAATCCTAAAAAACATTTAGACCTATTTAGGTAGCACCTTGCTACTGTTAGCATTTTGCACTTGTAATGAACTCACTTCTGTTTGTTGTATTCACTAGACATGGACCAGATTGTGAAGTGTTCCCATGAGCGCTCCATCCACCTCTTCATCGACTCTTTGGTCAACATGAAGCAGCAAAGCATGGCATACCGCTGCAGCTCCAAAGAAACCTTCAACAAGGGTGTGTGTCTGAGCTGCCGCAAGAACCGCTGCAACAAGGTGGGCTATGAGGTCAACAAGGTGCGCAGCCGCCGGAGTAGCAAGATGTACATGAAGACCAGAGAGATGATGCCGTACAAAGGTAAAAGATTAGGCTTGTCACTTGCTGAAAAACCAAAAAGGAAATCATTGCTGTTGTCCTTACAATAAGTATAGCTGATGTAATTTATTACAGTGTAGTCTATGGTTTATTGGGCCAAATTTGAATAAAAAAAATTAGCTGTAAAAAAAAATCAGGCTATATCCTGAGCAGATTAGGTCATTTGTAGATCTTTGTTTTGTGCTGTTGTTAGTAATATTACAAAGGATTGGTTGTAATGAGGATTATTAATATGCCTTGTGATAATAAAAGGCTTGTTTTACAACAGAAGCACCTGTGCTACGACAATAATGGCTCCAGGCCAGCAGACATTTCCTTTCAAGATAAAGCTGATTACTTCCCGTTCCTATATGACGGAATTTTCCCCTGCCTATTTCTGTTTCTCAGAAATTCTATTTTAATTCCATACAGTTTTCCACTACCAAGTTAAAGTCCATTTCTTCAGCAAGAGCCAGCTAAGCTATACAGATCAGCCCATGAAGATTTCTCTGTATGGCTACTCTGGAGAGAAGGAGAACATTCCCTACATTATGTAAGTTGGATTCAGTTTGTCATGTAAGATGCAGCACAAGGATGTTTGTTGATGGTGGTGTATGTCATGGTGTGTTTGATGTATGTCATGCAGGCCTGCTTTGAAAACCAACACCACCATTTCGTTCTTACTCACCACGGATGTGGACATTGGCGAGCTACTGATGGTGAAGATTCTCTGGGAGAAGGATACTATCCTCAGCTGGCCCTGGTGGAACCCAGACACTTTCCACATTCGCAAGCTGCGCATCAAATCTGGGGAAACACAGTCCAGGTGATTAAAATGGGAATAGTAGGGGTGGAGCATAATTAATATTTATGATACCATTGTATATATTTAAGAATCAGTGTGGATTGGGTAAAATTTGGACAACAATCAAGAGTTAAACAGAGCATGTGGCAGGTGCTTGTCAGTTCTAGCAGAGGTCTGGCCGCTGTGTCTGTCGGTTCTTATAACGAAGGTGTGTCATCTGTGTGGCCTCTTTGCTTGTCAGTTACAATGAAGTAGGCATGGTCTCACCATCAAAACACTGAAAATTTAACAGTTTTTATGGTACAGAAAAAATTACTTATTGTATTGTTAATCAGAATCAAGCTACTTTTCTCTGTAGACCTCTGGATTGTAGAAAACCTCTGGATTGTACAAAAATTCTTGTGCTGATGTTCCATTGTACAGCTATACACACCCCTAATATATTGCAATAAGTTTGCACACTTACAATATGCAATGTTTCAGAGTGCACTTCACTGCCAAGGATGGTGAGTTCTCCTACCTTGCCCGTGGAGGGGATGTCGCTGTGTTTGTGAAAGATAAAGAAGCTCAGTCAAGCCGCAAAAGTGAAAGGTAACATTTTTTGATTTATTTCCAGCGTAATATAAGCTGCAAATGTTTCATCATGTAGCAAAGCTTGTTATAATTCAAAATGTTAATCAGTTGAAACTTTTTATATGGTATATATCAATGGTATGATGTTTTTGACTTTGACAGATTGCACAAGTTGAAGATGCATGGCAGCTCATTCAAAAATACTGCCTTAGACGCTTAGAGAGGCCCTCGCTTGTCCAGCATTTTGCCAGAAACTGAGGGGAACCTGCTGAAACCAGACAGGGAGAGAGACGGTGCAGTTTCTGTACATTCAGAACCGAGCAAGATGCAGAATTGTAGCAATTATGTGACCTTCACCCATAAGCACATCCTGTAAGGAACCTTTACTTGTGATAACCTTAAACTGCTGAGCAGTTTAAAAGAAATGTTTAATTTCTAATTACCGCTAAGTATTATTGATTAGCTGAACTGCTCACTGGAGCTCAGAGTAGAGCCAGAACTTGGACCCTGACCACTTCTCATTGGCTGTAAATAGGCATGTGCATGTTCAACAAACTTCATGAATGAAATGCTGCTTGAGGTTTGTTTGTGGTAGAAAAATCTGACCAATGAGACCAGCAATGATGTTATGATAATAGTGATAGAACAATCATGCACATGCCTAGATGCTAAATATTTCTTTAAATAAAAGATAAGGAGTCCTTTATTGTTATGCAATATATTTGTACGTATATGTAAGTAAACTGTTACACTGTTATAATGTGTGTATTGAATTTTTGTCAGCTTTGGTCAAACCTAAGCAAAAGTAATAAACAATGTAGGGAAAAATGGGCATCACGCAGGGTTTTACTCAGCTAAAAGGAGCTTGATAAGTCTCATATTGACTGACTGACTCACTGAGTCACTAACTGACTGATTCATTGACTGAATGATGGAATCACTAAGTCACTGACTGACCGATACACTGAGTTACTGACTGATTAATCACTGGCTCACTGACTAGCTCTAAAGGTGATTTCCCTGATGAACTAGCTTATTTCATCTGTGAAATTAAGCAGCATGTTTATTTCTTCTTATCTGCCTACATAGCAATCAAATACTGAGTGTACTTGATTACAGTGAAGTAATTGACACTGATGTGACACTAGGCTCTGTGCATATCATGGTGAAATTTTATAGAATATAAAAGACGTACAGCACTCAACAATTCAGTGAAGCACTGTGTAAAAGCCTATATTCTACCTAGAAGATAACACACATAATGCTGAACCTACAGGTCTTCATGTATTTAGCAGTCCAATTTTTGTATTTAAATAGTCATAATATGCTGACCACTTGCTAGCACGGGACCAAATACTCTCTTGGCTGAATCTATATACAGAACTAATCGATGTAAATATGTTTAATTGTTCTGTATTTGGAAATATGTAAGTTTAAGTTGTTTTTGTGTCTGTGGAGAAGTTACTGTGTTTGGCACAGGTCACTTTATAGGCTTGGATTGTCTTCCTGTTAGATTCATTTGTCACTTAATATCATAGGCAGAAGTCCTTTTTCATTTGCTCAATTGTTTCCGATTCACTGAAAAGATCACTCAAGACCTAAAATCTATTAAATGGGTATAAGTGTTTGAGGCATGCAAAAGTATAGGTTTTGATTCATTTTCAGTATGTAATCGTGCATTTAATCTTGCCTTATAATGTGATCATTGCCAGACTGTGAAAAAAAGAATTTTGAACATTCTTCTGAAAACTTTCCAACATGTACCAGAAACCGAGCCCTGAGGAAATCAAAAACAAAATAGCACTTGTGGAAAAAAAACAATTCCCCCACAGCAGTCATAAATATAGCAGTGTTATTTATTAATTGTATATATTTGTACATTAGCCTTGTATAAACAATGTATACCCTTGGGATTATTCATCGTATTAATATTCAATGCACTGCATAAATATATTTTAATAAAGAGTATGTATTCTAACTGTCTAAAGTTCTCTGTCTTTATGAGTTTTAACATGGAATTTAAAAACGCATAATAATTCAGACTGAAATGATGAACAACATAAAACTGAAAGAAGTTCAAAAGACTTGATTAAAAAAAATCGCAAATTGTTTATAAGACCACTGACAAATGTTGAATTGAGTTTAAATGTATGAAAATGAACAGAATTCACTTAAATGTAGTGATATATATAATGGTTGTTTAACCCTCTGAGGTCTGTCAATTTTTTGATACATGGAATTTCCCATTTCAGATAAAGGGGTTATATCTACTATTTCTGTGATTGATGTTTAGACTGAATAACAAAACATATGGTTGGAAAACTGTAATTAGTGCAACTATAATATGTCTTGAAATCAAATGGCAAATAAAAACCTAGCTGAATGCTTTTAACCCTCTTCCTCGTACAGGAGCTAACAGAAGCCCATGATTGGCTAGTGCTGCAGTAACTGACAGGGAAGAAATGCCCCTCCCACTCAGTATTACTATGCAGCCAGTGCTTGTTGCTCTCTTTGTCTCACAGCCACAATTGGTTGAAAATTTTTAACTCCAATATCTCAAAGAAAAGGCCAGCAGGTCACCTTTTCTATTGTACCTTTCCCTCTAATCTGATTAGATAAGTGATGACGTGCCTCGGCCACAAAAGCAGAAGTTTTGCAGATAATTGGACTGGAAATTGTCTGCTTTATACCAGATGACTCATCTGTTCAGAGTGTGTAATATTAGCCAAAAGTGGCTCTTTTAAGCACCACAGCAAAATAAAACAAACAATTTCATTTGTCTTTGAAAACAAGAAATGGTGAATATCTTTTTAAGTTTAGAGATGGACTTGTGAATGTAAGATGTTTAGAGATGGATTTTAAATAAGAGGTCTGCAGGGGTCTGACAAGACGATTGTGAGTTCCAGAGAACCAGTCCTTATTCATCATTATATATCCATACTCTATATCCATTACACACCCTTATATAACTGTATTATATTTTCCCTTTGTCCTGTGTAACATGAATGTCTATTCTAATTATAATCTCATTGCCAAATCTGCTTCATTTTCCAGACTTACTTACATTTGTTCATTTAAACATAGCCGTTTGTTTCCTGCAATTGTTGGGACATCTAATTCAAACAGTAAACAAACCATACATGCATATCATCTTGTAAAATTTGCTTTTAATTTATCCCCAATCCTTTAGTACTATTTGTTGGAAAAACAGATTTCCTCAAAAACAGGAGGTAAATCTTGGAACAGATCTTTGTCACATGTCTTTTACTGGCCTCTCTAAATGGAATTCCTGGAAATCCTGGCAAGTTAAGGAGTAATTTGGACTCTTCTGAAGTCCTGGCAAGACTTGATGTTCAAGTTGGAAACAAAAACTTTCAAAATGGCACTTGTTCTATGTCCACATACACTTTCTCTCTCACACACGCACACACAAACAGAGACCAATGCATAGCCATCTAAGAACAATAGCATCAACAGTGTTACTCAACTACATGTGATGTAAACAAAGTTGAAATGAGTTCATGATTCCTCTGAACTTGGCTTTCTGGGCTCTCAGCTGCTTTTCATGGAAAAGAGGAAACTTGGTTTGGGAATGAACAGAGAGTATTAAAGCATTTCTGTTCAGAGTCAATTCAAGAACACTTCTCTTGATATGGACATGTTTAAAAATGGAAATTGAAAAAAGTTATATAATATTTAGCATTACTCTAATTTCTGATCCTCAGAGTTCTGTGCGGGGGGCACGGTGGCTTAGTGGTTAGCTCGTTCGCCTCACACCTCCAGGGTTGGGGGTTCGATTCCCGCCTCCACCTTGTGTGTGTGGAGTTTGCATGTTCTCCCCGTGCCTCGGGGGTTTCCTCCGGGTACTCCGGTTTCCTCCCCAGGTCCAAAGACATGCATGGTAGGTTGATTGGCATCTCTGGAAAATTGTCCGTAGTGTGTGAATGTGTGAGTGAATGAGAGTGTGTGTGTGCCCTGCGATGGGTTGGCACTCCGTCCAGGGTGTATCCTGCCTTGATGCCCGATGACGCCTGAGATAGGCACAGGCTCCCCGTGACCCGAGGTAGTTCGGATAAGCGGTAGAAAATGAGTGAGTGAGAGAGAGAGTTCTGTGCTTGACCCTTTCTGTTATTATTTAGTTGTTAATAATTATAGTATATTAGTATATTATTAAATATGTATTAATAATTGTAGTATATTATTATTTAGACCCTTAGTATTATTTTGGCAGTTGACACTATCCTCCATCCTCAGAACAAAGTACTTAGTGTCTAAATGATATATTTAAATAAATAATTATTCTTGTTCTTATACAGCATGCAATTATAGATCCATCTAGCACTGTCATCCTGTCTCATTTGTATTCCTAAAAACCTCCAGTTGTGTATTTCAAGCCTGCATATCAAGAAAATCACTTCTATACTTGTAAACCTGTTAAGCTGTAGAGAAGTACACATGCTCCCCAGGTCAAGAGGGTGAGCTTCTCTGGCACTTGGTAATGTCTGATTTATTGTCCTCTGTAGGTCACATTACTAATCCAGGCTTCTGACCTGCAGCTGAGTGTGCATGACATTACAGGAAAATGGGGGCCAAAAACAGGCACTCTTCAGGTTGTTCTCTGAAGTGCAGGATGACCTCTTGAAAAGTTATTTAATCACTTCACAGTATTTATTGTAAAATGTCATGAAACAGGAGGTTTTTTTTTTTTACATTTTACTAGGACTAAAGTCTATTTTTTAAAACTTTACTGGTTATTGATTGATTAAATCAATAACCAGTTGACAATAACCAGTTGATTTTTTTTTTTTGACTTTACTGAGTGGACATACATTTTATTCTTACAGAATAAAAGTTTTCACATGTAATGGTTTGCTCTTTGGTTTACTCTCTATTTGTAAATTTCAAAGAAGATGTGCCAATTGAATCTTAAAAGGGCTTTAGGGAAAAAATTACCATGGTGTATATAAGAAATGGTCAAAAGCATCCTACATCAAAATTTATTACATAAGGAATAAAACCCATGGAGGAAATGTGTTCCAAGTAAACAATGGACGAAATGGTGGTGTAATGAAGCAGTATTACTGTTACCACCTCAAAGTTAATTATTAATTTAGTGTTTTATTCCACTTATACCCCAGCAATTTCTTGCCTAATTTGTTAAATATATTATCTCACTCTCTCTTAAAGTGAATGAGAAACATTCAGCTTGTTATTTTACTGAGAAACTACAAAATTGTACTTTGAAAACAAAGCTTTATTTTTGACTTCCAAAACCCTGATACCAGCGAATCAGGAGGAAACAACAAACACAAGCTCAGGAGTAAACACAGCAATTCTACCCTTTCCATCACCAAGCTGTTCAGATATTCTTTCAATTTGTCTAAAATGTGTGTAATTATGCCTTTATAACTGATTCCTTGTCAGAGGCATATCCAAACATATTGATTCACAGAAGGGGGCAGAATAACACTATGGCATGTTATGCCCTAGTTTATTTACAGAAAAAAAAATTTTCATATTAATTTTTCATAATATATTTATTGTTCCTTGGCACAAATTGAATGGCCACCTAACGTAAATAACTGATTTCATAGTTGTTCAATATTGTGTTCTAGTTAAATCTACACAAATTGTACAAAAATATTTACATCTAAACTCATGGCATATGGGTTGGAGGGGAAATCTGATCAACTTTATTGTCTTTATTTAACACTAATGTGGATGTAATGTTTCACAATAACTCAACACCACTGAAATAGCACCTATAACTTTACATATACGCTTATATGTAGTAAGTCTAGCATACTTGGTAGATTTATTGGCTAGGATAAATTACAGCTAGAAGTAAGTACGCATGTGAACATGTGTGTCCTGCAGTGGACTGGCATTATTCCCATCCAGATTTTATTCCCACTGCATAACAAGGGCTCATGGGAAAAGTACATTTACCATGACCTTGATCAGGATGCTTACTGAAAATGTTTTCCATATAAAATAAAAAAAGAGTCACTATATAGATAGATAGATAGATAGATAGATAGATAGATAGATAGATAGATAGATAGATAGATAGATAGATAGATAGATAGAATTAAATTATCTATCTATCTATCTATCTATCTATCTATCTATCTATCTATCTATCTATCTATCAGTTAATATACAGTACACACAAAAAAGGTGAGACAGACTCAAGCCCAAAACAAATCCAAAGAAAAAAAGAAACGTCAAAAAAACAGAAAGAGTGCAAAGCTGACCTGGAGCTGACCTGGGATCAGCCTGAAATAACGCGCGGGCTACAGTACCGTCTTGGTAAGCCACGCCCATCACCTGTACCACAGCCAATAGGATCCAGGAACATGCAGGTGTCTGTCACGCTTCGATTCGTTAATTTGGTTTGTGTAATATTACCTCATTTTCTTTCGCGTTTTTTATTCAGTCTGTGAAGGAGCTCCTGCGGAATAAAAAAAATACTTATATCCAAGTGCGCAAAAAAAAAAAGAAATGAATTAAGAAATGATTCGCGCATTCAAATGTGTCTTCTGTGTGTTCTGCCTCGCAGCTCTGGAGGGACCATCATACACTTTCAGTCTCCATGGTAAGTTACAACACTATCATATTTAACACAGTCTCTCCATTCCACTTCAATTCCTTTCCATATCATATATATATATATATATATATATATATATATATATATATATATATATATATATATATATATATATATATATATATATATATATAAACATCACTTGGTTTAAAGATTTCAGCTGATTTATTTATACTTATAATATAACTTATATAGTTATAATATTTGAGCTTTAGAATAACTCCTTTCATTTCAAGTGCCCAGTCATTTTGGATTATATTAGTATGCCAATTAAATAATAACCAAAACATGATATCATGGACTCCTGTTGTAAACATCATGGACCCCTGTGATGCCAGTTCGTGACACGGCACTTGGTCATTTAGTGTTACAAATGCACCTACTGTCATGTTTTAGGAGGTGCAAAGAAACGCTATATAACCTAAAAGCCAAAGCCCTATTTCTGAACCTCTTCCCAAATAGCTTCTTTAACAGATAACATATTGGAGCCCCTCAAGAGCCTGTTTCTCCAAAGAGAGCCAAGCAAGGCCCATTCCAGGTTTTCCCTAAGGAAACCAACGTTGCCTGACGAAGACATCTGCTACATTGTGCCAGGCAAATCTGAAACCTTGCACAACTGCAGTTTCAACAGTACAGCAAAAACGTTTCTGGTGATACATGGATGGACGGTAACTGCTCTTGAATCCAGTTTAATGTTAAACATTTGCTTAATCTTGAACAGTTCTCATTGATGTGCAATCTTGCATATGCTAGGTGAGTGGGATGTTTGAGAGCTGGGTGGCCAAACTGGTAGCCGCGCTGTATGACAGGGAGAAAGGTGCCAACGTGGTAGTGGTGGACTGGCTGGACATAGCTCAGAATCACTATGGTGTAGCAGCACATAAAACTCAAGAGGTGGGACAAGAGGTTGGACGATTCATTGACTGGATAGAGGTATGATATCATAAAGCACTCAGTATGCCATCCAAATACACTTTTATATAAACACTTAATATTGATATGTAGCATGAAGAAAAAACAAATTGACCAGACAGTACAAGAAACCTATAAGGTTTGTAGAAAAATGTGGGATACTGTGTCATGTAATTCAGTAGTTGGTAAATTGAAAGTTCATTGAGAGAATATTGAAAATACAGTGAGGATCCATGGAGGGGTACATTGAAGGTACATTAAACTGAGAGTACATTGATGGTTTATTGAGAGTACATTGAGAGAACATGAGTATGTTGAGGCTGCATTTTGGATGCTCATGACATAAATCTGGACATAAGAGTTACTCTAATTCACCAAAGGTTGCAGTCATGTCACATGACTCTTAGTCATAAGACCAAGTTAGAATTAGTCACAATGAATTTCTTAAAAGGCACACCTATAAGTAACACACACACACCCTTTAAATAACCTCAATAACTTTCATTCAGTCTTTGCTTCCTTTTATTAAGAATGGCATAATGAATGGCATTTCTGAGCTGTTTACATTCCTTGTCTTCCCTGTCTTATGAGATTGAATTTAACAAACCCTGGGTAAGCCATGGGTCTACAAAGGATTCAATAATGCTCTCTTAATGCCAATCTTCAGCTTCACAAATTCAACCTATCATTTCCTCCATTTTGTGTCTGATTTATGATTTCTGAGGGGACCATAGATTGTATGTTCTAAATGTGACTAAAGCTATCCAGCATATTGAAAGAAAGATATCTTTTCAGATTGATCCAGATATTGAATCAGACAACTGGTGTGGTTGTTGCCAAAAAGAAAGTTTTTGATCACAGGTCTGTTGAAGTACAAGAAACAGTACTGCTGACATATACATATGAAGAAAAAAAAAGACTTTTTGAGATTGCTAAGATTCATCTTCAGTCTCAACAGCAGTTAAACCAAATGATATAATTAAACTCTAAATATGTTTGTCATTCTTTCTTCATTGTTCATTATGTAGTCTGTATGTATTTGTGTTTGTCCTTTGTACTCATTTCAATTGTCTTAGCCATTCTATAGTTACAACATCAAATGTTGTCTGGCTTGTTTTGTGGGCATTTGAGTGAGGGCGACAGGATGCAGTGGAGTTAGTCTTGCCATTTGTTTTTCTGATTTACTGATATTTAAAATTGTACCTGTTGATATAAAGCATAACAAATCCAAATTTAAAATGACTTACTTCAGTTAACACAAGAGACTTATTTGTCTTCTCCAAGATTTCATTGCTGGATTTTTATCTCCATTTTCCACAGTCAGTAGTATTTTACATTGTCCAATCAGAGTACTTGCTGGGAGAGAAAAATTATACTTCTAAAATAGAAAATATAGAACACATTAGTGGTAAAAGTAGTCTTATAATTACAGATAAGGTTTTACAAGTCTAGTGAAATAACTTGAAATATAAATAGTAATCACAGCATTTGTTAAATGAAAACTAAAAGGAATGAATGTATAGTAAGAAAGGATTATGTCTGTTCTTTTTTAACTATGCCTGTATCCCTAAAACAAGGGGACAACCAATATTCCTCTGGAGAAAGTTCATCTCATTGGCTACAGCCTTGGTGCCCACATTGCTGGAATCGCAGGCAGTAGTGCCAACAAAAAAGTTGGAAGGATAACAGGTTGATGTCTATCTCAATTCTATAAATCAGGAATAGCATTGTAACTGAAATATTTATGATGCCAAACCAGCTAATTTCTATAAGATCCAGAAGATTATGTTTGGGATTTTGCAGGTCTTGATCCAGCAGGACCAGATTTTGAAGGAGTCCACGCACACCGCCGGCTTTCCCCTGATGATGCCCATTTTGTGGATGTTCTTCACACCTTCTCAGGAGGATCTCTGGGCCTCAGCATTGGTATCGAACAGCCAGTTGGCCATGTGGACATATACCCGAATGGAGGTAGCTTCCAACCTGGCTGCAACCTACGAGGAGCCCTCAAGAACCTGGCATCTTATGGATTGCTTGGTATGAATTCTAATTGTGATGTTGAAAAACTGTTTCCATCTGTTTCTGTCTATCTCATTGAAGGGGGCTTTGTTTGTTAGGTTTTGTGTGGATCCTCAGTCTATACTCTATCCCTTTTCTCCACAGCAATGAACAACGTCATCAATTGTGAGCAGGAGAGATCAGTTCATCTGTTTATTGACTCAATTATAAATGGGGCAGAGGCCAGTAAAGCCTACAGCTGCGGTAGCAGTGCAATGTTTGAGCGTGGAGTGTGTCTCAGGTGCCACAAGAACCGTTGCAGTACAGTGGGCTATGATACCAGGAGGGTTCACAAACCGCGCAGTATGAAAATGTTCACCAAGACCCGAGCTTCCATGCCATTTAGTGGTGAGTAGCCAAGATTTCTCAAGTTATATTTACATTTATTTGTTTGCCAAATTTAAGCCAATCCAAGCACAGAGCCATGTAAAAGCTAAATATTTCATAACTGGGTTCTAGTAAGGGTGAAGCATAAAGTAGAGCATTTCAACCAATCACAAATACACATAAACACTCATTCTCAAACATAGCCTAAACACAACATTGACCTTAGCCAGCTAATTAGTTAGCTGCTTTAATGTTGACATAAATGTTACTGTTTCTGTTTATAAGTAGCTATCGAAATGTACATAAAAAAGTGTAGCTAAACCTTCCTTTCATGAATTGTGGTGGTTATTGTTATGTTACTTTGCACAGTTTTTCATTATCAGCTGAAGATGCACTTCACAACACAGACAACTCAATCTGTGACAGAATTCATGGTAACCGTTTCTCTTTATGGCAGTAATGGCAGTGCGGAAAATCTCCATCTTAATGTGTAAGTAACTTCTAGTATCATCAATTAAATCATTTTACAGCCAAGATGAGCCATATTTGCTTGTTAGCAAAAACTTAGCTACCTGTTTTTAAGCAGAAAAGGAGAAATTGGCAGCAGCAAGACCCATTCCTTCCTCTTGGTTACGGAGGAAGATATTGGTGAGCTGCTGATGCTTAAGTTAAAGGTGGAGGACTCGTCCTCACTGCTCAACATGATGTGGCCTTGGTGGAAAGGAGATTTTCCTGAACTTCATGTCAGAAAAATTAGCATTTGGATCGGGGAGATGCAAAAAAAGTATGCTTGCTAAATTCTATAAACACATCACCATTCCTGATGTTCACAATACACTGGTTTTATGGCTAATATAAACAACGCTGCTTCTGCTATGCCTTTACTGCTAAGCATAATGCAGTATAATTTCACACAGTATTTTTTGTATTTGTTCCGCACATCTGTTGATGTTGATGATTAGTCTGTTTTGTATCTATTGTTATTTTGCCTTTACATTGTTTGTAAAAGACTTAAAAGCTACTGTAAGTCCTAGCATTTTTAATTTCATGCTTTGCATTCATATTTGCCTAACAACAGTCTTCTGTTCAAGCTTGTGAAGTAATTTTTGCTGTATTTTTTTTTTTACCAGGATGATATTTTGTTCAAAGGATCACCAAAATACAAATCAGCAAAATTCTGAGGTAATTTTTGTGAAATGCAAAAACACATGGAGGAGATCCGTAAGGTAAGATTACCACTAGCATTATATAAACAAATTGCAGCACTGATGATTTTACTCAATCAGAGTACTTTTTTATTTTTATTTTTTTCAAACTCTGCAGGTACAAGTATATCAGCCAATGAGATGACAAAATTTTATCCCCTGGGGTGAAGCACTTGAATTATTATTTATTCTGATTTTATTTATTTACTTCTGTATTTGCATTTGAAGTCTCTCTTATGTAATATTTTATATTATTTTAATGCATTATTGTAATGTATTTAAAACATCCTTTTTTACAAGCACTTATTTTTTAACTCATGGTTGTTTGATGCATAATAAAACGGTACAAATGTCTGTGATGGAGATTTAGTAAAGGCCAAAGCCTGGAAGCTGCACATTACACACCACTGCTATGCTCTGCTCTTGAACACAGCACTCAGAGAACCTCAGATGAACTAAACATTGGATTCAGTTAGAATAAATATAAATGTCCTAGATTAGATATTACATTAGATATTAGGTTCAAGTACATTGTATTAATCATTGGATTTGACATTAGGATAGATTTGATTATATATTTTATTCATTAGATACTACATTAGGATTTGGTTTATATTAGATCAGATATCAGATTAGATATTGCGTTATGGTAGATATTAGATATTAGAAAATGTTAAGTTATATATTGATGTTAAATTTGGTATTAGAATTAGAATATAGTCTAATCTCTAACAGCTAATATTGAATTGAATAAAATATCGAATTGAATCTAATCTAATATATATTCTAATATCAGATTTTACATCAAATATAATTTAACATGTCTAGTTAAATACGATTAGATTTTAGATTTGATTACAGAGGTGTAGTGAATCTGGGAGGGCAGCAGATGTGAATAGGGGTTTATTTCACAATTCATTTAACATGTTACTGAACATTCATTCAACATGTTTGCTGAATTTATATCAGATTTTTCACATAGAGAAAGAGAATGAGATCTTACTGTACATAGTTTAGAGCTTTGTTTAGAGCCATTTAGGTACCTAATGCCTTATTCTAATGTTTTTATTGCATTCAAAATGGCTTCACAGATTGTACTAAATGCCTTTATTCCATTTTTTAAAAAAATGTAAAAGCTAAAAAAGTTTAATTGGAGATATATTAAAGGAATAGACTCCATGAGACATTTGAAAAGTCTTTGAAAACCCACTCCCAGATGTTTTTCTTCTTTCCATTTCTTATCTTGTCTTTACTTGATGGCACAGAATGTATTGGACTATTTTCAAATATTCCATTAATTTTGAACACCACAATAAGTGTTTTTTAAGGTATTTTAAATTTATAGTGACCCTAACTGATAGCATAAAGCTGTGCTAACCCTAAAAAAGCTCAGCTAAATGTTGAATGTGTGAAGTTTTGCACTTTTAAACAATGCACAGCATTCTTGTTCGTGTTTTTGGAGTATAATGTTGTAAGCAATGGTTATATAAAATGAAACATTGTAATATGTGAATATTAATAATAAAAAAACAACTAATCACTCAATCGACTGAACCTCTTTAATGAGATATATTGCAATTATTAAATCAGACATACTCAATTGAACAAAAATAAGTGTAAAAAATTACATAACACCCACAAATGTTACTTTTACTATAATGTATAAAAACAGATTAAAAAATAATGAATTGTCAGTGTTAATGCAGAATGCACAGCTCTGAATGCATTTTGCTGTGATAACTTCCGAAGGGCAATACCACCCACATGCTGCTGAATACAAGGCAAAGTCCAAATTTTAAAAGTCTACATTACTACAATTTACAATTTCAAGAGTTTACATTACTAAAATGAATGAGTTTTCACATCTGATATTTCTTAGCTCTTGGAGCCTTTTTCCTCTGACAACTCTCACACTGATTCTGTAGAAACACAGAAATCAAGTGTGACATACATACACAGGCTAAATGTTATTAATGCATAGAGAGTTACATACTGTACAACATTAAAAATCAGTGCTTTGTAATGATCATGAGCACAGAAACTTAAATATACTATCAGGTATAAAACAACAGAGTGTCTGTATTGTGCAGCATATTTCTAGCTCGGTTATTGTGTCGTCTCTTCTTTATTGACACTCTTAGGTGTGCGTCCAAACAGACAGACAATGCCAGCCATTAATGCCGAGACTCCCAGGATGCCTAGCAGGATCGCCCACCAGTGGGCCTGTCAAACACAGCACAGAAAATACAGATTAATATCAAACAAGGATGATTGATTGGATAATGTTAGTGACCAGTGGTCCAAAATAACCTACATAATGTGTGGCTACACTGTAAAGCTTTTTCCCTGTTTTTAGATAACTCTGAGTCCTACTGTAGGTCAAAACACGTCAGAAAGTACTGTGGATTTGGTTTGGGGAAGATAAATTTTTATATTATTGTCTGGTTCCTATCAGGGTTCCTCACGTCGTCTCAGGGAGTTTTTCATTGCCACTCTTACCGCTGTCTTGCTTATTAGGAATAAATATAAATGTAATTTAAAATTTTGTCAATTTTATTGTCTTTATTTATTTATTTATTTATTTATTTATTTATTTATTTATTTATTTTTATTTATGTTTAATTTATAATTTATGATTTAGAATTTATACTTTTTTATTTAGATTTTTATATTTTTTATTATATTAATTATTTGTATATTATTATATTTAAATATCTTTATATTTAAGAGACATTTATAAGACATTGTTTAAAGCAATATACAAATACTGTTTTATATTTTTAGCTCTATTGTAGCTCTACTGCAAAGCTAAAAAGCAAATGTCATGCTTCAAATGTGTCTTGGCTCGTCAACTACCGTTACACTAACAAATTGTGTACATCGTAGTTCTTATAGATAATAAAAACGATGCTGTGCAGTGAGATAAACTTCAAAAGCAGGTCAAACCTTCATCCAGTCTGCGACATCATCATACTCGCGCAGGTTCAGGAAGACATTTTTCAGTCTGGCGATGGGGCCGTCTGCATCCAAAAGGCGACATGTCTGAAAGTGATCACAGTAGCCCTGGTTTTTGTAGCATGGAGATCCAGGCAGCAACGACACCTGCTGTCCCTTAAAGTACACTGATAGCACAGAGGAAGTGGTGCTTGCACATGTCTTGGGGTTTCCTAATTACAAAAGATTAGTGATTAGTAACAGCATTAAGACATTAAGACTATTATTAATAATCAGGGGTGGAAAATACTTGAATAAATACATTTTTCACATTTACAATAAATTTTACTCAAAATACTTGAGTAAATGTACTTTTTGGAGCATATTTTATTGTCCACTGTCAAAACTTTGAGTGTCTGTACACAGCACATAGACATCAATTAAGAGCAAGATGAGAGTAACTATGCCACAGGAAAAAAACAGATGCTGGGAAAACAGCAAATTCCCTGCTTGTTCTGCTTAGAGCACTGAACATGGCTCATAGCTTTTACCTCTCTGCTGGCAGCACATGTGACACTTTTCTTTCTTGTTTTCCCCCGGGCAGTCGCACTGCTCCAGACCGTGTAGCACACACAGGGAGCGTGAACATTCCTGTGCAACACAAGCAAAAACATCATGAAATCACAAATGCCAGATTAGCTATAACTTTTCCATCAATCTACACAGCTCCCATTCCTATTATAAGGTCATTAGACCCCCCTCTAAAGAGTCATATGTTCAAAATTCACACTCTTTTACAGGCCTGTATTTCTCAAACAGTGACATATTTACAACCTTCCTTTGTAGTCTATTGGATTATATTCAAAAACAAAACAAAACAAAACAAGATGTTGGTGGTTTAAGGACAAATTTAGACAGAGTCTGAGACTTGAGATAATGCTGGACACACCCCGTTATGACAAACCCGTGTGCCCAGACTGCACACTGTCAGGTTTGGCTTGGCAGCAGGTTGAGGACATGTGGCAGAGATTCCTGAACACATGCTTTTCATCCGACACTCTGAATCTTCCTCACACAGCTGTCCAGAGGTTTTAAAGACACATCCAGAGCTGCAGCAGAAACCCTGACTCGGACTGAGAGATGAAAAAAAACATAATGACATAATATAATACAACACAAAATGCGGTTTAAATGGGAGTTGCATACATTTCTCAGTTCACTTAGATCTATTTCTTTCTCGGATTTTCCTATGCTAGAATATTTATCCACCTACCAAAATGGTAGTTTTGACTAGCAGTCAACTCTAGCTAGTGTTTCTCAGATATCCACTGTTAAGGTGGTATAAAGAAAACCTGATGGATAAGCTGTGAAACATTTAAAAACTGCTGGACAATATGCTACATGAAGGCTATGTGTGAATCAACCAATGAGACGGAATACCAGCCTGCATTGTTTGTTAGGTTTTAGGCGACACTGAATTTCTATTGGCTCCTTTGAACTGTAGCAACACGGATCATTTGCATTGAGTCCTACATCACATTCTTCTCCTTTCTCCGTAATCCGGTTTCCACAGATTGGCTGATTGCTGACTAGTAGGAGACAACACACACACATACAGTCAGACACACAACAATCATTTATAGACATTTCAAAGAATGTTTCTGTGGCCTGTAAGAGTGAAACACACACAACAGCTAATTTAGGAACAAATCTGAAGGAACTCATACACTCATTTATATTTTGGACGTGGCTTATGAATATCATAAGGAACATTTTTTTCAGTTTTTATCTAGTTAACCTAGAAATAAGATTGAATGCATAGTTAATTATTTTATAATAGTGAGGAGTAATTCGTTTTTCTGACTAACATGGCTTCCTTTTTTGGTTTTGTTGTTGCATTTCTTGCTCTATTGTCCTGTTTCCAAATTTGTCGTGGATTTTCAGAATTTTCATGATTTAGAATATAAATTTATTTAGCTTTTCCAAATGTTTAAATTTGCTGTCTTATTTCTGAATTAGCTTTCATGAATCAGAGTGAGAATTTTCATATTTGCTGTTATGTTTCCAGATTTTAGGTCACGATTCTGAATTTGCTGTTTTGAATTTTCTGATTTGGTTTTCATGTTTCATGTGGTTGTGTTTCTGATTTTACTATTGTGTTTCTGATTGTGTTTCTGATTGTGTTTCTGATTGTGTTTCTGATTTTGCTATTTACATTTTTGCTCTTTGCACACACTGTCTAATCATTTCCGTCGTTTTGCACATACTGTACAATATTTCAGTCGTTTGCTGTTTTTGCACAAATCCTATACATTATCTCAGGGACCTGCTGCTAAGAAACTGTGTTCATTCTAGTATTACTGCACAAAATATTGTCTGAACATACCGTATTTACACTGGTTGGCACTGTTTCTGTTTACTGTCTTTTGTATATTGTCTTTTTTTTTGTATTTTTTGTATTGTCTTGTAACTTTTTGTCTGCACTGTCTTTTGTCCTGCACCGTCTTTTGTCCTGCACTGTCTTGTCTGTCTTGTTTGTCTTGTGCTGAAATGTTTGCACCAGGTTGAACAGTTGCACTTTATGTGGCTAAGACTACTTACAAGTCCTTAGCCCTGTCTTTGTTTTATGTAGCACCACAATCCTAGAGAAACGTCTCATTTCACTGTGTACTACAATATGGTTGAAATGACAATAAAAGCTTCTTGTCTTAACTTGACTTGACTTGACTTCTGTTTTTGATGTCTCTTATTTTGTTTCACAAACTGAGACATGTACAGATAAATCAAGATCGGGAATGGGAACTATAAAGGTTTGACACATTGTTTAATTCTACGATCCATAACGAGTTGAATCAAGTGTTTTAGAATAATTATACACAGAAATATGCAGCGATGCTGCCCTCCAGGTGTTAGAGCCTATCCCTGATGTAGCACCTTCTTCTAACTTGTTGAGTTTGATGTCTCACCAACAAAACAATTGTCCTTCTTGATCTTCAGCAAACGGCTCATATGCCGGAGGCTACATGGTGAAAAACGGTCGGTGTTCTCCTTCACTTCATCTGCAGCATGTGGGAACATCAGAAAATATCCTTTACCTTCAGTGACTCCCAGATCACCACAATCCGAGCCTTCATCATGCTAACATGCAAATACAGAGACAGTGAATATGACATTTAGGCATGACATAGTGAGGGTTGTAATATAGTTATGAAGATATGTATGTCTAATATAGTTTCTATTATAATTTACACAGGATTGATGCTTTTAAGAACAAAATATTAAAAATATAGTTTTCGAAAAATAATAATAGGGTTGTATTTACTGTACAGAGGCATTTATTTAACATATTTGCTTGACTTTTTAAAAGTTAGATGCAAAGCCTTACATATTTTATTTACATTTTTTGCTATACGGACATTGTCAGCAAAGACACCTTTCTATTTTGCAGTTTCTCTGTAACATGACAATCTGCATTTTATTGTGCTTACAATTAACATCAAGTGTAACACATATGTGAAAACAGAACAACTTTCCTGAACTTTCACAACATTAAACGAATAAATGAAAAGATATATCTATATCTAATCCAAATCTGTAATCACAGGTAAATGGATGTGGTGTAACAAGCATAAAACACTTGGGGAACTTTTGTAATATTAATATATCAACAGTCATCGTGTTTTATTCCTCATGTTACCAAATTTGTCCGACCCTACAATAAAACAAAAATTGTATTAATTGCAAACATTAGCTAAGTTTGTTCTGATGTTCTGAAATACTTTTCTAGGTTCATGCTGTGGAGCTTAATTTGTGTGATTATACTAACTGAGCTTGTATACTAACTATTTATTATTATTATTATTATTATTATTATTATTATTATTATTATTGCTGTTGATGTTATTGGCATCACTGTTATTGTTTCTTTGTTTGTTTTGTTGTGTATATGAAGCATATATATATATATATATATATATATATATATATATATATATATATATATATATATATATATATATATATATAAGATATTTTAATATTAATTATATATATGTATATATGATATTTTAATATTATTATATTAATATATATATATATATATATATATATATATATATATATATATATATATATATATATATATATATATATATATATATATATGCTTCATATACACAACAAAACAAACAAAGAAACAAACAATAACAATGATGCCAATAACATCAACAGCAATAATAATAATAATAATAATAATAATAATAATAATAATAATAATAAATAGTTAGTATACATGCGAGTATATATATATTAAACATAAAACAAATGTATAAATTCACCTGTTTCTGGATTATTAACAAACTTAGCATCCGTATAGTACGGTGGCCGAGAAGTGCAAAACAAATTAACAAATCCGAAAACACATTAACAAATCTGAAAACACATTAACAAATCTGAAAACACATTAACAAATCTGAAAACACATTAACAAATCCGAAAACGAATTAACAAGTCAGTCAACCCGGAAGAGGTTGGTATAATTTGTGAATGGAAACTTACCATCATCGGACGAGACACCTTTCATTCACCTGTATATCTTCAATGACGGGTGTCTTGTCCAATGATCGGTAAGTTTCCATTCCCAAACTATACCTACCGCTTCCGGGTTGTCTGAATCGGCGCACGAAACACATTAACAAATCAGAAAACACAACGACAATTCAAACAACCCGGAAGAGGTTGGTATAGTTTGTGACTGGAACACGTACCGATCATTGGACAAGACACCTGTCACTCAAGGTATACATGAAGTTCAACAGTCTGCCGCAGGAAAAAGTTGGAATGGATGGATGGAATGGGTTACTGTGGATTAATTCTGTTATTTTCTTATATTTAAATGGAGAACTTTACACATTACACATAAGATTCCATACCTGTATATCTTGAGTGACAGGTGTCTTGTCCAATGATCGGTAAGTTTCCATTCAAAAACGATACCTACCGCTTCCAGGTTGTCTGACTTGTCGTTGTGTTTTCAGATTTGTTAATTTGTTTTCGGATTTGTTCATTTGTTTTGCACTTCTTGGCCACCGTAGTATATTGAGGATTTAAGCAATATCGAAACAAATCTGTAACAAATTCTTGAAAAGTACTAATCATTTAATGGTTAGGGGAAAAAATCATGGCAGTGGGTAATTATGCCTGGCACTTACAATTATATTTATAACAAGAAAATACCTCACAGAGAGGAATAAGAGAACTTGGGCATAGAACAAAAGCTCCATGTAAAATTCTTAGATAAAATCATCCCTCTGATCCTTTCCTACAAATCTTCCTACAAGTCTAGAAACAGTTATGCATCTTCCTACAAGTCTGGAAACAGTTAAGCATTAGTTCTGCATGCCTTCTAACTACTGACATAAGTAGTTTAATTTATATGGACATGGAAACTTGAACAGCAAAAGGTCGATGACGCAAATACTGTACAGTAGAAAAGCGTTTCAACAGCTGGAGAAAAAGTCACACCACCACACAGCAGTGGACACACAAAGGGCACATAACAAAGCACCTAAATGACCTTTAACCCAACACCTCTTTCCAGGTCCTTTTTTAACACCCTAAAATTACCAGATATTTTGTTTACATTAACATGGACCTGCATTTCCCTGATCTGCTAACTCTTGCTTTGTTCTTGTTTTTTAACACCAGCATAGAAAATGGAAAATTCTACTTAATCCCATGGGTCTCAAGTGGGATCCCAGAGACACATAGACATACTTTTTATAATTATATGTCAAACAACTCATCTCAGACATAATGTCTACATGTTCTGTTTAACACATTTCAGTAAAGAGCTTATATAATCTGTAACAGCATGACTGCAAGTAGATTGTAAACCCCCATCCTAAGGAACCATAAAGTTCCGGTCATCTCATTGATTAATGATGAGAAGGTTTTGAACTCACAGGAGCTCCCAGACTGTGGCCAAGCTCATGAGCAAAGGTCAGCTGAACAAACTTGGGCAGAAGGTAACGTCCAAAGTTCTTCAGTGTTATCAGACCAGTGTTCAGGCTGGATGACTGACCATCCATGTGTATGGGTTTGGAACAGATCCCACCCCAGTTATCTACAGAGGACAGAAAAGAAGAAAGAAATAATAAAGAACTGCTTGGTCATAAGTGCACTGATAGAGCTTAAATATAACGTTTGAACCTATTAGGTGTGTTGAACCAAAACTCTGCCAGATGGAACGTCTACTGCAGTGTAGTTAGGCTTCCACTTACTGATAAAAAATATATTTTACTTAAGCTCATCAATTACAATATTAGCATTTGAATTAAATGTTAGCTTAATGGACTTCATTATACATTAGACTTTAGAATCATTATTTCCACAATGTACTGTAAATTGATCATGATGAACAGAAGGATATTAGTCACAGATTTGGAAAGTATACTTACTTACTATACTTAAGTTTGATTTTGGTGTGTTTGAACTCACTAAAAAATATTTTTCCTTTTATTTATTACTTGTTTTTTTAAACCTGAAATGTAGTAATACCTACTACAATATCCCATTGGTCTCCTTTTCTACCATTCAGCCAGTGACAGTATGCTATTCATGAATCATATGAGCTCAGAATGAGGCTTTTTAGATAATATGAACTCTGTCTAATTTAATATGAATTCTGTCTAATTTTTTTTTTTTTTTAACAAAAAACATTGTTAAGGATATTTTTTGATAATTTGCTTTTTTCTTTGCTAATGCCAGTTTAGACTAGCATCAATTCCAATAGCCAAGATGATCAGCTAGGTAGCAAGTTAAATTCTAACTAATAGTAAATATTGGCAACGCAGGATATTTGACTAATTCATTAGAAAACAATTTAGGGTTAGTCATGCATATAAGCAGGAAATTTACAGAGAGTGAATCATGTTTCCTGATAAATGTATAGATCAGGCTGCATGAAAAAATTACATTAACTTCATCAATAAAATAAATGTTTCTATTTTACTATTTAATATTTTACTACATTTAAAAGTAGCAACTTTCTGACTTTCAACTGAGTAAAATTTCCAGTTTTAAGATTTTGTGAGATTTGTAAGATTATCTATTGTATAATTTCTCAGTTCTTTTCCCACACGTCATCAAATAATTATCTTGCTCATTGTGTATGATAGTAAATGACACTAATCATCTCAGAAGACCTTGCTGACTATTTTGAACCAATAACTATTGGGATATACATAAAAATACAAAACACATCTAGATAACCACAGAGTAATATGAACAACAAATATGAGAAAGTTCATATGAGATCCTGAAAGTCGAATGCATCTTTCCTATGGCCTGGTTTACCCCCTTTCTCTACCCCCTTGGCCATGTCTTTGAAAGCATTCATGTGACTCTGTACCAGTTGCCTAAGAGGACAGCTGGGCAGCTTGGGAATGCTCTTCTGTACCAACAGTATTCCTGGAAAGTAACAGAATCAGGTCTGCTCCATGTTCCATGTTCTTTAACAAACCAGGGTGTACACAAGCAAGATAATGAACATCACTTTCACATAAAATTTGTAGAGATAAACAGGAAAGTGTGTTTATAAGACAGGGAGCGGTTGGCAGGCTTACAGCATTGGAAGTGATACAAATTCAGGATTCTTGCTATTCTTTATTCCTGCCCTATTCAATGTTCCCGTGTTGTGACCTCAGCTCATTAATGAAGAAAATTTCATATGAGATGACAAGAGAACAGTGTGTGTCCTGGGTAGGGGTTTCAGCAAGGCCACTTTCCTCCCACTGAGGTCACATCTCTTATATATAGCTCCGTTATATCCAGCTTTGTTTCCACAAGACTAAGACACAGACATATTTGGCAAAAAACAACCAACCAACCCTAGTGAGGGATATGTAGACCTGAGACACCTCATCCCATCATGTGTAGTAAAGCAACAAGCTAGAACTCCCAGTTTTATGTAGGTTAACATTAGGGATGAGCGAGTACAGCATTATCTGTATCTGTATCTGTTAACCATATGAATTATCTGTATCTGTATCTGTACTCGGAGTGGGTGGGGTTACTTCCTAACTCGGAAGTAGGCGGGGCTTGTCTTGAAATGGGCGTGGCTTTAACCGGTAATACTTTCTTTGTAATATTTATAACACTAGCTTACTACCTTTATGTTTTTATGAAATACAGCAAAAACGTGTCAGACACTCAGTGTCTGGTTACTGGTTAGAGACAGCTGAAGGTTTAAAAAAGAAAAAAAATCTCCGACAAGCAGAGACGCAATGCGAGTCGCATTCTACCAAGCAAGCACCACGTCTGAACAAACCCACGTTTACCAGAACTCTACTGGTTAGTAAGTACGTATTATTAACTTTACAACCCGAAGTAAAAAGCTGAAGAAACCCTAAACATTAACGGAAAAGACCCGCGAACCCGAGTGACTGAGGGAGAGACAGAGAGCTGTTCTGTGTGTGACTGTGAGCGAGCAGAGCGAGACACAGCAACACAATACAGTACATCTGTATGTGTGTAGGGGAGGGGCGCTGTGACTAGCCTATCACTGCAGGGGAGGGGCGCTGTGACTAGCCTATCACTGTAGGGGAGGGGCACTGTGACTAGCCTATCACTGTAGGGGAGGGGCGCTGTGACTAGCCTATCACTGTAGGGGAGGGGCGCTGTGACTAGCCTATCACAGAACGCTGACACAATCAGATACCCAATGATGATTTTCATTCAATCCGAGCACAGATATTGACTCATATTACTCGTATAATACTCGTACTCGGCAGAAGTGCTTTATCTGTACCGGATACTCGTTTCAGCCGAGTATCCGGCTCATCTCTAGTTAACAGCATTGGTGTAACTTAAGCTGGGAATGTAGCCGGTTTGAAAATGTCTCTTTACAGAAAACCTCACCAAAGATTGTACATGTTGTTAAAATTGTTTCTAGAGAGCATCTGTCATACAAGACCCTGTGTAAACCTTTATTGTAAAATCATAACGTATTAGAATAAAGACCTACAGGCTAAACTTCAGAGAACTTTTTAATTAATGTCAGAACTTTGCAATAACATTCACTGTTAGCTGTGAAAGGTCACACTAGGACAAGTCTGGTGATATTTTATGACATAAATATATGCTCTAGTGTCTTATTGGAACTGTCATTACTGGAATTACCGTCTGGTTTGGGAATCAGCCATATATTGCATCAGATTTAAATAGAGCTGGGCATGTTAACGCATTAATATGCAATTAATCAAGAATAAAAATTTTAATTGTTGCCCAGCACTAGATTTAAAATAAAATCAACCTAAGTGGTCTCCAATGAAACACCTATAAAATGTATATAATCCACTTTTGTAAATCTTACACTAATATACAGTTAATGTTTCAGTTGTACATTCAGTTGTAATGTATTTAACATTTTACTGGACATTTGCACTGGCCACTTTGCACATCCTGCATCCCTCTGCATTGTTTTATTTTTATTATTATTTATTTTTTTTTTGTAAATCTTTATCTTTATGCTTTAACACATTTCTTTTATTTATAACCTTTGTTTTTTTTATATTTATGCTGCTTCTCTATTACTACTATGCACCAACACAACAAATTCCTGTACATATAAACCCTACAGTACCTGTCAATAAACCTTATTCTGATAAGATAGTTTTATCAAATTGAACAATGCTTCTGCAATCTGCCTGGTGAGACCAAAAGTGGTGAAACAAACAAAATCTTCAAAGACCTTTGGGATTCAGTGACTTTTCAAGGGCAATGCCTCAGCAGGAGGGAATTTTCCAACATTTTCTTCTAAGGACATGCTGGGATGGAAAAAACAAAGTGCCACATTCCACTTATGTGAGTCAATGATGTGTGAGGAATAGCTGCCCAAAGATTTGTATCTATAGCTGTATAGCTGTATATCTGGATTCAGATTTATATCTCAGTGAACTACATGGTGTCTAGGTACATTGCAAACTTGTTTGCACAGAATTATGTGTTCATTTTTCTGCATATATCTTATATCTGCACAGAAAGAACATAGATAAATTTGTCTGATGTTTTATCAGTCATCCATAATATAATTTTAAAAAGATATCTAATTAAATGTAGTAAAAACAAAAACATCCGGATAACTCAAACTTCCTTCTGCAATTGTGGTTATAAGTTAGTTGTTAGACGGCAAAGCGTAAACAAGTCCCATTGCTCATACCAAAGCCATGAGGGGCCTTTGTTGTGGTAAAGGCATTGTTCATGAGAGGTCGACAAGTTTACATTCCAGTGCCAGCCCAGATTAGTCCAGTTTATTCATCTACAACACAAAACACAACTGCCATGTGGATGTGTGGATCACATGTTTGATGACTGGACCTGGAAAAAGTCATGACAAAGTGTTTGGATGAAAATAAGGTAATTAAATGTTTTGTGCATAACCTGTCCGGTCTTATCACTGAGTCTATCACCATGGAGACTAATCCGAAGTGAGGAATTGTTTCTGGTTTCTGGTTTAAATTTGGGTAAGTGGGAGGCAGAGGTAGTTGGGTCAGGCCACATACTTTTCTCGACACGTCACCATTTGTGATGGCTCACGCCCCTGTTTTCGTCCAATCACGTCTCAGGCAGCTGACAACAACAATGATTGCCCAATTTGATTATCACCTCCTGCTAAGATGAAACACAGGCACCATTGTCACCGATTTGGACAGCAGAACAACAGAACAAAATCTGAAAAGCTACTGGAACGTAATCAGGGTCAAAATGTCTGCGACTTACACACTGCAGAAATGAGTAATAGTTAAAATATCATAGAGTATACTGTAACTGCTCATTTTTAATCTCCATTATGATAGGCTTCCTTTCTTATATTCCTTTCCACTTTTTAACATTATATTAAATGGAAAAATTAAAAGAGGTCCTTAGCAAGAATTTTGTCTACTTATAGAAACATTGTTTTTTTTTTTTACCAGCATCAGAACTGAAGATATCACTATTCCTTCATTTATTTTTCCTTTTTTCCTTGTATATTTTTTGAAATTGTCACAGAGAAGCTGACTTACAATAAAATAGAAATCTTACACTAATACAGTGTATTCATTCTATTAATGTAGGATACATTCTATTAATGAATCAATGAGGGATGTGGTAGCCTAGTGGTTAAGTTGTTGGGCTACCAATTGGAAGGTTGCGAGTTTGAATCCGATATCCACCAGGCCGCCACTGCTGGGCCCATGAGCAAGGCCCTTAAGCCTCAATTACTTAGTTGCATAAAAAAATTTATATAAATGTAAGTTGCTCTGGATTAGGGTGTCTTCTAAATGCTGGAAAAAATGCTCATACAGTCTGTCTTCATTGTACAGTACTGCCTATTTACATAAGCATTTGCGTTCCTGAAATTTATTTTTAGGTTATTACATACAGTAATTAATAAGAAAATAGTTAAATGTTAAAAGAAACCTTAAATTGCCTTAATTTAATATACAAATAAAGACTATGTGATGTCAAAGCGCTTGTCATACTCTAATGCCCAGTGGACAAACCATTTTCACAAAATTCACAAACAGAACTCATTGACTTGGTTGGACCTACCATTTGCTGTTGTTGAGTAATATTATGACATTTAATTTTGTTTCTATCACTACTAGAATGTTACAGTTATCATCTTCAGATCAGATGATATGTGGATGCATGAAATAAGGTATGAGATAAGTAGTTAAATATAAAGAAAACACAAAGGATGTTCTGACAAAGGCTTGACTTCAGGATGTCCAAGTCCTGGCATACAAAAATAGCCCCAGTTAATGTCCATAAATACTTTATCTGATTTGTGAGAAAGTAGGCAGTGATCCCATCACAGTGACTGTAAACAAACCTGGCTTTATATGGAGCATCTGGCTAATATGTTTAATGATGTTGCATAAGTAGGATATTTCCGTAATCAGTTATGTAGGAAGTCTATACGGGCCTTTTCTCTGAATTTTACTTAATGCCTGCATTTTTTCCAAGAAAGCCCATTATTACACCAGTTTGCAGGAGGAAATTGGTGGATGATGTTATCAGCTTGCACTGTTTCAATATGAAGTCACCTCAGGAACAACTATAGACAAAAGGAACATTCCAGAAACTGTTCCATATTGAAGCCTAATCAGGGTTCACTTTATAGTATTGAATCTCCCACCATCCGTTATTTCAAAACAGAATGTCATTGTAATGTGGTAGACGATCACTCAAACTTCAGACACATCAGAATTTAATATATAGAATTTATATTTACATTAATTGTCTGCATTGAATATTAAAGTTAACTAATGTGACTAGTCGCCACTGCATGCATATTCATATACTTGTAGTAACAATGCAGGAGCATGTTATGATACAGGGAAAGGAGTAATGAGTGATGAATGTGATGATGGGGGCATAGGATGAAATCTACTTCAGCATATGTGTCATGTTTGTCCAGTTTAAACTGAAAGTCCAGAAATAATAATAACATCCAATAATAGCAGATAATCATTTTAAATATCTGGTGGGATAAATAATAAACTGTATAAACCTTTGTGCCTGATTACTTTCACTGTGCATGGGTTCTTCCCAGTCAATGGCTTATAATGTTGATAGAAATTGAGCAAGTGTATTATACAAGGTGTGTATTTTATCATATCTTCAACAATTAAAGCATCCTTGCTCAGACAAACAAAAACACAAACATCTCACCTGGCTTTCCCTCCCAGGCCAGACCGAG
Organism: Tachysurus vachellii; assembly: GCF_030014155.1. Taxonomy (NCBI): domain Eukaryota; kingdom Metazoa; phylum Chordata; class Actinopteri; order Siluriformes; family Bagridae; genus Tachysurus; species Tachysurus vachellii. Next base: position 30,822,692 of record NC_083460.1, read on the forward strand.
GACGCCGTTGAAGTCACGGTTGGTCAGCAGGTAGGACAGGCAGTAGTTTCCCCAGTTCATTTCTGAATAAAGACTCAGCAGCTTCTCAGGGCCAATGAAAGTCTCCTGGAGCACGTCATCTGGGTTTAATTCTAAAACAAACTGAAAATGATGCTTTGTATACTTTTATCTGTGGGTACGACCAATAAAATGTTTACATTTGGATGTTAACGGAACTGAACAAAGCAACTTATGTGGATTTTTGTGAAATTAACCTGTGAAGAAATCTTACCTTCATCGATTTCACCTTGAAGTCAATTACATCAATCCCATCAAACTCAGCCTTATGAAATATATTGTTTACTGCTTTCATGTATGATGCAACCTGTGAAAAGTATGAAAGGTTCAAGTATAGGTACAGAACTTTATTTGTTTATTTGTTTATTTGTTTATTTATTTATTAGAAAAAATGCAGCTTGTTACATAACTGAGAAATAGCAAAGAATGCATTTAATACTCTCCAACTCTGTCCCCAATAAAAGCTTTTCCACTGGGATTTAAATGAAGTGCAAAACATATCATATTTAGGATTGCAGGATATTTTGCTACATTTTTGACCTTTTTTTGTCACAGTCCAAACCAACATGACCCAATACTCTGCACAGTAAAACCTCACTGAAGCCTGGTTATGACTGGAAAAAATGATGGCCAGTCATTGTTATTACAAAGGGTGTTAATGTTACTAACAAATACTAACACAACTAATAATTATACACTCAAAAAGTATCATAATTAGAGCTTTCTAAAAATGTAGATAGGTATACTTATTAAATGAAGTTAAATCATATGTAGAAATCTGACAGTAAATAATTAATAAAACTAGAGTCAATTGCATAAGGTCATTTGGTAAACTGTAAGAGTAATAATATGAATGAAAGCTCTGTTGTTGTTGTACCAGACCTGTGGCAGAGGTAAACAAACTACTGGAGTACAGACTGAGCCATGGGCACAGAGCCCATGAATGAGCCTTGATCTGATATTATTAGAATAGAAATAGACTTACATAATGTTCTAACCAAAAATAATACACATACTGTATAAGTGACCTCATGTGGTGTGAAAGCAGTTAAATGGATCCAAATCCAACATTCCCAATCACCATGGAGTACACAGGTCTTATCTTTAGCATACAAACATCACTTGATGTCCGATTTTTGTCAAATTGAGTTGAGAGAACACGGAGTTCCCAGAATTATGAGGAAGTGGGGAATAATGAACTTGGCAGAACATGGCTTTAGGTTCCCCACCCACCATTTCTAAAAGTCTTTTTGTTTAACCAATAAAGAAAGCACTATACAGTGCAAGGTGAGGAGAAATGTACACCAACGTATATATAAAACAGCATAAAATATTCATTTTTAACTTTAAGAACAGTTCAGCATTTGGGGTGAATGACCGCTGTGTATTGGATTTCTGGATTCACCTGGGCAACGACAGACTCGATGCTGCCAAATCTCTGATAAAACAAATAGTCCACATGCAGATGGAGTAGACAGCTAGTTTTGGACTGGTCCACTGTACGTTTTGACCTGGGCACTGGTTCATCCTGTGAGTTGACAGAGGGGTTAATATAAGAAAAGTAGGACAGGAAAACTGTCCACATCTGTTTAGACGATGTTTAAAAATGATCAAAAATACATTGGAATGCACAAAGCATCTAATGTGAGGGTTTGTTTTTGTCATTAAAATACCCCAGAAACAATGGCTTTTATACATTGGAATGACGGCATAGCCCATTCATGAACAATAACTGCTGTTAACATCATTAGCATCTATATATATATATATATATATATATATATATATATATATATATATATATATATATATATATATAGCCATGCAAGTGCTCAACCACAAATAACCTTAGAAGGATTGCAATTGTCTTGGAAATAATTAAAATATACAAAGTAAAATAATATATATATTTTTTTTACCTTTTATGTTTTTTGTTGTTTTTATGGTCATTTACTGTATCATTGGTTCTAGTCCCAGCCTCAGGTGCTTTAAACATGTGGTTTGTAAAAGTCTAGTTTTTTATATATATAATATATATATTATTTTACTTTGTATATTTCCTCAATAAGGAGGCAAGATAACTCTACAGAACATAAAGCAGTGAGGCATTAAAGAGAAGACTTAAAAGCAAGATTATTAAGTTTACAGAAAGGTTTATGACAGTGTTTATGTTTTATGAAAGAAACAGAAAGCTTAGACTTCTTGCTATAATTTATTATGACAGTTGGCCAATATATCTATTGAATTTGGGTTAGGAATTCAGCATGACAGTAAAAGCTTAAACATTAACTAAGGTACAGCCTACGTGATGTAAGACATTCTGAGAGGAAACAGGTCTAGCAGAAATGTAACACACCTCATTTTGAAGTCTAATAAGAATTTACAGTAAAGGATACTTTTTTACAGATTAGATATTTGTTTTTATGTCACATGAAAAAGCAGCTATGACCATGTAGATTTAGATTTTATGTGTGTGTGTGTGTGTGTGTGTGTGTGTGTGTGTGTGTGTGTGTGTGTGTGTGTGTGTGTATTATAATCTGTTTTTTGGCTGATATTTTTATTTAATATTTTATTTCAATTAAACATAATGGCAATGAACTTTGATCAGAAAGAAATTGGTGGACAAAGAGAGTGCATACAGAAGGACAACTCATTTACAGCTTGTTTATGAATAACAAGACACTTTGAACATTCCCAAGCTTCATGGATGGAGATTCTGAGGTTGAAGTTAATTCTATGTCCTAAAGTCTTGATGGAGATGATTAAACTTTGCTAAGAAGACACCCAGGATGGAAGAGGAGTGAAACAGGCAGTCTGAATTTAATGTGTGCTTAAATATGTGTGTGTGGCAGTGACATCATGTCTGACCTGTCTGAGGCTTTGGAATAGACTCTGCAACCGGTCTGTACCACAGAATCCAGCATGGCCACCTACCATAGGAACATCATCTGCACACACATACACACACATATACACACAAGTTAAACTGGCAAGTAAATAAAGACCTGTTCTAAAAATAAGTCAAAATGGGCCTCTGAGGCAGGAAGACGACTTGGTTTTGGACTTTTCACTGCTGAACCAGTGTAATGAGATGATGAGAACATGATCATAATCTACAACTTTGCTCAACCACAGCATTTTTACAGCCTCTTAATTTTAAGTTAAAATTTGGGTGTGAGGTAGATTTATTGTTTAACAATTTTGGTGCAAAAGGATGGTACCATGGTAGTTAGGACTTGAAACTTATATCTCTGACTGGTTTAATGTAAGATGACAAATTATAGACTATGGGTGTAACACAACATCACTATCTGCATCTTTATCTGTTTACTGGTCCACATATCTGTATCTATAATAAAATTCGAAACGGAAGTGGGCGTAGTCTAGACCAGAAATTTTGGCTTTTGGCTTTTGAAACCTTCTGGTGAGCTCATAAAAGTACAAATAAAATAGAACAACAGTACACACTGTATTAAAATGTTATAGTGTTATGATTGGGCTTATATGAAGTCAGCAGACAACCCCATGCCAAATATACTCAGTTTTAGAGACATCATGTTTATTATGGAATCTGCAGTTATATTGGCTCAATTTTAAGCAGTCACATTTCTGGTTTTGATGACATTTTGTACTCCAAAAATTGCCGACATGTAACCAACCATATCTAATACTTGGTTCATTTCTGGTCCTTTACCAACCCATCTATAACCTCGGCTGACATCGTGACTAAGATTTTGTATTTAAGTAGTATTTGTTTTGGCAGCAAGATTCTGCTGGATGGAAGTGGAACCTGTGAGCCAGCGTTCTTTTGGTGTCTGCAATTTCTCAACTGTATCACAGAGGCCTTGAGGCACACTGGCAAAAGTCTTTTGGCTTTTGGAGGAATGTTTCAGCTCTGAGCATAAAGACACTGATAGCAGTGATCCAAAATGAACTTCAGTCCTGGAATGCTGCTTTGTTGGAATTTGTTGCTTTAAAGAATGTTGCTTTTACTAAAACACATCATAAATTTTGTTGATAATAGATCAGTTGATATTGGCTCTAACTTACACTGATGACAAACATTTTAATGGACTTTCATCAACCTGTTATGTATTATCTAATACTATATCAGTGCTCACACACACCGAGAAATTAACTGTTAAATGCATATGAATAACCCATTTACAAAAATTCTCTAAAGAAGAATACATTAGCACTGGTTCACTAGGTTATAGACTTACCTAAAACTCTGTTTAAGGTGTGTGTGTTTTTGCTTTTTAAATATACACATACAACGAACAGAAAAAAATGCTAGTTCAATTATTTCATGAAGAGGTAAGTCTTCACCCATCACTTGAAGATTGCCAGTGACTCAGCTGTTCGGACATCTAGGAGAAGTTCAGTCCACCACTTCTCTTCGCCAGAAGAGAAAAGAGTCTTTCAGTAAACCTACCTCTTACTCTGAGAGATGGTGGGACCAGTCGAGCAGTGCTGGTACAGCTGAGGGAGAGAGGTGCAGTGCGAGGAGTGATAAGTGCTTTGAGGTAAGAGGGAGCTGGTCCATTTTTGGCTTTATAGGCAAGCATCCGTGTTTTTAATCTGATGTGTGCAGCTAACAGAAGCCAGTGGATGGGGCGCAGCAGTGGGGAGGTGTGTGAGAACTTAGGCAGGTTAAAAACAGGTCGGGCAGCTGCATTTTGGATCATTTGCAGATGATGAATTGCATTTATAGGTAGACCTGTAATGGTTGGGATCTTGGAGATTGTTCTGTGAGAAATAGACAGACAGTTGATTATACACAATGCGTTCAGGAATTATTGAAAAAGAGAAGTGATACTGGTCTGTAGTTGCTGTTGTCTGATGGATCCAGAGCAGGTTTCTTCAGGATGAGAATAACCCTTGCTTTCGTGGTTAGTTGGTATATGACCACATGTTAGGGATCCAGTGATGAGGATGGTGATAAAGGGTAGAAAGTCTTGTGAGATTGTCTGGAGCATAGTGGAAGGGAGTTGATCCAATGGGCAGGTGGTAGAATCGCAAGACTGGATGACTTCTGCTGCTACGGTTCAGAAATGTGACAGTGAAGAAGTAGAGGAATCCTGGCTGTGAAATGTAGATGCAGTTGGGACAGAAGTGAAGGTCTGGAAGATTTTCTTAATCTCATTGTAAAAGGAAGCAATGTCTTCAGCAGTAAGGGCGGATGAAGCAGGTGGGCCGAGGGGTTGAGTAGTGTAGAGAAGATGTATGCTGAATACCCTTTCAGTAATGTACCATCCCAACAACTCAAATCACCCAATACTGACTACCCAAATGACAAACCCCTTCCCAATGACCCAAATAAAACACACCATTATGAATTTCCACATGACAACCCCCTATCCATAGTACACATCTTCCAGTCTGAACCTAAATTGTAGTAAAAAATTGTAGTAAAAAAATCCTGACAACCTGTGAACCCACTCGACAGTGGCAAACCTCACCTGCCCAAAAATATCTATGTTATATATAGGTCGCTCATACATGCATATATGTACCTCATATATGTGACCATGCAAATAGAGAACTAGTGTGATCAGATCACACCACCCAAGTATACAGCAACCAGCCAACAAAATCCCACTATACAAACAAGGCAGAAGTGTGGGTAAATGGAGCAGAAGGATGTGTCACTTTGATCTGTAAAGTGAGACAGAGCATGAGAGGGTAACTCTCAGCCACTGACCCATTTATAAAAATGACTTCCAGAACGTGGATTAAGGTTGAATGCCTCTGATGAAAGAATCAAGACCCACAATCAGTGAAAATTGGAAAGCCTAGAAAATAACCCTGGCTTTCCCTGTGCAGAGGAACAGTGGAAATGAAAACAGCATATTTCAATCATAACAATCTTGTTGGCTAGAAAAGATGGCACTTATGTGTTCAGCCCTGACAACCTAATCTGTGATTTTAATTGAGGATTAAAACCAAAAATGCTAATGTGGCTATTAATGATACAAAACTATTATGCTAATGTTTGAAGCAAATGAAAAAAACCTCGATTTCAAGACCAAAAGAAAGTAAAGAAAGAAAGAAAGCCCGAATGATGAATTATGAATTATGACATTCATTTTGCTCAAAATAATGCAAGCTAATTCAAACTTTAAGCATGGGTATACAAAAACAAACTCAAGAAGAAAAAGCTGTGATCTCTGCAATTGAATTAACCCCTTGTGAAGTAGTAAAGGAATGAAATGTGATCAGAGTTTGTCTCAGTGAACATGCTGAACCCAGTGTTTCTGAGCCAGCACTGTGTTAAAAAGCTAATTGAGTCCTTGCAAACCTTTTGATCATGTTGTGTTCTTTCGTATGTTCCAGAAATCATGCAAGTTTTTCCATCTGGAGATTTCAAGGATGTGTATACATTAAAGCAGGTCTGTTCAAGGACATTCAGAGACTCATTTCAGCAGCATGTGCCCTTAAAGTGAATAGGTTCATAAAGTTACACATTAAACTATAGGCTTTATAGGGTCCATTAATGAACATGATGCAGAAACTGAGATGATTAAAACTGTTTAATGTGTACATGTTTTATGTAATGTGTAAGCCTGAGCTTGGGAAATGTCCTAGGGCAACCTTGGTGTAACTGCAACCACATGACCCAGTATGTATATGACAGCTCACATGCTAAAGTCATTGTTTACAACAAAGAAGCTGAATCTAACACAAAACACACACAAGCATGCACACCCACACACACAACACTGTTTTTATGCACACATCTTTTTTTTTGCACTGACACTTTAATTCTGGACTTGCACAGCACAGTGCCACTTTATACACTCTATACAAACCATACTGCACATAGACACTTTAAGGACAATCATTAAAAACCATACATATTTATGTATATACATTATTTTTTCACATCTATTTTCATATTTTATATAGTTTCTACTTTTTATTTATCTATCTCCTTTTGGTTTTATTTGTTTTTTTACCCCTAATTGCTGTCACGGTGAGGCAAAGACGAGTGAGGATCCAAATGCAGTTCCAACTTTTAATAAACCAAAACAAGAAACAGGCAAACCGACAAGCAGGCAAAACACTGAGCAAACGGGAAACAGGAACATAGACACAAACATCCAACAACGACCAACACCAGGGAAGTGAACAAACAGAGTAGATATAACAAACAGGAACCAATCACCACGCAGAGACAATCAGTGACTAAGACAACACACCTGGGGGGGAGATAGAGTGCCATTAGTGTCCATGGTAACAAATGAGTGGGCAGAGCAAACAATTAACAGCAAGGCAGACAGCACACAGAAACAGGGGAAAACACAGACAGACTCATTACAGAACCCCCCCCTATGAGCGGCTTCCAGACGCTCCCAAGGGCGCAGAAAACTAGTCCAGGAGGGTCGAGCGAAGGCGCAACAGGGTGGGAGGGCGGGTCGAGTTCGTGTTGTGGTGAAGCCAGCCGAGCAGGTGGCCAGGGTGGAGCCGGCAGAGCAGGTGGCCAGGGCGGAGCCGGCAGAGCAGGTGGCCAGGGCGGAGCCGGCGGAGCAGGTGGCCAGGGCGGAGCCGGCGGAGCAGAGGGCCAGGGCTGAACTGAGGGCCAGGGCGAAGCCGGCGGAGCAGAGGGCCAGGGCTGAACTGAGGGCCAGGGTGGAGCCGGGGGAGCAGAAGGCCAGAGCGGAGCTGAAGACCAGGGCGGAGCCGGCGGAGCTGAAGGCCAGGGCGGAGCCGGCGGAGCTGAAGACGGGACCCAAGACCAGAGCTGAGTGCACAGCCAGGGGAGGTACAGCATGCGGCGCCAGAGACCATAGCAGGACTGGAGACCAGGGTGGTGCCACAGGCGGAGCCCAGCGACCATAGCAGGACTGAAGACCAGGGTGGTGCCACAGGCAGGGCCAGAGACCAGAACAGGACTGGAGACCAGGGTGGTGCCGCAGGCAGAGCCAGAGACCAGAGCAGGACTGGAGACCAGGGTGGTGCCGCAGGCAGAGCCAGAGACCATAGCGGAGTTGGCGGCCAGGGTGGTGCCGCAGGTGCAATCAGCAAACTGGTCGGGATCGCAACCCATGGTGGTGCTGGAGGTGCTCTGAGCCAGCAAATAGGGACAGGAGAGAGAGAGGCCGACCAAGCCGGGGAGGCAAAACCAAGGACAGACAGAGCAGATAGGCGGGGCAGTTCAAACAATCATTTTTGACCAGGCAGAGAGTTCACAGTAATCCATCCCGGACAGGGCAGAGAGTTCGGAACCAACCCCTTCAGGCAGGGCAGTAAGCCCATGAGAGTCATGTAAAGCCACCTCGGCAAGGGCAGAGAGTCTATGGGGCTTGGGCGCAACCATACTCACTGAATTACCTGACTCCGTCATTCCAGGTGACCCGGCCGACGCGATCTATCCGGTAGGCTCCAAAGACCCGGTTGACCCGATCGGCCCAGCTGGTTCCGTCGACCCGGTCGATCCGGCTTGTTCCGTCGACCCGGTCGGTCCGGCTGGTTCCGTCGGACCCGGTCGGTCCGGCTGGTTCCGTTAACACCCGGTCGGCTCGGCTGGTTCCGTCGAACCCGGTCGGCTCGGCTGGTTCCGTCGAACCCGGTCGGCTCGGCTGGTTCCGTCGAACCCGGTCGGCTCGGCTGGTTCCGTCGAACCCGGTCGGCTCGGCTGGTTCCGTCGAGCCCGGTCGGTCCGGCTGGTTCTGTCGAGCCCGGTCGGTCCGGCTGGTTCCGTCGGCCTGGTCGGTTCAGCTAGTTCCGTCAAACAGATCGGTCCGGCTGGTTCCGTTGACCCGATCGGTCCGGCTGGTGAATCAGGTGGCTTAGGGATGCCGGCCGCCCGAACTGACACCATCGGGGTATCCGCCATGTTGGAGATCAGCCGGTTCGCACGGGCCTCAACTGAGCTTACCGGTCTAGCAGCCATGTGGACAGGCTCGGTCACAGGCGTACACAGGACTGGGCTGGACAGGGTTACTGTAGAGCATTTGGGCGTCCGTGGCTGGTTTGGCTCCGTAGCCCACGGACCCCGATGCCTACTGCCCCCCCCAAAATATTTACGCTAAATTGACAAGGTCTGTGAAAGACCCCATCTCTCGGCCCAAAGGCATCAGATAGCGTACCTGGTCCTCTAGTCCATGCCTAAACATGTCCTTAAGAGCCTTTTCCCCAAAGTCCACCTGGTTACACAGGTCCATGAACACCTCAGCATATTCCTCGATTGGGGAATCCCCCTGATGTAAACAGAACAAGATTTCTGCTGGATCCATAAGTGGTTGGTCGTTCTGTCATGGTGAGGCAAAGACGAGTGAGGATCCAAATGCAGTTCCAACTTTTAATAAACTAAAACAAGAAACAGGCAAACCGACAAGCAGGCAAAACAGGGCAGAACACTGAGCAAACGGGAAACAGGAACATAGACACAAACACTCAACAGCGACCAACACCAGGGAAGTGAACAAACAGAGTAGATATAACAAACAGGAACCAATCACCACGCAGAGACAATCAGTGACTGAGACAACACACCTGGGGGGAGATAGAGTGCCATTAGTGTCCATGGTAACAAATGAGTGGGCGGAGCAAACAATTAACAGCAAGGCAGACAGCAGACAGAAACAGGGCAAAGCACAGACAGACTCATTACAATTGCATTCCTTTTATGCTTAAATACCGGACAGATGCAAAAAGCATTTCACTGCATGTCGTACCCTGTATGTATGTGTATGTGACAAATAAAATCTGATTTGATTTCACACAGACACACACACACACACACACACACACAGACACACACACACACAAATAAAACAATATACATATATTAACTATAAATAGATTTACCTCAGTCACAAATCATACATTTATTAACAGGAACCTTTTGTCAATTGAACATGTAGGTCTTTACAGAACATTTACAGAAATGGCTTTGCTATTATCCTCTGTAATACTATTCCAGAGTTTAGGGGAGATATAAATTAGTTTAGTAAGATTAGTAAATCTGCTGAACAAAGTGCTTGGGATTAGTTAGAGAATATCAGTCAGCTATGTTATGTAGCTACTTTAAGGTAAACTTCATCTGACTCAAACCCAAATGTCCAGGGGTCTCATTTATAAAGCGTGCGTACGCACAAAACGGGGCTGGAAACGTGCGTACGCCAGTTTTCGCGCAAAGGTTGTGATCTATAAAAAAACAACATGACGGGAAAATGTGCGCACCTTTAAGCAAACTTTGAGACGTGCGTACGCACATTCTGGAGACAAAGGGAATTGGCGACACAGATGGTGAGGTCGTGAACTGAAGTTAGATTGTAGAAAATACATGTGAGAAGAACGATTATAAGAATTAATGACATTTAATTTTCACCCCATTTCATACGTTATATCCACATTATCATGAAGATTAAATCCAACAGTGTTATTTGTGCCGATTGTTTTAGGCTATATACATCTAGTAAAATCCAAACGTAATTCAAAATGTATTAAAAATAAAATAATAATAATAATAATCAGCGCTACTCAGTCCAGGGTGTATCCTGCCTTGATGCCCAATGACGCCTGAGGATAGGCACAGGCTCCCCGTGACCCGAGTAGTTCGGATAAGCGGTAGAAGATGAATGAATGAATGAATGAATGAATGAATGAATGAATGAATAATCAGCGCTGCCTTACAGTCACATTGTCCACAACGGGAGCGCAGGAGGAGATGGCGCGACTACATGTGATACAAAATAGCATGAAATACCCTTTTATTAGAGAACTGCAGAACACAGTGTAAAAACGAAATATTTTCCTTAATGTACATATAGCTATCATAAAATGTCAAAGTCTGCAAATACAGTCATGAAGCACAATCGCTACTCATCATCGGTCCTAACTATTACGGTGTTCATTACAAAACCGTCATGAAGAAGTATGTGTTCACTATAACATTTTCGTCTTAAATTTTTGCCCACAAATTAATTCTGTGATTTTGTCAAGGTGTTAACGATCAGTCTAATTGCTAGAAACATATAAATCCTCCGGTGACCCGGGTATGTAATGCTTCATGATGGCACTGCTGGCACTGTTGGAGGATTACGCCAATGGCAGAATAAGGAGAGAACGAGTTTTCAGGGACCATGATGATTTCCTGGCTAATAAGCCGATTTAGATTCCCTAGAGCTGTGCTCTTAGATCTGTTCCGATCATTTTGTTCATAAACTTACACAGAAACAAACTGCACAGCTTTGTCCTGTTTTTCTTTATTTTGAAAATATTTTGGAAACACACACAAACTATATAAAAAAACTATATTACGGAGACCTTGCTTTCCTTGCCTTTCTTACAGCAATAAAATATATATAATAAATATATAAATAAAATACTTCTCAGGTAATAAAATATATACACATATATATTAATATAAAAAAATATATATATATATTAATAAAAATAATAATTTGGGCGCACGGGCGCCCCTAGTGGTGGGCGGCGCCCTTAGCATTTGACTATTCTGCCTATGCGCAGGGCCGGCCCTGATCACAGCCGTCCCTGAGTGCCATAATATCTGTCATTTTGAATGGTATACTTAATATGGGTAGTCGATACGTCAGGTTCCCCTACACTGTGCGAGAACAGGCCGAAATTAAAATGCAATTTGCAGCAATGTCTGGTTTCCCAAATGTAATCGGCGCAATTGACTGCGCTCATGTTGCTATAAGGGCACCATCTGAAAATGAATTTGCTTATGTTAATAGAAAGCATGTGCATTCTATTAATGTGCAAATCATATGTGACTCCAACATGACCCTCACAAACATTGTGGCACGCTGGCCTGGTTCAACACGATTCCTTTATCTTGACACATAACTGTAGGGAACAGACTAAATGCAGGCGCAGTACGTGATGGCTGGCTTCTTGGTGAGTTTAACAATATTAAAAAGTAGAAACTGTAACAATTTTGTTTTTAATATAATTATAACAATGTTGCTTTTAATATAATTATAACCTGCAGGCGACAGTGGCTACCCCCTGAGACGCTGGCTCTTCACCCCATTTTTAAACCCGCAGAGCGCAGAGGAAACTCATTATAACGAGGTCCACTCTCGTGCCCGCGCAGTGATTTGCATTGACTATTTATGGTTAAAAATGGGCGTGTACAGGGCGGGATTTCACGTACGCACATCTGAGGGTGATCTGTGATTTATAAAGGGAACATTGCTTACGCCATTTTTGGCTTTTGGGCGTACGTAAACTTTTAGTAGGGATCCTACGCACAGTTTTGTAAATGAGACCCCAGACCAGTGTTAGATATACAGTATGTATATACATATACCTATCCATGTGGGAACAATTGGCCCACCACCAACATCTAAAAACCTAATAACCCCCAAATCCCCCAACCCACAGCCTATATATATATAGTGTAAGAATATTGTACATTTTTGCAACTGACAAAATAACTGATTTTGTCTTCTGGTTTTAAATAGTTTCTAACATTAGATCATATTTTAATGTTTATTCATTTGATCGATTGTTTTGTCCAAATATATGAGCAGCTGAGAGTTGAAGGTCTTGCTAACGGACACAACACTGGCTCTCTGACAGCAATTACACTTGAACAACAGATCAATAAAGCAAACTTTAAACTGCTGAGCTACCATGTTCATAGATGCAACATAATAAATGTATTCATTTAAACTAGATGCAGATAATCAGCCTAAATTTTTGTTGTCTGAAGTCTTTTTCTACAGTATTGGAATTAAGCTATGAGGCTAAAGGTTTTCACAAGAAGACTGGAATTCAGTGTTTTCAGAATATTTCATAAAGAGCATATCTACTGTATGCACAAATATTTATTAAAAGTCACCTGACAGTGTCATAGCCTAAGTCACTACTGAATAAACATTTTCTAAGTGATTATTTGTTGGTGATAAGTTCTTAGTCATAAGTACAAAGATAAACAGTGATTGGCCCTCTGGAACAACAGTGATGGAGGGTTGGTTTTTCAAAACAGTGTCGATTGTCTTCAGGTATGATTGTGATCAGTAATTATTCATTGAAAACAATGGACAACACGCTAGATCTTTTATATTACTAGCTAATAAATTCATGACCTCTCTTGCTGTCCAGTACAAAACTCAAATAAAACTTCTAACACCAGCAATATCTTGGCTAATCACAGTAATCTTATCTAATTCAAGATGATAAATTCATTACTTACCAATATCATCCTCATGGTAGATGACAGAGTGATTATCTGTTGACTCAGATGTGTACCTCTGCATAGTTTCCACATAGAAAGTCCCATTGGAGGTTTTGATGGAGCCTTCAAACTGGCCCTCGAGGATTGACCCCTGGCATGAAGAGCCAACCTCGTCTTTGTGGTAAAGCACAATACAGGGTGTTGGACATTAGGATGATTACATCATTTATAAAGTCAAACAAATTTAGGTCAAGCTTAGGAAAAAAAATGTAAAGCATTCCAGGAGACATTAAAAGAAGAAGCAATAACAGTAGTGTAAAGGTGGAGATTATTTATGAGCCCTCTATATCCTGTCAATTAATGATGGCAATGTTAATCTAAGTATCCGAGTAACTTCACGCTACCAAGTAACAAGTCGCTTGTGTAAATTATAGTTTGTCACTTGTGGGCATTTAGCAGCCGATTTGAGAAACAGTAGTAACTATGTATATGTATATATCTTCTAAAGCTAGTTAAACCAAATGAAACAATCTACTAATCAGTGTGTAAAAATTTTTGAATCACATGGTTCATGCTCAGATTCATACTAGCTTTATTAGCAGATTAACACAGCAAGCTAACTATACTAGATACATACACACACCAGAGGCACCGGTGACCTCTACTAATTACTTCCAAGCTTTATTTTTCCTCATAATATTTCTATACTCATTTAGTAAATGTTCTCATATGACAGGATGAAACAAAAAGCATTTCCATTTTTGCTCATCCTATAGTGAATGGGAGCTCATGGAGGGAATTTTTCATGGAAAGAAAGAATGGACTACATGAGCCATAAAATTGAGAAACTATTAAAATTTCACTTGTTGCTAAAATTGTGGCACACCGTTAAAGGTCAGCTGTCGCTTTGTCACTTGCTAGTGTGAACATACTCTGATCCTTTTCTGCAATCTTGACTACTAATTCCATTTAACAGAACGTTCTTGTATCTGTTACTGTACCTTCCAGCACTCCTGAATATATGTGAGAGAGGTCGCCTTTCCATGACTGATTGCTGGACAGGACCTTGAAATCTTCTGCAAACCCCTCAAAGTCTGGCTTTAGTCGTAAACGGAAAACCCTATAATAGACAACAGCTTTATGAAACAGCATTTAGCAGGAGTTAAGGTGGTGTCAGGTGGAAAAGTACCTACTTCTGAAAAGCTTCAAAGTCCAGATGCAGGACCTGGGTTTCTGGAGCGAGGTGACGTCTTACTCGATGATGCTGCTGCAGTAATGCGGTTCTGTCATAAGAAAGGGTCTCGTAGTACTTTACATACCACCGGATATCCTTGAAGTCCTCTGGAATTGGGAATTACCATTGTATTCCAAATTAAAACAAAGTTGCGTGTGAAAACAGTCTGGAAAGTTTCAGTGAAATTAACCAGCTGTGCATTTGGAAAAGCATCTTGCAAGAAAAATCACTGATATAACAAAGCAAAGGCATATACATATATACTGTATGTTAATGTTGAGTTACTATAACATAAAAATAACAGAAGTGTTTATTACTTTTATACCTCAGTGATTTGTAAACGATTACAGATTTGTACTTTTTAAACAATGGCAAATCTTACATTCTATCTATTTATAGTTTTATTTAATGTTGCAGGATGTCTAAAAAACAAGTTCCTGTATCACTTTATAACAACTACTCTATATGGTCAAATATATGTGAACACCTAACAATCAGGTTCTCCCTGAAATGGTGGAAGCACACAACTGAACAGAATGTCTTTGTAGGCTGTAGAATTCCAATTTCCTTTCACTGGAACTAAGAGGCCTAAACCCGTTCCAGCATAACAATGCCCCTGTGCACAAAGCGAGCTGGTTTGTAAGAACTTAAGAGATCTGAGCCCTTACCTCAATCCAACTGAACATTTACAGGATAAACTGGAACCCTGACTGTGTTATAGACCTTCTTGTTCAGCATCAGTGCCTGGTCTCATTAGTGCGCTTGTGACTGAACAGATAAATCTTTAAAAAACATGCATACTGTATGGATCGACAGAATGGTCATGTGTCCACAATCTTCCTGACTAAAACTTCCCAAAATCTTCTTAAGCAAATCTTCACAATCTCAATGATGTAATGTTATACTTTTGTTAAATAATAAAATTTTTAAAACCTATTTATATGGACTGTCTGCTATATAAGTCTCTGTAATTTGAGTTACAATGAGAACTAGAAAAGCAATCATATACCAGCCAGAGAGAATAAAAACAAGAGAGAATTCAACAAGACCGAAGTATTAATATGTACTGTATAATAGAAAAATGATAAATAATAATAACAGACCACATAAGAACAGAAAGTATATCTGTGGAAGGCATGTGCAGACAGGCCACCCAGTGCTAACCGCTCCACTTTGAGCCGAGGCCTTTTCCAATCCCAGCAGCTATAAAATCAGTATCACGTGTGAATATGAAACCAAAGGCAGCGGCCATACCTGCACAGTGTCCCGTTAAAACCAGGCAAAAGATCACCACATAGATCTGCAGAGTGTTCAGAGCTTCTGTGGCCATGTTGTTTCTCAGATTTGTGTGATTGTCAGCATATGTGATGGAAAAGAATGCATGTACTTCAACAAGCCTCAGCAACATCCAAGGCAGATTCAGACTTGCTGATGACATCATGGCAGGGTCTCTTCCTGGAGTGCCAAATATCTAATCATTCTATTTAGGATATGAGCTCACTTGACACTTAAGTCAAAAAGATTTAAGATTTAAAGATTAAAGCAATTAAATCAAAGTTTATAACATGACAAGTCTAGACCTTTAACGTGTGAGCTACCTCTAAAATTGCTTAATAATTAGTATATAATTTTTAACATGCCGAGCACACGCACTGGTGAGGCTTGTCTATCTTAAGGTCAATTGCTGCTCTGAAAGTTCCTACACTTTACACCTTTTTTCACATGTACTGTAATTATGTGCATAATATGTGATCAAGTGAATAGCATGTGAAGGTGAACATCTGAACTCCAGTAAACATATCATAAGGTCATGACTATGTGAACATTAAAAAAAAACTTGCACCCTACATTAACAGATGTTGTAACAGATAAGAAAAAATAAAGAATTTGTGAAAATTCATGACATTCAATTCATAAACTAGCATGCAAACATACAAAAAATTCTAGTGAAAAACCAGAATGAACACATTTAACACTGGTGGCCAGCATAACATTTGTTGACAAATAATACATAAATAAATAAATAAATAAATAAAAGTCAGGGCTCATAGAAAAAACTATTGCTGAGATGTATTGTGATATTGTGGTGCAATTTGTGCATGTCATGATATTTTAGACAAGCAGCAATTCTTGGGTAAAAACTTTATATATGCAGGTGTTATGTAGAAACATTGTCCTGATTTTGGATCATTTCATTCTAGCTGTCATTTTATCACAGTTACAATTTATGCTTGTATGACAAAATGTATTACAGTATATGCATCCTGTGTTTTCACTTAAAACACCTTGAAATCTTTATTTCTGGGAAGCAAGCCAGATCCTTATCTCAACCGACTTTATGGGGGTTTTTGTAATCAAAATAAGATGCTGTTTTACTACAGGAAACAGGGTCACGATGATCTCCAAACTGCATTCACCAGCATTTCCAGATTTCCCCAAATCAAGCACCATTTTTTGTGAAACATTTTCTTATTGTTATTTTGGGGATATCTTTGTAAAATGTATATAATATGTTCATTTCAATTACATTTTCTTTTTGTATAGTACTTTTAAAAACAGACATTTTCAGAGTGCAGCTTTACAGATCTATATAAATTTAGGATGTATATTATACATTTAAAATGGATCCCTTGTACATGTAAAAGTCAGAAGAGACGGGAACTCATCCTCACCTGTGTGACACCAGATCTGTCTTTTATTTCCCTTCTATAACTGTGTACTATATGGTTAAAAAGTTTAATTTTAGTTTAAAATTTTAGTTTAGTTTATTTAAAGTTTAGTTTTAACATGAAGTCTATAATGTTGAAATTATTAACTGATGAAGACTGGTGCAAAACTGTTTGGGGCAATTGCAGTCCAAAGCTCTGTAAATCACGTGAGAGAAAAAGCTGCAAGAAACTTTTTACAGACATTATGTAAAAGAAACAAGAAACTAATTACAGACATTTTCTTATATAATGGGTCTCTGGTTCTTAGTTACTTTCTTTCAAGCAAGTTTTCTAAGAAGTAACACAACCACTCATAAGAAAAGAAAAGAAAAGAAAAGAATAGAATAGAATAGAAAAGGGGGAGATGAAGGGGTTCACTAAATGGGAGCATCTGGCAAAGCTCCTAATACATACTATCACATTAGGAAGAATTATAGCTTGATTCTGCATTACAGGTGTTTGTCACAGACTGTGTATATATGCTTCCTTTCCATCATAATGACAGAAACATGAATGTGCAAGTGTGTAAGTAGACGTGTCCCTGTAAACCCCACAGAAAGAATATAATTATATACAGTCATAGGAGTGTAAACCTGATCTTGGCTCCGCCCCTAATATCCTGCACCACACTGATTGGTCCACAAGAAACAGCCTGATCTTGAAGCATGACATAATCAAAGCGGCCCTCCTATGCTACTTGAGGTTACTCAGGCGTTCCACATGGCCCGCTGGATAATGAATTCCAGTCGTAGGGTCAGGAAGACATGACCTGAAAACTTTCAGAGCTGAAATCTCTCCTCGGTCTTGAGCAACAGCAGTCAGCAAAACCCTTACTCAACCATCCTCTACTTTGCACAGGATCATTTTTCAGTCTTAATCTATGAACTTGTCAGATTGCTGCAGTGTTGACCCAAGCCACACATATTTTATGGCCAAAAGTGAAGGAAAGAGTTGACAAATGGCTTCTAACTGCCAAAACCTTTTTACCTTCAAAGTCTGAGAATTAGTGAAAGTATCAGTTTCAGAATTAAAAGTGGAATCAAAATTATAACACGTTGACAAAAGTGGTCTCAGTGAGCTTAAAGCCAGTCCCAGAATACACTCTGGATGGCACATCTGTCCTTTACAGGGTAACACACACACACACATGTTGCCAGTTCTCCTACTGCGATGTTTTGGGAGGTGGGGGAAACCAGAGAACCCAAAGCAGACCTGAATGGCCTCAATACAACTTGCAGCACCACCCCAATATCACACACGTCTCTCAAATCAACATACTGGTGAAGATTTCATTATATCCTTTGATAAAAGAGGTTTTGTGGGGGTTTTGTTTTCGCTACAGAAACCCTAATGACATATGTGCTTGAAAATCAGCTCAGGTACATTAAAGCAGACTTTTCTATCATGTCCTGAAAAGAAAAAAAAAATACTCCAAAAGTGAGTACTTAAGAGTTTAAAATGCAGATCATTAAAACAGCCAACATTTATATTTTATATAGTTATGCTCTACAGCAAGCACCAGTTACAGTGAAGGCATGCACATAACACTCATCATATCCTGGGTAAAAAAAATTATGACTACTATAGACTTACACCAGCAACATTACTTCCGAAAACATATCCTGTCACAATAGTAGTAACAACGGTGCTGTAAATAACACAAACCAATGACAACCATGTGGTTAACGTGCAAAAAAAAACCTCTCAGGTAAGACACACACTTTATGTCTCATGTGGATAGAAATGTCTGCTAAAGAACTATGATTATTTGCTAATTTCCTGGAGTTCCATGTGAAAAAATAAGAATCTTTTTCAACAACATGGCAGATAAAGACAAGTGCAGCTGCAATGTCAAGGTCACTTTTTCTATTTGCCTTGTACAACGTGCGTCAGTCCAGAAGAGGCAGCTAATCAAAACACTGAACCCAAGGTCACAAAATAAAGTGGAGGGGATTTGTGTGGTTGTGTACACAAAAAAAACCCTATGAACATACTAAAGCAGTTTCTCGTTTACTATGTTTCAGCATAAGGGCATTTCAGGAAATCTTCTGAGAAAACCTGACGTCTTGTTGCAAGCCAGAGAAGTGACAAGCAGTTGCTATCAAAACTTCTAACAAAAATAAAACATTTTGTGGATTGCTGAAAGTTCTGTCTCATGAAAACCCATTCATCATTTTTTATGTATACAAATACATACTAAAACAGACCAAGTGTGTTTTATGAAACAACTTTATTCACTCAACAACCAAAAGGGACAAAAAGCTGAGCATGCACACATACACAATCATGATTGTAAGAAGTGTTACTGGAGTTGTCCTGAGGAAATAAGAACAACACAACAGCGCCATCTGTCATCACTACAAATGCAAATCACTTCACTACAAAGGGTTGAGGGTTGTATTCCACATAACATCAACTAAATGAAAAATCGTGTCTGTAACCATTTAAATAAAACAAAAATGTGAAGACTTCACTGAAACTTGTCTTATCTGAGCACAAGTTCAGCTTCGCACAACATTCCTGAGCATTAGAAAAAGCAAGACATTCTAAAAAAAAAATGCAAATGTGAGGACAAAAAATGAAAAACCACAAAACTTGACATACTGTACTTGGTAATTGTTTAGTCTGTCTTTATATGGCAAACAAAGCATTTTTAAAAAGCAGAACAAATTTACAAAGCTTAGAAGCTATATACAAGCTGTCAGATCACAATTAAGTACAAAAAAAGGCTGAAAAAAGAGGAGATGTGGATCAGTAGCGGCGACCGAAGGCTCCAGCCCCCTGCACGCCACTGCCCCCCGGCATCATCTGATTCTGTCGGTTCATGGTTCCGGGTAGAGACTGAGACGTCCCCGTCTGCATGTACCCGCCCCGGCTAAATATAGACACAAAAAGGCAAATATATTCGTTGTATTTTAATTTCAAACAAGGTATGATTTTGTTAATTTGTGCAAGACTGACACACTACAACCAACCCAGACCTACAAACCATAAATAGGGGTAATGTACAGTTTTGCCATGGTGTCAGAGACCATCACAAATGACTGGTCTTAGCTAGAAACTTGAGCTTGTCTGTTTTACTCTAGAAGAAATATTCACATACACAGGCATGTATACTTTAAAATTCCACTTTTCCAGTGTTTATATTAAAACTGAAACAGATAAGCCAGCAGTCACGTTCCCTTCTGATGCACGTGATGGTTACCGTAAACAACTGCAGCCCTGCACAAAATACACACCAATTTTTGATCTGCTTTGATCATACTGCGTTCATTTACATTTACGACATTAGGCAGACCCCTTATACAGATCGACATACAAAAGGGCTTTTAAGTCTCAATTTCGATTAATACATTAACACTGGTTCACTAGGTTTCAGTCTCAGGATACCATCAATCTAAAACTCTGTTCATTGTTTTTTTTTTTATTCAATCTATTCTGTCACAAGAGTGTAGAAGTGCACCTTCTATACGAAATGTGCAAACCCCAAAAATAAATAAAACAGGTTTTGCTCACCTGGCCATTCCTCCACGGGTAATGTGACTCTGGCCTGGCATGCCCCGGTCTGCTCCTGGAAGAAACAAGTAATCACATTAAATTAGATCATGTATCATCTTTTTGAATAGGTTTAAAGTGTAAATGAAGCTGCATGTACCCTGCCAGGGTCTGTCTCCATCCACCTTACGCCCAGGCTCCCAGTCTCGGCCTTCTCTGTGCCAACAACAAAGCAATTTAGAACAGGCTTTAATACGAATATGGCAGTAAAATCTAACAAGTATTGCATTCATCTGTCACTGTATTCATAGCATTTCTAATAAAATAGACGTTTATAGTCTCTCACACATTATATATGACATAAGACAATATTTGTATAGCCCTGTGCATTACATGAAAGATGTGGGTTTTTTTTGTTTTTTACCTGCCAGGGACCGGCCTTGGGCCATTCATTGGCCGCTTGTCATAACCACCTCCACTCCAGTTATCCCGAGAGTCTCTGTTGTGCCTGTCCCGGTCAGAAAAGTGCTGCAAAGACAGAGCGCAAGAGATAAGAACATGACATTAAAGTCCAAATGCATTTTCTAAAGCACTTTGTTAGCCCTGCAGTTCCAACATACAGTCTGTGCTAGCTTATTAACAATCATTATATCATTATAACAGGAGAACATTTTTACCGGGCCATCTCGGTCTGCAGGCATGCCTCCTCTGGGACCATCTCTCCTAAACCAAAAACAAAGACATCCAGATCAACACTTGGAACAGAATGCCACTGATGTTTTTAGTAATTCTATAAGTGCTGTTATCAAAAAATCTACCTGTCCATGAACATGTCGTCCTGGTAGCGGCCGCGATCTCTGTGGTCGAAATCTTGGTAGCGATCCTGACGACCAAAATCTGAGCGTCCATATCGGTCATCCATGGGCATCCTCTTTGCTGGCCAGTCATCTTTCCTATGAGCAGCACAACATACCAAAAGAACATTTACTTGCTTTAGATGTTCGTAGTAACTTTTACTAGATACACTAATGAATGTTTTTTCCCCAAAGTCATACATACACCACACATGCTTTGCTATAATACAGTTACTCAAAGCATTAATTGACTTGTAATCAGTACCTGCTGTCCATGTCATAGGGTCTCTTGATCGGACGGCGATCCTGTTCGTAGCGAAGCTGTTCCTGCTGCCTACGCAGCTCCTCACGCTCTCTGTGAATTCGCTCCTGCTCACGTCGCCGCTCGTACTCCACTCTCATGCGTTCACGCTCCAGGAACTCTCGCTCCATACGATCTGCATCCAGCCTTTGCTTTTCCAACTCCAGCCAGTTACGCTTACGCATCAGTCTCTCCCGCTCTTCACGCTCACGGAAGAGACGGATGCGCTCACGCTCGCTGCGGCTGTCACGGTCTCCGCTGTACGAAAACAACATGCAAAACGTTACAGGCCACTGACTTCACATATACAATGACCCTGCGCACGTGTGGATGCATACCCAGAGTGCCTGCGTCTCTCCACCTCTCGGATCTCTCTCTCGCGTTGCCTCTGCCTCTCACGCTCTCGCTGCTCTTTAATTTGATCGAATGACAGGATGTCCTTCCTCTCTCGGCTCGAAGACTTGCGGTCACGACTCTTAGTGCTCTATAAGATGCACAAATATTCTCACATGGACACTCCAAACACTATCGGCTCAGATAAATTTTGTGCAAAGCTTGTGTTTGTCCGCTACATCTAAAACCAGCTTTTCAACCGAGTTTTATTTATTTGCGTTCTTTTAGCAATGGGTTAGAATTTAAATGTTATACAGAGAAACCATAGATAAACTAACATGAAAAAATGTTAATTTCTGATAGCATAGATATTGTAATGTTACAATAAAAAGTTTAAAAAAAAAAAAAAAAGAAATAAAAAGTAATTGTAAACAATCTGGCTTCAGAATAACTTGGCTAAAAACTGCAAGTAGCAACATTTATATAAAAAATACATCAATGGTCCAAATGGACTCTCTCTCTCTCTCGCTCATATTCTACCGCTTATCCGAACTACCTCAGGTCACGGGGAGCCTGTGCCCATCTCAGGCGTCATAGGGCATCAAGGGAGGATACACCCTGGACGGAGTGCCAACCCATCACAGGGCACACACACTCTCATTCCAAATGGACTGCTAGTTAATAATTATCCACAAACTACTCATACTTCCAAGGTTATGGATAAAGTTCACCTAGATTAACTGATAGTGACCTCAACTTTTTGACTAGTTGATCACTATTTCTTCTTGTAAATGCTTTGTTACTTTTGTAAATACTTTTAGTGTTACTGCTGTTTTCTAGCCCAGCAAACATAGCCGAGTGCTTTACCCGTTCCTTGCTCTTGGTTCTGACGCTGATAACAGGCTCGCCTTTAGATTTATCCATGACAACGGTCCTCTCTCCAGCAGCTGTGACACAAAAACAGCCACCATGATACACTAATACACAATTTTATTACACCTCACATCTTTAGAGAGGTGATAAATAAACTGTCACCATTAGCTGACTTTTCTAACTCACCTTTATCATCCGAGCCTTCAGTTTTCTCATCCTTGTTTTCAGATCTACAAAAAATAAGAAAAAAAACTTAATAGTAAACCTCTGCTCACTTATCCTACACAACTTCAGTGAAATGAACAAATGTCTCACTTGTCAGTCTTGGACTCTGAGGAGTGTCTCCTGTCGCTGCTTGTCTTTTTAGTGTCATTTTTGTCTGTAGGTTTCTTCCCAGCTGGCTCATTCTTTGCCTACAGGTGCATTTGTGGATAAACATTAATAATCTTTATTTTTGTAGCACTTTTCATATGAAATGGACTATTTATTCAAAATAAAGTATTAAACAAGAAAAGGAAGCCAAAACGAAATAGTAAAGATGGGCCATAAAATGCAATAAATTCCACTGGTGGCACAAAGAAGTAGATGTCTAAAATCACAGATATTAGAATCAGATATGTCTGAAAAGGTTTACTGAAATAATGTCAATATAAGTTTCATACTTTACATGTGATCACCACAAGACAACTTATAGAGACAAATGTCAGCAAACGTATTCAACACGATAAGCTTGTGTCTACGGTGCTGTAAATGTGTACTCACCCTCTCTACAGAGATCATGCGGCCGTGTAGCTCGGTCCGGTGCAGGTGATCGATGCACTTGGTGGCCTCCTCTGTAGAGCACATGGTCACAAAGCCATAACAGCGAGCTCCTGGGCTCCGAGCGTTCGTTACCACTTTAGCACCCACCACCTACAAATTCACAGGAAAATCAAATCAGTGCAGAGGACTTCAACACCACCATCATCTGTGCTCGGGGAAGAAATATCCATCATTCTCCAGTGGACTCGACAGACTCCAATCTTGCTAATTGTAACTGATGGATCGTGGGTGTTGAAATATACTATTTTATACTACAAGACAGCTGAATTCTGATTAGGCAGAAGGTGTTGATTAATTCCTGTATAAGGAGCTCTGACAGTAGCACAGCTGCAAATAACAGGTTTATATTAACACACTACAAATGTTCTGTAAAGAGACATTTATTTAACAAGAGTTCATCATATTTTGCACTTTCTCTGAAGGGGAGAAAATATAAAGTAAATGAGTTATAGCTGCCAGGGCTCGCAAAATCACTGGCCCAACATCAGAGGGGTTATTGTCTCTTCCATCCGGACTACCACAATAAATCACTCTCATAGGGACAGTGTTTCATGTCGCCGTGTCGGGACGCCACATTAAGAATCATCCCCGCCACAGCTGCAGGTACTTAGCAGTGTAAATTATAAAGTGCAGTGCCTCATCTTTAAAATTGAGAGTACAGACACCGGCAGTGGCACTCGCCATCTAATGCGGTTCAGAACGCTGTTCAAAATCCTGCCGCACCTCCAACATAACCTTCTGCAAATTTACACCATATTTGTCTTAAATTGTGGTCATAAAATAAAAATGTAAGTCGCTCAGATAAATAATAAGAGCATCAGATAAAATGCCATGAATTTAAAATATAAATGTACTATGATTGAGAGAAAAATGCAATAAATGTCAGATTGAACACAAACCTTTCCGTATTTGCTGAACAGATTCTTCAGATCAGTCGCTCTGGTGGTTGATGAGAGGCCGCTGACCCACAGGTTCCTTCCACTACTGGCAGCACCACCTGCTCATGTTAGACACCATAATTTGATCAAATATACTAGAATTTCCTTTAATTAAGGGTTTCTGCAAATCCAATTTATTTACCTTTGTCATCTTTTGAGTCAGGCTTACATGATTTTTCATCACTGCTAGAGGAAAAATAAGAGAAAGAAAGAAATTGAAACATTTCAAACAGGTAATGCTGGTGAAGACAATGGAGATTAACAAAAATACCTACCTGGCAAGGACACAGCATCAGGTAGTGAAAAAAAAATACTTAAATGTGGACTCTACGACTTGAGATAATTTCTGTAAGCATGCCACTAAGGCGTCTTAGATGGCAATCTAACCGTTAAAATAGTTAACAAGAGGGAGAAGGGGGAAATGGTGGGGGGTGACAAAAACAAAATGAAGGACGAAATGCGCAGTCCATTAGACCTCCCCAAGAGCACCCAAACTTGTTAACAAAGGAGCCAAAGTAACAAGATTCTAACAGCCATTTTTGTTCTAGTAGACAGAAAACAACAAACCTCTTTTTCTGATCACCACCCTCTACTGAGGACTCTTTCACTTCTGAAGATTCTGCAGCACTCTCTTCAGTCTTCATGTCTTCCTCTGTCCCCTCGGCCTTCGCCACGCTTTCTGAATCGGCGCTTTCGATTTTGTGCAAGCCCGTTTCATTTGCGTTAGCAGCCTGAGCGGAGGCGCTCTCAGCACCCGGCGAATTGTCCTTAACGCCTTGTAGGTCCTCACATGGCGGTTGGACTTTGCTTTGCTCTGAGGCGTCAATGTCTCCTTCCACATTGCTGGCCTCCTCGGCTTTACCGAGGTCTGACACATTGTCCTCCTCTTCCTTGCGAGAACCATCCCACAGTGAAGCGTTCTCCTCTTCAGTCAGCTCCTCGTTAAGTGGCTCTGATATACAACACCCGGCTACTTTCTCACTTTCTACGAATGTAACAGGAATAGAATGGCACAGAGTTTAATCACTTCTGAGACATTGCATTGTTTAGCGTGGAACTGGACTAGGACGCCACCCACTGCTTCACATAAGACAGTTAGTTATGCCTAGAAAGAGACTGGAAAAACCAGAGTCAAAAAGCAACCCATTTCCTGGCTAAAAGTCGCCTCTTGTTAAGTTTCACCTGACGCCAAGCGTGTGGAACGCCACATGGGCAGCACACAGATCCAGAGTGTCCATCGTTGGTGATTTGTTTTGTTGTTCAAGTGTCCATGATAGAGAAGAGGTAGACTTTTGTGCTGCCTTTAAAAAGCCTTTTATTTTCTCTTTTGAATCAAGCAATTGGTCCATTTAGTGAATCTCCATAAAACAAACATTGAGTCCTAAATGTGATTTTGCTTCAAAGTGATCCATTTCTTCATTTTCTCTTCTGAAGTCTTCTTTAGGCAGAAACTGAACTGCACCTGCAAAACTAGCAAGACATTGCCTGACTAACCACTAACCGTTACTGGCTCTGCGCATAAGCCTGTTTAGCAAAAAGCGTTTCTCAATACTAAGATATTTATTTTTCCTAACACATTTTAAATGGTGTCAACTTGCACACAAAGCCAGTAACCTCTGGATTTCCAGTCTCTTTGTCAGGATTAGGAGGAATTATTAACTGCTAATCGAGCTTTAAAATTCACCCTGAAATGATTCACGTGTTAAACACCTCCATACAGTCAGTACCTGTCATATCTTCATGTTCCTCCTGTGGCTCAGATCCCTGCAGAATAAAACACAAACAATAAGGATTCAGCAGTAACAAAACACACAGAGCTTTCACTGCTGTTGTGTTATATACATGCAGTTCTTTGGGCAGGTGAGAGCACAGCAATTACACTCAGGAGTTAATAAGTGAAAGAGCTTCACTGTGGTGGTCTCTCTCTGCTCCCAGGTGAAAGAACCAAAAGAATTAATTTTACTCTGACAAGGAACTAACAGTTATGGCAGCACTCCTATAGTTACTCTGCCTCTTTAGTACCTGAATATTGTGTTTCTGGTGATCTTCTAAGTCTGCATCTTTAGTATCCATTTCCTAAAACAAGCACATCAAGTAGGTAAATGTTTATTTCAAATTTAGAAGCATCCGTGATGAAGTCCTCCCCACAGCCATGTTCTAAACACTCACCTCCTCAGACTCAGACTTAAGTGCGTCAGAATCTGCAAAGTCATCTGCATTAGCCTGATTCGAAAATGTGTTCAGAAGATCGCTCTCATAATATTCGTCGTCCTCAGCAATCATGCTGTTATCGATATCGGCTTCATCCAGAACATTCATGTCCATGATGTCCATATCATGAACACTCTCAACGTGTGCATCGCCATCGTCCTGGAGGAAAGAAAGAACTTGTTAGTTTTTCTTTATACTGCATGAGTTAAATAGACATTTTGTGCATTACAAAGCACCTGGCCATCAACAGACTCCTCTTCCAGTGCACAGTCCTCTGATTCATCTGCTCCTGCTCTCTTCCCTACAAAATAAATAAATAAAATAAAAAGGAAAAAAGCGTCACAACTAATCTCAGCTAAATTGTGATTACAATGAACAAAAAAAGTTCAATTTTACCTTTTGGAGTTCTCTTGGGAGCTTTCTTAGGAGTGATTTCAAGCTGAACCACTATTTCATCAGGATTGCCTCCTTCCTCCTCAATTGCCTGCAATAATAATAATAATAATAATAATAATAATAATAATAATAAAGAACCGAGATAAACACACTTCATTTCCACCAGAGTCTACACACAGCACAATCCATGTTCATTTTTGAGACGTGAGATATGGCTTCTACCTTTCTCCTAGAAAAATCTCTCAATGTTCTGTTAATATTCTCAAAATGCCACCAGTGAATAAATCTCACATGGTGATACTGAAAACTTTTTTTTTGCCATTTTAACTCTGAGGACGTTAATTTACCTAAAACAAAGCCAAATAGCAACAGTTTCTTCCAAAATATACAGTATAATCACAGAAGAATAAAGATAGTTTTCCCAAATAAGAATTATGATAAGGGATGGCAAACTTTTAGTGATGAATTACCACCTCTTTTACTTCACAGAAGCCAAGAAAGTACCATTTTTATAAGACTCCTTTTTTTTAATTAAAACAGACGTCTGTATAAACAATTTCAGGCAATATTCTGACGTCAGTAAATAAGCACACCTGACAGAACCAATCAAAACCAGTCACAGAGAAGCAGGCAAATTAATGATCAATAATAATAACAACAACAATAAACAAGATACATGGATTTATGTTTTGTGAGTTCTCTCTCTGTTCATGACTGAACTTGATTAGTTCTTCTCATTAAAAGCAACAAAGACCACTGAAAGCATGTAACATTGGAAATTCTGCAAGTTCTAAAATCTGTTCAACACAAATTACTTTTTATAGCAATAACATGACACTTGGAATTGTGTTTAAAGGGGGGGGGGTCATGGGGGTTGGTTAGAGAGTATCCATGGGCTTTTGCCGATAATAAATAAAAATACAGCAATGCTGTGGGAATTCAGTGCATGAAACATTTGGGGAAACAATTTTTGCCAGGAAAACATGCAAACTGAATTTGTTTTGCATTCTCTACCTCAAAGAGAACCGGAAGTTAGCACGCGTCGCTAGCTCGTGTGGCTAACAACACGAGCTAGCGATATCAAAAGCATTCACATTCGGTATCAGTGCGTTACTACATATGTCTTAGCAACATGTCAATACCCTGAACGTTTATTACAGATTACAGGAGCACATACAACAACGTGTGCAGAACATAAACCGAAAACTAATTCGGGCCTTTTTTGCTAAAGCTAAGTGTAAACGCGCGAGGACGCTTTAGCCACATAGCTAGCGCTTAGTCTGTGCTAACACGAATTTATATGTGCTTTACGAGTAAAACAGAACGCACAAAAACACAACGTCACGAAAAACATTTAAAAGCACAAAACCGGTCGCCGTTTACGCACTTAGAAGAAAACCCCGTTCTACTAAACGATTTATAATAGTTAACGTTTAACAAAAACAAACGTAAGTAAATATATAAGCTGCAGTGTGATTTTTCACCTTTTTTAACCGCTCTGACAGGATGCTCTTGTTCCCACTTATGTCCAGGTTGCGTTTTTTCAGCTCGGCCTTCAGATCGATGACTCGCAGCTCCGACAGTTTTCGAACCCCGGCGCCTTCATTACACTCTCCGGCACCCGAATCTACAGCCGACGTGTTTTCAGACATTACTGAAAAATTCACGGATAAACTGCACTGTGTAACTTTGCGTTAAACGACTCAGACCGGTCTTTACGCCAGTGCTCAGTCTACTCTCCAAAATTTCTTGCACACGACAAAATGGCGCTTGAGACTTGTACTGCGCATGCGCGGTTTTCCAACCTCTCGAAATTCCCTACAATTCTCTATGGAAGAATTGAAATGTAATACAAATATTTACACTGTTGTAACTAAATATACTTAATATCCAGTCTCAATTGCATAAAATATACTCATTTTACTCAACCCCTACCCACTAATCAACCTCTTTTCAGTATATGCATTTCCTATATTATATGTTACATAATTTAGCTTTCATCCCTGTACCAATACATGCCCCCTCCAGTCAACCCCAACCTACTAATCAAAGTAGTAAAGTATGCTTCTTACACCCCCTACACCATAGGTCACTAACAGACGGACCGCGGTCCGGGTCCGGACCCAGAAGCTGTCCAGTCCGGACCCTGACCTACAGCCAAAACAAAAGGCTATGATTTAAAACTTGACGAAGCGCTTCTATTTTATCGGCGCAGCTTTTACAATCTTTACGGTAAAGGTAGTGGACACGCACAGACCAATCAAGTCTGTGCATTCCTGAAGTAAACCCTGCGACTCTACAGTGCAAGACAGATGAGAGAGAATTAGAGTAAAGTTACACATGAAAGAAAGATAGCGATAACATGTAGAAAACAAAGGGAGAGAAACAGACGAGTGAGACGGAGAAAGGGAGAGAAACAGACGAGTGAGACAGAGAAAGGGAGAGAAACAGACGAGTGAGACGGAGAAAGGGAGAGAAACAGAAGAGTGAGACGGAGAAAGGGAGAGAAACAGACGAGTGAGACGGAGAAAGGGAGAGAAACAGACGAGTGAGACGGAGAAAGGGAGAGAAACAGACGAGTGAGACGGAGACTGATTTCTGTTCACACTAAACCAGTGTGTCTCATATTAAAAGTGGCAATTTTTTAACAAAACATACAGGTTTTGAACAAACATATCCACTCAAATCTGAAGACAACTTCCCTGAGACAGCTTTCCCAGGTCTGAGGAAAGTAGCCCTATACATCCTGACCATGTTTGGCTTTACATACAACTGCAAGGCAGCTTTCTCTACAATGAACATAATCAAAATAAATATTCCAGGGTCACTAATGAGCACCTCCACATGTGTATGAGAACGGCCCTGACTCCATTCAAGCCCAGTTTTAACATCCTGCCAAGCCAAGCTAGAGCTCAGTTCTCTCACTCAGAAAGTTAAGCACTTTATTTAAACATACAAAATTTTCACATTTTATTTTTCTCTTATTTTGAAATGTAGCCCTACTTTTATTTATGTAATGAGAGAACATTATACATATCTACAATCATACATATGTTCAGTTCTATGTTACGTAACAATAAATATTGTCAAAAAGTTTTTGACTTGTACTGAATTTATTTGATTTGACAGACAGGTATTGATTGCGTGCAGATGTTCATACAACTACTAGGCTACTTAAATATATATATCACACTAACTAGTTAGACATTATGATCTTCCGGACCTTTGTTTAAAGAAATTTTCTCTTACTGGACCTCTTTAAATTTTAGTTGAATACCTCTGCCCTACACAGTCCCTTTCTTCTGCTATGTACTAGTTATTACAAACAAGGGATATGCGACCAAATATTAAGTGTTAATTACTTTCATTTAGCAATTTAATTAATTCTAATGTTTTGGAGAGGACCATAAATAGATGTTTACCTTTCCCCACACAAACACTATTCATTAATGGCTTTTCACACGTCTAACATTCAGTCCCTGTCTACTGTTACTCAAATTGTGCCCAAATTTTGGCATCTTGCCAAAAAAACATGCCTACACACTATCCTACACTCAAGCTCTTCCAAACAGATCCCCAAAAATGCTTTCACACATTTCTAAATTGTTTCTTCCTCTACGCAAACCCTTAGTATAAAAAACCTTAAATACGCTCCCTCCACTCAACTCCTACCAACTGAACCCTAATAAATCTTCCTCCACTCAGCCCCTACCTTCAATCTCTCCATATACAGTCCATAAAACTTAACCTCTACCAATTAATCCTTGAATACACTCCCTTCACTCCAGCCTTAACCACTAATCCCTAAATATATTTAATTTACAAATAATCCCTATACACATCCCTTTTCACCCCACACACTGAACTACACTACTGATCCCTAAACACAATTTGTACCCACTTATCTCTAAATAGTTTTCTCTATCCGACCCAACACTAAGTGAGTATCTCCTTCCTTACCTTCAATCCCTATACAATGCCTCCACTCAACTCTTACCTAGGGTTTCCTTAATACACTCCCTGCACCCAATCCTTACATCCTTTCTTGTGCCATCCACCTCCAATACACGACCCAATACACTTAACTCCATACCCTTCACTTGCCTCCCCATTTGATTTGATTATATTTTAAGATCAATTTTAAAATACTATCACAAATTACAAGTGTCATCATTTTTTAATGACCATAAAAAACTTTAAAAAAGTTTTACCTGCATACAACTCATAAAAATGCAATTAGTCTATTGTATAAAATTCCTTATACAAATAATTAATACAGCAAATTACATATTGCATAGCCTGAAAGTATTAAACTCAAAATGAATCATTAAAAAATGTGTAGTTCTTTGTAATTTATCCCATGTACATGTTTTTTTTATATTGAATTGTTTGTTTATATGCAAAAACAAATATATTAATAACTATTGTAACAATATTATAATATTAATATATTAAATTTCATCCTTAAGACCTCTTTAACTAATTCTCATATTTGACAAATATTTCATGTTTTTTAACTGTCTTTAAAATAATTTCCTGTTAGAACAGAGGAAATAAACAACACTATAATTTTTTATAATTTTTAAATACATTAAGATCATTATTTCAAAATATGATTAAGTTAAACTGATCTTCCACCAATTGCCTCTGTAAGTCCAAAATGTTCTGTTCCACACTCTTAGACCTGTGATTCCTAACAGGGAGACATTTATACACATAACTTTGAAGTTCTTTTAAAAAATTGACTATTAATCTATATAGTGTATAATATACATTCAGGTTAAGTGCTTGCACCATAAAGATAATCATGTTTTTTTTTTTTTAAATGCCTTGAGGCCTTAAAGACGTTGCATACAAGGAAACCACCGCTGAACAGTTGGCACCATTTTAAATTAAATGATAACAGAAAATACCTTTTGCACCTTTAAACTAAAATGAATGAAAGTTGCTGAATTTGAGAGGTTTGTCAGCACTAGTGTGAGTGAAACTTTTGGACTTTCTATCTTCCTCTGACTTGAGGAACTCAGGGCTAATGGTCTCTTCTGGCTCATTTCTCCTCTTCAGATCAGAAGTAGAAGAGAATTCAGCATGTGGGTACAAGTAGGAATCAGTTGATTCAGTGAAGGAAGCATCTAAGGAAGGCAAACTGGTATGCAGATCCTGAGCAAAAGACGAGTAAGGTGGCATGTTGGCAGACTGAGGATCAGACGAGAATGACGGTAATGAAGTGTGGAATCTCTGTGGCTCGTGTAGGTTCAGTTTGGAAACCAGAGGTTTGCCCACAGTTACTGTTCTCTGTTCCTGCACCTCCTCATCAAGATGAGTGTACTGATAGTGAAGACACACAGTGAATGACAGCTCGCTCTGTACGGAGAATAAATACACACATATTAAATCAGTAGCTATGTTTAAATCTACTTAAATAATCTGACTGTGAGTTCATTTGGTATTAATAAACACTTTGAGAAGGATAGTCAATCAAAAAATTTCTCTCAGATCTCTCTGAATGTGTGAGCAATAAAATGCTAATTGAAAACTGTATTCCATGTTACAGATGGCGTAATCTCTTTATGATAATTGTGAGGTTGTATGGTGTCAGTTGAACATTGTGTGACAAAGTGACCTTAATAAATTTGTCTCGGTATGTACAAGTAAGCAAAGACATGATGGATAATGGGTGCATTTTTAAACTAATATGTTTACAGTGATTCATATTCATAAAAAGTTAATTGGAAAATTAGAAAGAATTTATTCTTTACCTTGAGTCTTTGCAGTGCACAAAGACGAGTAAAGAGTTGCGGTTGTTCTGGTGGTAGACGTTCGTCCATGACTAACAGCAAACTCCCAGCATCTCGAAGACTCGCTTGGTTGGTACGCTTAAGGTCAGTCTCTGGGCCCTAAAACAATATTGCATGCAATGTCATTATGTCTATCTATCAAATGTCTATGTAATAGTTGCTGAATGATGTCCCAGTTTTCTTGAGGTTCTCTAAATGGCTTAAGACTTCATTGCATGTTGTTACATTGCATGATTTCATTGCATGAAGCCACATTGCTAGTGCTAACAATAACAACATTTCCTCTGAGCAGTGAGTATTTACAAAATTGTCCTAAAGACCGTGTTCATTTCGCCTTTTTCCTGCAAGACATTGTGTATCACTTGATACCACTAGAAAACCCCAAACACAACCGAGCTTTGCTAAAGCCGAGTCTATTGTCTCGACACACAGATATTCATTCTTCACACGTTTTCTATTACATTAAGCCCTTCTTTAACGTTGAATGGACTAATGAAAAGAAAAGCTGACACCCAAAGAAGGTAACCAACAACAATGATACCACTAAAACTGAATAAAAGTTCTCTTTTTTTTTTAGGTAATAGGATTAAAGTGTAATTTATATTAGTTCATCCTCCCATCTGCTATTGGTCTAGCCTAACTGTCAAATTTTAAAACCCTCTGTGGCCATTGAGCCAAAGATTTTGCCCACCCCTGAGCTACATACTTAAAAAAAGTTCTTAAAATAAGATAAGGCATAAACAACATATTATTTGTTAGGAATAAAATAAAATGTGCTTTTGTAGGAAAACCTGAAGTGTTTTGTTTCAGCAACTGTCAGAATGATTGTTGATGATTGTGGACCATCAAATGTTTGTTATCCTTATGCTCTAGCAGCTTTGAAGTCATTACCTTAACAGCCTTTCCCTTCCCTATTGTGTCCAACAGATGAATAGAACTTTCTGTCTTAGTTGTACAAATGTACCTCAGTGAAATCAGACAGCTGAGCAGAGCAGGTACTGATGTCTGTGGGTGTCTCCAGAATCCGGGTGTAGATGATCATTATATTAGAAAATTCCGCTGCAAAACCCAGTTGCACTTTCACGCCGCAGTCAAACTGAAGCACACGACTCTCTGGCAGAGCTGTAACACCAAAAAATAACAACAATTCAGCATTGTCAGTGCTTTTGTGAAGGTGTATTGAAATATTTTTCTGTCTAATCCTGAAGAAATGTTTGACCATCTTCATAATTCACAAATGTGACAATGCAACAACAGAAACATTTTTCATTCTTTTAATGCCCTACATTCAGGAACAAAATAATTGTCTCACACTTTATTATTCTATTTTTTATTTATTTTTGAGTTCATCTAAAGCATGTGCTTTATACTATATGAACAAAAGTATGTGGACCCCTGATCATCACATCTATATCTGGGATTTCCCCAAACATTTGTCACAAAGCATGTAAATGTCTAGAATATCTTTGTTTGGTTTGTTAAGTTTGTTAAGATTTCCTTTGATTGGAACTAAAAAGCCAAACCTGTTCCAGCTTGACAATACCCATGTGCACAGCAAGCTCCAAAAAGACATGGTCAAGGTTGGAGTGAGAGGTTTCAGGTGTCCTGCATATAATTCTATCGTCAACCTCACTGAACTACATGCAAATAACTCACCCAAAATCAATATCTGATCTCACTAAAGCTCTTGTGGCTGAATGAGCAAATCCCCACAGCCACACAATTGAAAATCTAGAGAAAGACCTTTAGAGAAGAGTGGAGATTATTATAGCAGCAAAAGAGGACTAAGAGTGTTTTCTTTCTTGTAGAGCCTGGGAATTGTTGCAGTTGTGAAGTGCCTAAAAGACTGATACCTCCAGATCTCATCGAATGACATGCACCACATTATAACCATTAGTTAGAGCTTTTAGGTCGATGTTCTGTAAAGTATTTTGGCAGAGAAAGAGACTGCAGAATTCAGCAAAGCTTAAAATGACTCCTCAGGCATTGCCACATAGCTCACTATTTCAACTGATTGATTTCAGGGTGTCCATTTCACAGACTTTAGTACAACAAACACATTTTTGAGAACTAGAATTAGAACTTGTGTAATGTATTTATATAGTAGCACAGAATTAAACCGTGTGCATATCCCTTTTTTTTTTTTTTATTTACTGTATAGCGATTATATATAGCACTTACTTTTCTACATGTCCTGTCATAGGTTACTGTTATCTATTTTATAGGCCATATTGATAAAATTATGGTGGCCCAATATGGAACTGTACAAATGTGCCCTCTCTATTTTTTAACACTATGGAATAACCTCATCTGAGAAACACCATTGTATTAGAAACATAACAGCTGATAATCTCACCGTGTGCAATGGACCACTGCAAGTTACGTGTTGATGCCATAACTGGACACTCTGGTGCTTGAATGCGATCCGTTAAAGTCCGGCGCTCAGAAAGGTTACTGCGCAGCTCCAGGGCCTGACGACCACGGGTCAACTCATACCTGCCCATATCTGCAATCATAAACAGTCATGTCCAAAACACTCTTAAACAGCCACAGGAAATACTCTATGATCTGCAGTTCAAACAAGGCTAAAAATAATCAAAGTGTCAGAACAGAGCTCAAAACTCAAAAGTGTGAAGATTCTAAATAATCATTACAATGTAAACAGAAGGGTCATATTTACTTTAAAGCAACTGCTTTTACATACAGCTAATTAAATTAAACCTTTTGGCAGAGTGCTGTTATCCTGCATGTTGTCATCATGAAATTGAATATTTTCCTATAATAGCAATTTGCCCAAGATACATATTTTTAAGTTTGTATTGTATCTGTATATATTTACATTTCATGTTGTGAAACATTTTCAGAACAAGTTAGTTCCTTCTATCATGTAGGTTATAAGTAGCTATAACAGTAATATTCTCATCCGCATCTCTTTTTTTCTCTACCTTCAATGTAATAAGACAAATAAAACTCATGTCATGTTAATGAGAAATCGGAAAGTGCAAAAAACGTCCCTATGTCCGAGAACTTAGACTGTCATTATAATGATAATGAATACTATATCACTGCATGTTAAATAAATACTTTACAGCAGACCTCATTCAACTCTCAGACACAAGCTCATTTGGACTCATCTAATAATTAATGACATAAGGTGAGGCCCAGAACCTTCAGCTACTCGATCCAGCATGACTGTGACCTTCTCCTGCTCCATCAGTCTCTTCTTCAGGAAGCTCATGAAGATTCCATTGGACAGGTCATCTTTGTTCACCTCAAACGCCTCGGCATCAACACATCTGCATTCAGTGAGACAAACATTCAGTTGCACCTTCATGATCGTTATAATTTACCAACCAGCATATGAACAAAGTTTGTAAGACTCACGTTGCATAGCCAAACACAATGTTTGCTGTGACTTTCAGAGGTCCAGGCTGCTGAATGACATCATCATTCAAGTTTCTGTAACAGTAATGCACAGATGCAGAGACTGAACAGAGTGGAAAAAGAACTTTATTTCACATAATAGTTTAACAATATGGAATTGATATATTAACTGACATTATGGAATGTTATTGTTATATAAATTATCGATTCTAATTCTGCTCACTAGGTGTTTCTATAACAACAGCTCTGCAGCTCCAAATCATAGATTTATTTTAATGCACTTATTATAATATGTTATCGTATCTAAAGCATCATATACAGGGACTTGTATAGAAGACACACCACATTATCAAAGACTAAAAGAGATGTATAAAAACGTAGCGCTGTTTAAGACAGAAAAAGAAATAATCATAGATATGGTTTCTTATAACACCATGTCCCAAAATGTTTATTATTTACATATTAAATGCTTTCATCTAAAACCAAAATATCGTAATATTCATATTCATATTCATATTCACACATATTCATACTGTGCCGGCACTGATAGTGTTAGCGGATGTTATAAACCGTACCGCTTGCGACACATGTCGAGCAAGAAGACGTTGAGGCCAGTCTGACGCTCCTGCATGCGCTGTAAAACGTCCTGCACCCAAAGACAGTGATCCGACGTGTACGAGGCCGGAGCGTCTATAGGCACCATGAAGCTGTTTCCATAATTCTCATAGCCATGTCCAGCATAATAAAGCAGCCCTACATCATACAGGCACACAGACAGAATAATATTATACACCCAAAGGTCATTAGATGAAATATAGATACCTACATTTGGTGTATAGGACTGGACTAGCAATAAAAAAAACAGCATCCTCTCTGAGTGTCAAGTGGACTTCATCATGCATGTGGTTTAGGATTTTGTAGGCTAAATTGCAATTCTGGTTCTTATTTCACTATTTCCTGTTCTACATAAAGCACCTACAATCATACACATGCTGCAAAGTCTTGTGTTTATACTTATAAACTGTTTTATGTTTTCTTCTTTGATATTTAACACGTGTAACTTTAATGTTATTAAACCTATTGCATATTAATTCACACATGACTTTCCAGAGTAATGTCTTGAAAAATCAAAATTCCGTATAATATGCACTATATGTCCACTAGAATAAGCAGAGGTGTACCGTAGACCCCACGGCCGAGCAGCAGCAGGAACTCGGTGACGGCTCGGTGCATCTCGTGACGGTTGAGGTCGAGCAGCGAGACCACCTTGAAGTCGAGTTGCCGCAAGAGGTTGCTCAGCTCATATACATCAGCCATAGGAGCTCTGAGCTCTCGGTGGTGGGCATAATTCATATTCCCCATCAGCAGTGCAACCTTGTCTGTGGCTAAAAACATACAAGAAATTTGATGTTAATGCTTTAAGATTAACAGCATTAATAATAAACACTTCTAGGTTGTGTGCTCATTAGTGAACTAATTTCATTTCACTGAATGAAATTGTACAGGTTTCATTTGTTTTTATGAAATTTAACTGTACCATACCGTATAAATCCCCCATATGTCGTGGAAGAGAACTGGCTTTATCTGAAAAGTAAGTGCACCCATGAGTGGCTTAAGCTGATATATATACAAGGCAATAACTCTAAATAGATGTAATAAAAATTTATCATACGTCCATCATCAGTTTCCCAGTAGCCTCCAGTGCATGACCCAGGACCTGAATTAAAACAGTGCCATTCATTTATAGAAGAAGCTTACTACTATTTCTTTACAGTGATAGATTAAAGGAAAACACACCACTGACAATGTTGGGTGGCATTTATATATTTGTATTACATGGTGAGACTCAACATATAGTATCTCTGTCAAGGGAACCTTTGCTGCAAGTCAGCACAAAGTTCATTCATTCATTCATTCATCTTCTACCGCTTATCCGAACTATTCTCGGGTCACGAGGAGCCTGTGCCTATCTCAGGCGTCATCAGGCATCAAGGCAGGATACACACTGGACGGAGTGCCAACCCATCCCAGGGCACACACACACACTCTCATTCACTCACGCACCAACACTCACTCACTCTCACTCATTTTCTACCGCTTATCCGAACTACCTCGGGTCACGGGGAGCCTGTGCCTATCTCAGGTGTCATCGGGCATCAAGGCAGGATACACCCTGGACGGAGTGCCAACCCATCGCAGGGCACACACACACACACACTCTCATTCACTCACGCAATCACACACTACGGACAATTTTCCAGAGATGCCAGTCAACCTATCATGCATGTCTTTTGACCGGGGGAGGAAACCGGAGTACCCGGAGGAAACCCCCGAGGCACGGGGAGAACATGCAAACTCAACACACACAAGGCGGAGTCGGGAATCGAACCCCCCAACCCTGGAGGTGTGAGGTGAACGTGCTAACCACTAAGCCACCGTGCTCTTCTGACTAATTCTGACTAATTACTTTTTACTCTTTTTACACTTTTTACTCTAATTACTTTTTACTAATTACTAATTACTCTTCTGACTAATTACTTTGTCCTAAGATGAAACAATTCTATTTTCCAGGATAGCCCTGCCCTGTCCATAGCACAGAAAAAGGACATCAAAACACCAAATGAGGGAAAATCTTTTGGTAGAACAGTGTTCATAGATCTACTACAGTTCCATAAAATAGTAGAATCAATGCTAAATGAGCACCAAAGCACTCATGATGATTCAAAGATGATTCCTGGTTGTTTTTTGTCACCTGTCTTTATGGTGTTTAACATTCTTACCAATGTCTACTTGCACGTTGTCACTCCACATCTCATGATAAAGATTGTACACTCTGCAACTGTAGGTTCCTCTGTCTCCTGTGGTTACACATGGAATCTTAAAACATCACACACACACCCACACACACACACAGAGATATTTAGATATAATGGATATAAAATGTATACACCCCGTTAAAATGTAAAAAATAAAAGCAAAATAACTAATCATGTCAGAACCTTTTCCAACCTCAATGTGGAATTACAACATATGAACGTTAAGTGATTTTATGAAAATCTTACTTTGTTTACACTGTTAAACGATTTTTTGTAATGGGTGGAGCATCTGTCATACAAGTTCCTGCATGTAAGGCATTATTATAGACACCACATGGAATTACAACAAACATGCTAATATTAACCTTTTAGTATTAATCGTTCATTCTACAGTTAAAACAATTGCGGTTTAGACATTAATGGCTGTGTGTTGAGTTATTTTTAGGGGACAGCAAATTTACACTGTTATACAAGCTGTACACTCACTACACTCACTCACTGCATTCATACATTGATATGATAGATAGATAGATAGATAGATAGATAGATAGATAGATAGATAGATAGATAGATAGATGGATGGATAGATGGATGGATAGATGGATGGAGTGATTGATTTATACCTTTATGAAATGTTTGATGGCATTCAGTAGAGGTTGCTTGTTGTGGTACCACTGAAACTGGGGAGGTGGGTTGGCCTGGGCAGAACATTCCAGATGTAAGATATCACCCTCAGACAGGACCTGAGCTTTGGGCTGCTGCATTATACACAGCCCACTCACTGATGACGGGAAGTTCACAAAGCCTGCAAAGAAATCAGAGACACATCCACTCAGCCTGAGCCTCATGGAAATTTGTAGTGTAAATCAAGCTCTGATTGTAGGATTGATCAAGTCACCTGGATCAGCAGAGCGCAGCAGTCGGACTTGGGCCCACGCACTAAACACGTACATCTCCCCAGCACTGACGCGACAAATGTAGGCACCTTCCCGAGCTGGGTTCAAAATCAGATCTGGCAAATTCCCACCAGGCAGCTAAGCAAAAACATTATTTCATTTACCATCATTTAAAATCAAATTCAAATATTTTCAAACTAAATGTCTGAATATTTCTTTTGTCTGGTTCACTTCAACAAAGACATCGGTGAGGCAACAACTGTTTTCAGCTGCAAGTTAAAAAGTACAATCCTCACATTTCTGTATTGATACAGTGTGTGTTGTTAGATGATTGGCTGTGCTTGTGTGTGTTGTTAGAGGATTGGTTGTGCTTGCTGTTAATGTGAAAACAAATTATATATAGACCTCCTGAAACTAAATTACCCGAACTATCCTTCCTTCTTAACACCAGGAATGTAACTCAATACAAATACATTATTTAGAAAGAACAGATGATACTGATATAAAAACTATATGTGTTTTGTGCTTACAAACTTT
Source organism: Tachysurus vachellii (assembly GCF_030014155.1). Taxonomy (NCBI): domain Eukaryota; kingdom Metazoa; phylum Chordata; class Actinopteri; order Siluriformes; family Bagridae; genus Tachysurus; species Tachysurus vachellii. The sequence goes on from NC_083460.1 coordinate 30,863,501, forward strand.
GATCCCACAGGACGCAACAAAAAAGTTGTACAATAAGGAGGTTTTAACTTTCATGTGGGAGATTGTTGTTAGCACAATATCTCAAGAACAAGCAACAAAATGTGTGGATGCCAATGAGTGGAGATTATATTTTGGAGATGATCCATTCAGGGTCAAGATCACAGCAAAATCAGATGTCTGAAACATGTCTGAATTAGATGTTCCTTCTTGCTATGAGATGTTTTTTAGACAAATTAATTAGTACTAAGAAAGGCTTGTATTTAGTCAAGGGAAATAACAAAAAACAGCACAACCAGATAGCAGGATAAAAAACTTTCATGCAGCTGACGTTGAGGAACTGAATTCACACTCCATGCTGACACTGAGGACATTTTACATCTGGGGATTTTTCCAGTGTTTCTAAAGGCATTGTGGTAATGTTCAAATCTAAAGAAAGAAGTAATATGTATATACATAGACAGCTGTTTGGAGCTAAACAGTAAAGAGACGTGTATGAATAAAGATACAGATACAATTATTTAGAGCTTGGCACAGATACAGACATGAATACAGATACACATACTTAAATGTCTAAAGTGATAAAGAAAGTAGCATTGTATTACAACAGCCCTAGTTCACCTCATCTTCCTTCCTGAACCACTGGTAGCTGAGTCCCGGTGGACCGATGGCTCTGCAGCTGAGGGTTACTGTGCTGCCCTTCGGCACTTGCACATTTTGAGGATTAGTTCTTATTTCTATTGGCACCACTGTAAGTAAAACAACACACACACACACACACTTAATAATCCATAATAATCCATTATTATTTATTTATTGGTTATGGGTTAATACCAGTGTATGTATTAATTTTAATTATTAACATTAAACTTTTTTGTGTATGTGGGTAGCTTTACTTTTTGATGCTGTTTAAGGTTAGAGGTGGAGCACAACATTAATTAGCTGTATTAATAATTATGTCAGTGAAGAACCGCAAGACAAATGTATGTAAATACTGTATGCCATGAGGAAACTGGCAGCCCCGTGGTGTTCAATCTTTTTAAGGCATTGCAGCAAATAAGCCAGTGTGCACTTCCTGTCAGTGAGCAGAGCCAGCAGGTATCGGCCAGGACTGCCACGAGCGTTGAGCACCTGGAGAGAGCAGCTGGTCATCTCCTTCTCACTGCACACAGGGAGGAACATGGACACAAAAAGGTGATCATCTATATATGAGTAAGTGGAATACTGCAAACGTTCATCACCATACTTAATTCCTTACATCCATCTATTGTCTGTTCTGCTTATCCTATACATGCACATGTGAAACCTGGAGCCTATCCCATAGGACTAGGGGCTGTCCCTAACTTGTCATCTGACACTACTGTGACTGTGGCTGCATGAATCTATAGTCTGGGCTAGAGGAAATTGGCTCTAACTTTGCTACTCAAGTCATCAGGCCATTCTGTGCATTTTTGTTCTAAACACTAGTGATGGTGTTAAACTTGATTCCAAAAGAAACTGTTTAAAAAAAATTTAAATCCACCGTAAAACATTTGTTAACAGCAAATAATCTGATGTGAAAAAAAAAATCTTATAAAGACGTCTAAGAAGTCTTTGAAACAAAGGGGTGGAGCTTGTGTGCTAGAATATTTAGTCCAATTAGCATTAAGCAGAACTACAGCACTGAGTAAGACTAAGTGAAACAGGAATTACTAGCAAAAATAGTGTGACAGACTAGTGACATGACGAAAGTGACATGACGTGACATACAGCTAAGTATGGTGACCCATACTCAGAATTTGTTCTCTGCGTTTAACCCATCCAAAATGCACACACACAGCAGTGAACACACACACAGCAGTGAACACACACACGCCGTGAACACACACCCGAAGCAGTGGGCAGCCATTTATTTTGCGGCACCCAGGGAGCAGTTGGGGGGGTCGGTGCCTTGCTCAAGGGCACCTCAGTCGTGGCCGGCCCGAGACTTGAACCCACAACCTTAGGGTTAGGTGTCAGACTCTCTAACCATTAGGTCACAACGTCCCCCAAAAAACACACTAAAAATGGAATATTCCACAAGAACATAGAATATTCCACAAGATCACACCTGTAGTAGAATTGTGGCTGCTCTTTAACTGCTTCTGCCAATTGCCTCCAGCCGCAGTTTGAGTTGTCCAGCATCTCTGCGAGTCTATTCCGCACATCCTCACTCAGAGTCTCCAAGCCCAATTTGCCATCGGCCATATCTCAGTAATGTTCCCTCAACAAGTACCAGCAACTGTGGAATCAAAATTGTAATCTTTTATCAAAGAAATTTAACATAAATGCAAAAAACATATTTCATACACACTGTATACCTATAATACGAGTGAAATCATTAAACTGGATGATAAAACTGTATTACAGTGACTGGATGGCTAACAAAACAAGTGGTAATTAGCATGGAAATATATTGTAAATTAAACTTTATTCTCTATAATCTAAGAAAACTAAATTTGAATCACAGGATTAGAAAATATACAAAATGTGGTTAACTAGGATCCATGATATTGAAAGTAAGGCCTTGTAATTACTTAAAATTCTAGGTTTTAAATAATAATTTCTTTTCAATCTATAATCTGGGTAAAAGGCCTGTTAGACATAATATTATACATATAAATGAATAACATTTATTGTTGCATAATAATTTCTCATGAGGAAATGTTCATTCAAGATATTTTCACTTGCCAAGATACATTTTTGAAGGATGTGAAAGTCGTTAACATCCCCCACCCACCCCACCTTGTAGTGAGTCATTCTGAGTGAGTCACATCTCATCCCAACTCTGTAGCATAAACAGCAGTAACAAAAACAGCTAGCATTGTAGTAAACAAACTGTAAACACACACATAGCTTATCTATTATAAATGACCATTTATTTAACTAGCACAGATAATGTGAACAGGTTCTAGGATTCGGATCCTTAGTTTGAACCCCAACAATATCAATGTGAAGAAAACTTGATCACACACAAGGCGACGGTTTCCTCCCAACTTTAGTCAAGCGGTAACACTCTCTGGAAACATCAACAGGAAACACATGACATTTAAGTGAAAACTCCACCTATTAATATTTATATATTGATGTATTTGTGATGTGTTTAGTGATTCTTGAGAAAATGTGATGGTCGTTGCTGTATTTTGATTTTTTCTGTGAGATGTTAACAGTAGCATGCTCAGTTTTGACCACACTAATCCTCTCAGCTTTGACCACACTAATCCTCTCAGGTTCAGCCACTCTAAATGCAGCCATAATTAAACCAAAACACTATTTGCTTTGACCACACTAATTTTCTCAGCTTTAGCCACACCAACCATAGCCATAACCACACCAGTGCTATCAGCTTTTACCACACTAAACCTCTCAGATTCAACCACACCAACCACAGCCGTAACCAGACCAATGCTATCAGCTTTTACCACACTAAACCTCTCAGATTCAACCACACCAACCACAGCCGTAACCAGACCAATGCTATCAGCTTTTACCACACTAACCCTCTCAGATTCAACCACACCAACCACAGCCGTAACCAGACCAATGCTATCAGCTTTTACCACACTAACCCTCTCAGATTCAACCACACCAACCACAGCCGTAACCAGACCAATGCTATCAGCTTTTACCACACTAACCCTCTCAGATTCAACCACACCAACCACAGCCGTAACCAGACCAATGCTATCAGCTTTTACCACACTAACCCTCTCAGATTCAACCACACCAACCACAGCCGTAACCACACCAAAACTATGGAGTTTGACCAAACTAACCCTCTTAGCTTCAGCCACACCAACACTCAACTCCAACACCAACACTCTCACCTTTGAACACACCAACACTCTCAGCTCCACCACCAAGATTCTCAGTTTTGACCACACCAACACTCTCAGCTCCAACTACACCAACACTCTCAGCTCCAACTACACCAACACTCTCAGCTCCAACTACACCAACACTCTCAGCTCCAACTACACCAACACTCTCAGCTCCAACTACACTAACAGTCTCAGATCCAACACCAAAACTCTCAACATCAATATCAACACCAATACTTTCAGGTTCAATGCCAACACTCTCAGCTCCAACTACACCAACACTCTCAGCTCCAAATACACCAACACTCTCAGCTCCAACTACACCAACAGTCTCAGATCCAACACCAAAACTCTCAACATCAATATCAACACCAATACTTTCAGGTTCAATGCCAACACTCTCAGCTCCAAAAACATCAAAACTCTTAACTCTAAGAATGCTAACATTCTAAAATGTTTTTTATATCAAGTTTCAGGTAAGGTTACAACACAAAAATCTCCAACCACACCAACAACCTCAGCTTTAGCCACACTCACTCCCTTAACCCCATCCAGACCAATGATATCAGCTTTAATCACACCAAGCCACTGAGCTCCAACCGTAACAATATTCCCAGCTACAACTATACATCAAATCTCAAATTTATTGGAAATGTATTGATGGATTTTAACTATACTCAAAGATATAACTTTGTAATAACTTTGTATTCAAGAAAGTTTAAACCAGTTTGTCATAATTTTGCAGATGGCTTTACATCACACTAAGTTCCAACCAAACCAACATTCCCAGCCTCGATCGCAGCCAACCCCTGAACTCCACCCACTCCTATGTTCCAGTTCCAGTCTCTCTCTCTCTCTCACACACACACACACCACTTGCAACCTCACCTGATTAGTTAACCTCATTGCCCAAGGGAATTTACATGTAATTCCAATCATTATCATATTGTTCCTCTATTTAAGGTACTTTCCGTGTCAATGTTGCATTATGTTTCACAACTCACTCACTATCACAGTATTCTATCTAAAATCTAAAAAAAGTTTTTTTTTGTGTTTTTTTAAATACCACTGCAAACACCTTTGCTTCTTTAGGCCTTTTACTTTGTAACCCTCAGTGTAGTTATAAATGAGGGTTGTCAAATGATGCCATAAGCCCTTTTTTGAAGTAATAACCTGGTCTTAAACCTGAATATGTGTTAGACAGACTTAAAAATCTATAAACAAGACACAATAAACAAAAAGGTTGTTGCTTGGTGCAATGGAAATATATACGTGCATACAGTTATTATACAGTTGTTCTGTTCATATAACCTTTTTTATATAAAAGTGAAATAATACTGCTAAAAAGACGGTTTTCAAAATTCAACATGAGACTTTATGTTCTTAACTCAGTTTCTCTAATGAACATAAACAATGATTTCTTACAGATAGGTTTTTAAGAATTGCTGAATTTTGTAAATTTCAATCAAAGTTT